>NW_017732174.1:491345-523000 GCF_001890085.2 Hipposideros armiger | reverse complement strand
TGCCTCCAGAGCTTGATAAGGCCCAGCACACAGCAGTTTCAGGAAATATTTGTGGAATAAATGAATGAATCCATCAAGAGAAGAATGAACATCAGGAAGAGAACAACACTGGCTCGTGGGCCTCGGGTAGAAGGAGAGACAAGTGTGAGAAGACACTTGAAATCCCCAGGTCATGGCTCTGCTCTCCTGACATCCCCTCCCTGACCTCTGCCCCTGCTCCCCACCAAGGATCCCCATCTCTTCCAGCCCCAGGAAGCCCCTGGGACTGACCGTACTCCCACATGCACAGAGATGCAACTTCTCCCAGCCAGCCCGGCCTGGCCCTCAGGGCCCCTCAGTGAGGCTATTACAAAGTGTCTGGTTTCCCGTCTGCAGGCCATCTGTCCCTCCCCAGCAGGCTCACTGGCCCTTCTCCAGAGAGACTCGAGGTCCACTTTTAGATCAGGAGTTCCCTAGGGACGAAGGGAATGGCTCTGTGATGAGCTGCTTTAGGGGGCCTCTAACATCCCGTGGAAGCTGTGGCAATCCTCTCAAAACTTAGCCAGCCCAGCTCAGGGGGTACCGAGGGGCCCCCATACACAACAGATGCCAGCAGGCCAGGGACTTGATTGCTACAAAGAGCATGGCTGCCTGGCACGCTCAGCCTCCAGGCCCAGCTGCTCCAGACATCCTCCTGCTCACCAGGTCCTGTGCATCACCCCTCCCTGACCTCCTGGCAGCCACTGTGCCTGTCGGGCAGCAGCAGGGTGCAGGGGAGACGGAATGGCTTCTGAGCCTGACACTCAGCTCCAGCAAGGACTCACTGTGTGACCTGTTTCCTCACCTTCAAAAGGAGGAAAACAAGACAAACCTCATGGAGTAGCTGAGCAGTTTAAAGAGTGATGCCTGGAAAGGGCCTAGCACAGTGAGTGTCTGTGCAGAACAGTACTCAACAAATAGTCACTGACCCACAAAGGCCCTGACTCGGGTCTGGTAAAATGTAGGAGCAGCACCCCCAGGGCTGCAGGACGATGAGAGGACGAGAGGACTGGAGATTCAGAGCACAGTGGTTGAGCCTCAGGCTCTGGGACTCAGAGACGTGGCTTCCGTCCTGGTACACCATGTGCTTGTCCTGTGACCCTAGGCAAGTCACTTCACCTCTCTGAGCCTCGGTTTCCACATCTTCAAGATGGATATTAAATAAGTTGGCATGTGTCAACACGGTTGATTGGAAAATGTGTCAAAACCCTAGTGATCGCAATTTACAAGGGCGTTCCATGGGCCAGACGCTGTGCAGGGCACCCTGACTGTGCAGCCTCATGGGATGCTCATGGTGTGCTCCTGCGAGCCCGGCATTCCCATCTCCACTGTGCAATGGCAGGTTGGCAGAGCCTGGGACTGGACCGGCTCCGATGGCAGAGTCTGTGTCCTCCCCTGCTCTGGCAGGGATTAGGATGGTGATGCCTTAGTCCCAGTTGGGGTTTGCTGGGTGCATGAGTCACGTCCCCACTAGTCTGTGTGCTGTGCCAGCAGACGCATCCCTCCTCCTCACTTCATCTACCACCTCCCCACAAGGGCCACTCACCAGGATGGTTGTGACCACCAGTGTCTTGTTGGCCAGTGTCTGCGATAGGTTGATGTCCAGCGTGGTGGCATTCATAGCCAGGGTCCGGTTAGAGTACCACACCCCGATCTGGGGAGGAGAGGGATGTGGTACTCCACTGGGTCCTGCTGAGGACCTCAGCCCTCTGGGCCCCACCCTGCCCTCACCCGGCTCCCACCTCCACCCCACCCCCACCCGGTCAGGGCTCTGGCACAGCCCTGGGCCTGCTCACCTCACGGTGGCCCTGCCGGGACTTCTCTAGGATGCGCAGGGTATAGTTGGTCCTCTGCCCTTTGCTGTTGAACTCGACCCGCCCAGTCAGCCCATCATACTCTACCTAGCAGGGCAGGAGGTAGCCGGAGGGAGGGATGGCAGGGGCCCAGAGAAAATGGCGGGAGAGGTCCAGAGGGGAAGTGACAGAGGCGGAGGGGACAAGAGAGAGGGAGAGGGGCCAGGAAGGACCACGGTTAAATGAACAACACACCAGCAAACGAGAGGTGATGGAACAGACAGAGGAAAATAGCGCAGACGGGTAGAAGAAAGCCAGGAGAGAAGGGACAGACAGAAGATGGAGAAAGAGGCCCAGAGAAAGCAAGAGGCGGTAGGTGGGGTTGGAGATGGGGGGAGAGGGCAGAGGGGCCGCAGGGTAGACACAGTGAGTGCCCCACCTGAGCCACGCTGCCCTGCCCCTTCCGCCCTCCCACTCCCAGCTCACCATGCGCAGGTAGTTCATGAGGCTGGTCCCGTGGGGCCAAATGTTGGCCGATGTACAGGCCAGCGGCTTCACGCCAATCTCCTGGCTGCGGTTCAGCTCCCGCACGGCGCTCACCACCACATGCACCGCGTCAAACATCAGGGCAGCCGACAGCTGGGTGGGGGGCAGAGGTGGGGTGGGACGGGGAAGACGCAGGTTAGCCAGGGGAGCCCCACACCCTGTGGTGCTACCTACAGTCCTCAGACAACTCCTCTCTCTCCAGGAATGTGAAGCCATGCAAGTCAGGAGACAGGATCGGTCTCTGGGTGTGTTTCTTGAGAAATGTGTGACAGTGGAAATGTGTGTGACAGGAAAAGGTGTGGGAGCAGCTCTTCTTGAATGCGTGTGGCTGTGTGTGTCTGACTGAGGAAGGGCACATCTGACTGTATCACCCCCATGGGGGGATATCCGTGGCCCTGAGGGCACGCTTGAGAATCTGCATATCTCCGTGGCTGGCGCAGGCAGGGAAAGATGGCCACAGGCCTGTCCGAGTATGTCCAAGGGCACGTTTATGTGCTGACTGTCTATATACAGGGTGGGCATGGTGTCTATGAGGCAGGAGAGCATAATGGTTGTGAGTCCAGGCCTGGGAGGCAGGTGGCTCTGAGCTGGAGGCCTAGCTCTACTACTTCCGGTAGTGAGCCAAGTCCCCAGCTCTCTCTGAATCTCAGTTTCCTCCCCTGTAAAGTAGGGATAATCATCATCTGTGCCTGAGCACTAGTGTGGGGATCAAGTGAGATAAGGCAAATAAAGACATCAAAACAGGCTGGCACACAATGAGGTCTCGATACACTCCAGTCACTGTGCTGTGATAGACAGCACGCGGCATCTGTGTGCAAGTGTGTCTGTGAGTGTATCTTAGCTGCGTGAGTACACAGCTCTGAATCTCTGTGCCGTGTATGTAGCCACAGGGGCGGGTGTGAATGTGCCTGTCCCTGTACATGTGTGATGTCCCTGCGTGCGCATGGTGTGGTGTCTGTGCACATAGGAGTGTCTTGAGATTTGGGTATATAACCAGATGTCTGTGAACAAACACATATAAATATGCATCTTTTGTATGTTTGCATTTATTCAACATATATTATCAGATACCGACTCTGAGCCAGGCTGTTTTAGGTGCTGGGGATACAGTGTGAACAAACAGACAGAGACCTCTGCCCTCGGGGAACCTACGATCTATACATCTGTATCTATATTGAAGCAAAATATAGAGCAAGCCACATGGTGATTAGATAAGACAAGTGCTATAGAGGAAAATACAGCAGGGAAGGGGGCTAAATAATGGGTAGTTTCCCATTTTTTGAAAAGGGGGGCCAAGGACGGTCTTACAACTGAGGGGACATTTAAGCAATGACGTGGTGACAAGGGAGCACCTCGCTAGTTCTCTAAGTGCGCACGAAGCAGCAGGGAGAGCAAGTGCAAAGGCCCTGAGGTGCACTTATGCTGGGGCAGCAGAGGCATCTGCAGACCAGTGTGGGAGGTGGAAAGAGGACAGGGTAAGACTTATCTTAGGGTGAGGCTGCGTGGCCTGTGCTCAGAAAACGAGTGGGAGTACTAGAGGTTCTGAGCACAATCTGGCCAAGATTAGAAGGGCCCCGGAAGTGTCTGTGTGCAGGGGTGAGGGCATGTGCTCACCGCGGGGCCTGGGTAGGTGCTGGCTTCGCAGTTCTCCCTCCAGGACATGTTGAGGCTTCGCACAAACTCCGGGTAGAAGGGATGTGAGGTGTTGAACATGGAGAAGCCCAGGATGTTGGAGGAGTCCTCCACGATCCCGTCCAGGTGCAGGATGGGGAAGTCCTGGGACCGAGAACAGGGGGGTGAGGCCTAGGGCCAGGTCTCACTGGGGCAGACGCCATGGGAGGGGATGGGGGCCATCAGGGCAGCTGGGGGTACGCACCATGGTGGTGAGGATGTACTTGTAAAACGCTGAGGTCATTCCCAGCTCCGAGGCCTGGAGAACACAGGCAGGTAACGAGGTGGCCAGAGAGACAGAGACCCAAAGGCAGGAATGGGGAGAAGCCAAGAGAGGAAGAGAGATTTTGAAACAGGCCAGCATGAAGACATGGGAAATACAGTAAGAGACACCCAGATACAGAGAGACAGGGAGAAGATGCCGCATGCAGGCAGGGGGAGACTTTGATCCCTCATGTCCCACTATGCACGTCCCATCATGCTGACTGGTGCTCCAGGTAGAATGAAGGTTTTGTTGGAAGAGAGAATGGTGCCCTTGAATGCCTGTATCTCTCTTTAGGTCACTTAGAAGACTGCCTTCTGGAGACAGGCAAAGGGACACCTCAGAAACAGGGCAGGCAGGGAGAGTAACATTAATCTTAACCTTCACCCCCATGCTACCCCAAAGCCATGTTTGGGCTAATGTGTGGGGCTCAGCCTGGTCACAGGTCAGGTAAACTACCCCTGCCATTTTAAAAAGCACATTGCAGCAAAAGGCAGCCAATTTGACTCTGAAGGTTCATGTTTTGAGCCCCCCTTTTTCACAGTTCCTGAGAAGAACACAGCTAAAAGACCTCTCCAGGCCAGGAGTGCCCAACCCTGTCTCTGCGATGGTCATTAGAACATTAAATGGTACCAGCTTGCGCTGCCTGAGTGACAGGAACTGTTATCACATGGGTTATAGTGCATTCCACGACAGGGGACATACAGGCTCAAGAGGGCAGTGACCACTGACTGGTCCCTTGGCTCACGTGGGAGGACCAAGACCCCAGCTCAGGCCTGCCCACCTCCTGAGCCTGAAATCTTTTCTCCAAGCCATCCTGCCTCCAGAGCCCTATGGATTCTGTCCACAGTTCTTCCTATAAGCTACGATCAGCAGTGACATTTGGTTTTAATTTTTAACAAGATTGCAGAAAAATAAATAATACAGATTAGATTATGAGGGGAAATTAAGAGCAAGGAAACGAAAAATAATGAATGACTGTGGGTCACTGATGGACAGCACGTGGTGGGCCCATGGTGAAAGGACTGAGCGCTGGCCCCTCCTGGGTACCATTGAGCCAGTCCATTCCCCCTTGAACCCCAGCTTCTTCATAATCATACCTGCCCACAGAGTGACCCAAAAGAAAAAAAACACTCAATAAAGATACCTGGGAGTTCCCACCAGTCTGGGCCAGGCACCGTCCCATGTACTTTCCCCACCATCCACTCATTAACCCTACAGCAACCCACTGAGACAGCAACTATTCACAGAGAAGGGAGGGTCCAAGCAGGGGTGCAACCAGGGAGCAGCTGAGCCAAGAGACAAACTTCATGATTATCATCTGCATGTAGGAAGCGGGTCTTCATACCACCATGTGACCACTGAGGCCTGTGGGCATTGGGTGACGTTCTCTGTCCCCCATGTTTCTGCCCCTGACCCTGCAAGGAATCAGAGATGGGGGACCCACCTTACGGAGGATGAGGTGGGAGATAGAGGCATTGGCATCGATGATGATGGTGGACACCTTGTCATCTCGGATCTCCTTGAGCAGCGGCGTGGGGTCCCGGCTGTCGTCCAGCATCCTCACAGACAGTGTCTCCTTGGAGATAAGGAAGCCTCGCACCAGCTCCTCCAATCGCAGCAGGCCTGGGGGAGGGGTCATCCCCAAGTTAGAGACCCTCAGTGTGCGGGACATGGGGCAGACACTCCCTCCTCCTCTCCACCATGGGGTAACTGCGGAGGATGAGAGTGTACTCAGGAGATGGGACAGCTGTCCAGAGTGCAGCTGGCTCTCCTGGGATACTGGGCCCAGGGACCCAACGTCCAGGTCCTCCCAAATTAAAATCCCAAGCCAGACCTCCCGACCTCCAGATGCCTGTCTCCTACACCTTTCTGGCCCCACTGGAATGTGTGACAGGCATTCACACTTCACAGGTGCAAAGCCACACTCTGCTCTTCTCGCCCAAAGCACCTCATCTTCTGAGTCGATGAGCTATCTCCAGCCAGCCAGCCAGCTGCTCAGGCCAAAACCCTGGACAGCATCCTGGCCTCCTCTCTCACACCCACGCCCAGTCCATCTAGGCTCTACCTTCAAAACACATCAGACCCCATTGAACCATGCCATGCCAGTCACTGCCCTGACCCAAGACACTGCCATCTCTCACCTGTGATAACAGCCACACTTACCCCCCGAGTCGGTTCCTTGCACAGCAGCCAGAGCCATAAAGCAGATGTGTCCCTTCTCTGCTCCAAACCCTCTAACAGCTTCTCATTCTTTCAGAGTGAAGGCCAAGGCTTTCAAGGCCCCATTCCATATGGGGTCATTATCTCCTGACCCCACCTCCCGTCACTCCCCAGCCACACAGGCCTCCTCGCTGTCTCACACACTGTCGTGGATTTTGCACTGGCTGTTCCCTCTCCCTGGAACGCCCTTCTCCTAGACCCCCACACAGTTCCTCCCTCACCACCTTCAGATCTCAAATGTCACCCCCTCAGTCACTCCCACGACCCACCATTTCATTTCCAACTGCCCCCCCCCCCCCCGATTCCAGCACTCTCAATCCCTGTTACCCTCATCTATTTGTCCATAGGACTTATTCCTTCTGACTAAACAATGTCCTTATTTACAGTCATTGCCTAGCTCCTCCCATCAGAATGTAAATTTGAGGAGGGCAGGGAATCCGGCCCGAATCCCACACTGCTATATCCCTAACACCAAGAAGAACATCGGGCACATAATAGGTGTTCAGCGAACACTTTTTGAAAGAGAATTCCTCCTGGAGACTTCTTAGCATACCCTCTCTCTCTAGTTGCACACCCACAGACCCACCAGCTTCTCAAACAGTTCCACCTGAATGTCACAGACACCTCCAACCCAACGTGTGCCCCTAAACTGACTGTCCCCCCCTCCTCGGGCAGAACCTGGTTACCATTCATGACCCTACCCTCTCTCCTCCCTCAGGACTCTCTTCAAATCCATCCCACTGCTACCACCTAAGCCCTAACCAGCAACACCTCTCCCTGCCACATCTCGTGTCACTCTCTGGTCCGCTCACTCACTGCAGCCAGAGTGCTTCCTGTAATACACACTGGGCTACGTCCCCTTGCTCCACCCTAGGTGGGAACCTTCACTGTCCTTGGGACAAAACACAAGAAGGCCCTGCGTGATCATGCCCCGCCCACATGTCCTGCTTCACACCCACATTCCTGCTGCCAGGACCATCTCTGAGCCTCTCAAAGGGGCCACACTCCCTCGGCCACTGCCTCTGCCCTGCCCTCTACTCAGAACATGCTTCCATCCTCCTCCCCACCCTTCAGGTCCAGCTGACATGTCCCTTTCTCAGGGACATGGGCTCTGGACTTCCCAGACCTGTATGCTCCAACAGCCTCTGCCCAACTCCTGACAGAGCGTGTGTCATTCTGCGTTACAACTACTGTGTCCTCCACTGGTCCTGGAGCTCCGTGAAGTCAGGGAACAAGCCAAGGCCTAGCAGGGCCCTCGCACCTGGCAGGCGCTTAGCACTATCTGTGGACTAGATGGTCCCTTTGGGAAGTGGGGGGTGGGGGGCCTGTGGAACCAGAGCTCTGGGTTCCTGAAGGGGAAAGGATGGTGGGGACTAGCAGAGCTGTGCCTGGGTCCTCCAGGCGCTCCAAGTGGGGGGCGCTGATGACTGTGGGAGACTAGATCACTTGGGAAGGGGAAGAGAAAATGAAACATCCAGTTTTCCTCCCTCACACTCGGCCTTGGCGCAGATGAGGCTGGCCGAGGGGTAGTTGAAGGACTTGAGGATTCGGGAGACCGCCAGGCTGACGTCCTCATTACTGGGGTACAGGCTGACAGATGCGAAGCGAAGGTACTGAAGACGGGGCGTCTCCTCGGGACCCACCTTGACGTGGGGTATCTGGACAGAAAAGGAGCCTTTGCTTCTATCCTGGTCCCTCCTCCCCACCATCGCCTCCCAGGGACCCCCCTACTCCATCCCGCCCTGCCCCACGCTCCCGCCTCACCTCCTTCTCCCCACAGATATGGCTCACGGTGGAAGCAGATGCAGGGCTGGAGGAGGGCCCCAGGACAGACACGACCCCCTTGGGCAGGATCTGACACACTGCGAGGGGTGGGAAGAGATCGCAGAGTCAGAGACCCGCACCCTCTTCTCCGTCCCCATCCCCCAGGGAACCACCCTATCCCAGGAGCAGATCTGACACTCCTGTCACCAGGGCTCAGGAGCCCAACCCCTGACCCTGCCAACCCATGGACAAAAGGAGGGGGCACAACACAGAGAGAGACAGGGAGAAATGGCAGCAGAGAGATGGGTCAGACCAAGAGCAAGACAAGGGAGGGGATAAAGAAGGAACACCAGGAGCCACCTTTTGGCTGCAAATCCAGAGCCCAGTTCCTCAGCCTCGTCTTCCTCAGCCTTTCCAACCACACTACAACCTAGGGTGCTTTCAATACCCTCTCCACCCTGAACCTGTGGCCATGGTCCCCTCTCCGTTCTACACCCCAAACACCCTTCTGCTGCAGTAATTGCTCCTCTTCCCTCCACTTTCTTTTCCCCTTACACATGTGTGCGTCTCAAAACTGGGAGGTGGAAGCTGTTGCTTTGTCTGCCCAGTGCCCATTCTCATGACAGAACCTTAACTTTTCCTGAGGGAACCACATGGTTCCCAGGCTTGATTGTCACCTGACCCAGGATCTCACAACCACATCACCCTGGCCACAGTGATTGGTTCAGAGACAAGGTCAGGCTCAAACCAGGCCACAAAGAGCCTTCTCCAGGTCTTCTGCTACGATTATTACTGGGTCTGTAAAACTGGTGATATGTAAGTTCTGAGTTGTTGAGGCCATGTTGCCACCAGCTGGGGAGCGCATTCCTGAAAATGAAGCCAACTTAGAGGAAAGAAGAACCCAGAGATGAAGACAGGGAGAGTCCTAGAACATCATTTGAGTGCCTGGATCCAGCCATGCCTGAAACAATCATGGGACCTCATCTGAGTACCTGGATCCAACCATGCCTGAAATTCATCCTGAGGCCTTTACTGAGTGACAGGAGCTGGTAAGTTCTCTTTCTTCCTTAAGGCAGTCTGAGTTCAGTTTCTGCCACGGTCGGCTGAAAGGGTCAGAACTAAATGCCTCACCTTCCTCCAAACTTGCTTCTCTATGCCTTCCACATTGGTGAGGGCCCCACCATTTGCACAGACCAAACACCTGGAAATGTGTTTCCTGACCTTCGATTTTTCTCCTAATAGCCAATTAGTCACCATGTCCTGTCTCTTTTTTGTCCTCAAATTTTCTCATATCTGTCCCCTTCTCTTTGATCCCTCCTCCCCTACCCTACTCAACTCAGGCGTGTACCAGCCTCCTCACTGATCAACCAAATCTAGCTTCCAGATTCACTTTCACCAGCTCCCTGGTCTAAATCCATCAACAACTCCCCACTGTCTGCTGGTGAAGACAGCATCTTTCAGCCTGGCATTGTAGGCCTCCTGGAGCTTAACTCCCACTGCCCAGTCACACTCCAGCCCAGGTGTCGCTCATGATCCCCCAAACATGTCCTGCGTCCAGGTGGTCAGGATGGGTGCAACCACACACACACCCCGTTCCTTGGATCTGAATACACCCCCCTCCCTTCCGCCTGGTGGCAGACTACAGGCACATGCCTGGAACACCATCTGCCTCCTCACCCTCCATCCCGGCTTCTCCCAATTTGTGTTCTGTGCTGCACCAGTCAAAAAGTCCAGGGAACATTATACCTCATTCTCCCTCTCAGTGATTTAAAATACATATGAACATAATAAACGCTCTGATAAGGCCTGCAGGAACGAAATCTGTCTAAAACACATTTAACGGCAGCATCTCCCAAAGGTCTACAATCCGAGCACATCTGATCAAGAGACACCTATTAATATTCGCTCAGTTCATCAGTATTCAACAAATACTTATTCACCCCTACTATGTGCCATATTTTGAGCAACACCACTCTTTCTATATCTTGCTCATCCTTCAGAGCTCAGCTTTAGTGTAACCTTCTCTAGAATGCCTTCACTAACCCTACCCCTGAGGCCCCCGCCACACTGCATGGGCCCCTCAGCTCTGGGGGCTAAGTGTCCCAGCCAACTATGAAGCTTATCTTTCAAACGAGGCCCTCAGCTCCTTCAGGGCGGGACTAGACCTGATGCTCTCCCTACCTCCCCCCACCCAGCAGCACCATCTCTGGGAAGAATGCAGAACAGACATGAAGGAAGGGGCAGATGGAGCTAGAAGAAGACAAGCTGAGCTGAGAAGGTAGGGCTGAGGGACAGACTGAGGGCTACCAGCCTGCCCAGCCTCACCCCACGCCCCCTGTGGCCATGCTCACTGGTGTCCGTGGTCTCGTACTGGCTGTCCCGCTGCAGCTCGAAGATGTCTACTTCCACTCGGGCCTTTGCAGGGACCTCAATGATCCCATTGATCTGCTCCCGGGCCAGGGCCAGGGCCAGACGCTCGCCACGGCCACACACAGTCTGGTCATCCAGGATTGCAGCTGAGGGGACACAGGGGTTGGGGACCAGATTCTCAGGTCCTGAGGGAAGAGGGGTTGGGGTCCTGAACTCCTGGGTGCTGAGGTGGGGGTGGGGATGGGGACTGGGGTCTAGACTCCAGGATCTGAGGCTGGAGAGAGCTGGGGATCTGGACTCCTGGTCCAGGGGAGAGGGAGCTACGGGCTGCTGCTCCCTGTTGCTGAGGAAAGCTCAGACTTGACACCCAGATCCCTGGGCCCTGAGGAACTGGCCTGCCTGGGTTTCCAAACAGGAGCCCTGGGCCTGCTGGGAGGGTCTCTGAGGAGGCAAGGGCAGGGCTGCAGGGCCTCACCCATGCGCAGTGATGAGAGCACCTGGCAGCTGGGGCTGGCGAAGGCAACAATCAGCAGCAGCAGCAGCTCAGCCGGCATCTTCCTCCCCTCCACATGGGGACGCAGCTGCCGCGGCCCCCACTCGCCACCTGCAGGGATTGACCATGGGGAGATTGCTGATGTGGGGGGGGGGAGAGGCAGAGTCTCTTTGGAAGACTGCTGGATGGAGTGGTGACCACAGGCCCTGGGACACTGTGGGTGAGCTCTGAAGGGCCCTGCCCTCATTAGAAGCTGACAAGACAGTACTGAGGGCATTGCTAGGCTTCAGGAGCACTACCAGGGAGGAGCTCACAGCACTCAGGCACTGAGTGGGAGAGCCACTGCTAGAGAACATTCACAGCTTCCAAAAACAGGAGGGAGGCATGATATGGCTCCCAGGTAAGAGCAAATTCCAGGGACCATCCCTACCCCAATAGGAAACCAAGAAGTGCCACCCCCCACCCAGTCCGCCCCTGTCTCTGGGCAGGCAGCTGTTACTAGGCAACAGAAGCAGGCTGGAGAGGATGCAGTGGTTGCTAGGCAACCCCTCCCAGGCCTCACTTGCCACCTTTCTGACGTCCCTGGTTCCCACAATCCCACAGGGAGAGAGGCCTGGACATCCGGGGTCTGGAGGGTAGAGTATCCGGGAGTTAGGAAACTTGGAGAGAGACACACACACATGGCGACACACAGGTGGAGACAGATGAGTGGATCCAAGGCATCTGAGGAGCTCAAAAGAAAAAGAGTAAAGAAAGAAAAGGGGGAAAGAGAAAGATGGAAAGAAAAAGAAAGGCTGAGGTAGGGGAATACAAAGAGACCAGAAAGATGATAAGAAGACAGAGAAATGGGGCTAGAAATGGAGAGAAACAGAGAAGAAGAGTTACAGGGAGACAGGGAGACACAGAGATGGAGAGAGAAAGAGCAGGGCAGGCAGAAGAGAGGGAAATCAAGACACAGGAGAGACACAGAATACAACAGGAAGACAGAGAATGGAGGCAAGACACAAATCCACTCGAGAGGCCACCAAAGAGCCGGGAGGGAAAAGTGAGGCAGGGAGTGGCACTGTCTACCCAAGGAGGTGCCAAACCACGGCCCCCACCCTGCTCTGCGGAACTGAAGATTAGGGGGCGACAGTGCATCTTTGCTCCCCACAATTGCTCCCTGCTCCCAGCGAGTCAGAGACTCATGCAGGTGCCCCAGCCTTCTACAGGGTGACCACTGGGCAGGGGTGAGCCAGGTGTGTGGCTCTCCCCGGGCAAGGGCTGTGCCCCAAGGGAAGGACCACTGGGTTTTCATGGGAGAGGGTTACTGTGGGACCCAGAGTGCTGGGCGGTGAGCCTGGGGGTCTTTCTGCACCCCACCCAATCCCCATGGACGGAGGGTTTGGGTTGGTGAGATGGCAGAATGAAACCTGCTAGGGGAGAGCAGAGACAAAATACAACACTTCAGACTGTCCCTTGTGGCCAGGAAAACCTAGGCCATGGCCTCAGTCCCTGCTCTACCCCAGACTCCCACATGACCTTGAACAAGTCTGCCTGTCTGTCTGTCTGTCTGTCTGTCTGTCTCTCTCTCTCTCTCTCTCTCTCTCTCTCTCGGGGCTTTTGAGGGTAAGAGAGCATGCTGGACAGGCTAGGGGCTGAAGATTGTAATCTGGATCTAAAGTGAAGGCTTATCAAGGATGGAGGAGCAAGGGAAGCTGGGAGAGACGCAGAGAAGAACTCACAGGGGAGGGGTGTGGAGGGCGGGGCTGGGAGAGAGGCAGGCGTGAGAGGGTCACCCTGAGAAACCAGGGGTTTCTGGAGGGAAAATCAGGGAGCAGAGACTAGAACATGAAACACCAAGGAAGAGACAGGGGCCAGAAGGGCAGGGACCCACAGGTGGTCGAAATAGGTGGGAGGAGAAAGACAGATACACAGTGCAGAGCCAGGAGTGGGGGTAGCAGATGGATACAGAAGCACAGGAAGGCACAGACAGAAAGAAAAACAGACTGAAAGGAAGTAAGTGGGGCTAAATGAGAGAAACACACACAGACATCGCCTAGAAGACAGACACCAAAGGGGAAGAGAAAAGAGAGAGGGCGTGGGAGAGCAGGGGCAGGAAACCAGGCAGGTGTGAGCCCCACAGGCCTGGAGACTTAGGGTGAAACACAGCAGCCAACTGAGCAGAAGGGGCTGTGTTAGGGGCCCTGCCAGGGGAGGGTGACAGACAAGTGGGCAAGGGAGATATCAATATCAAAGGCAAGAAGGCAAATCAGGTTAGAGAAGGCAAAGAGAGTAAGCGAGAGAGCAAAATAAATGACAACAGGTATAAGCAGTGTGAGGAGGAGAGGAATCACAAAACTCTGAAAAGAAAGAGGGCTAGTCAGGAAGAGATAGGAAAAGTCAGAGCCACAGAGCAGACCTATAGAAGAGAAAGGGGCGAACAGGAAGACCAGGTACAAGATTGAGACAGACAGAGACAGACTCACAAACTAGGAGAAACAAGGAGTGAGAGTCCTGGAGGGAAACTGAGGCGGGGAGGAAGACTGAGAGACCTGGAGGGGCACAGGCAGGGACAGGGCAAGTGCCCACGAGGCCGGGCAAGTCCACACAGAGGTGCATCCACTCAGGGTGCCTGGTGGGTGCAGCAGGGGACACAGAAGTGGGAAGAGGATGGACCAGCGGCTGAGTGAGGGATGGAGGGGATGGAGACGGACCCAGAGTGAATCTGGAAAGGAAAGCAGAAAAGTAAGAGAAAGAAGCCGGCCTCCAAGCCCAGGGTGAGAGAGGGAGAAGGCCAAGTGAGCAGAGGCACAGGCAGAGCACAGAGTGGACAGAGAGAAGTGATAAGACAGCTAGACCTGGCATGGGAATCTCCAAAAGATAAGAGTAGAGACAGAGGAGTTGAGAGAGAGAGAGAGAGAGAGAGAGAGAGAGAGAGAGAGAGAGAGAGAGAGAGAGAGAGAGAGAGAGACCAAGAAAGGGGTAGGCTAATGGCAGAGAAGAGAGAAGTTGGACAGACTCAGAGAGAGGCCCAAGAGCCACATGAAATGGAGATTCAAAAGCAGAAAGTCGGTTCCAGGAGATAGGGACCAGATGGGATGGGGATGGACCCGTGGCCGGCAGAGAGAATGAGGTTCACGGGGAAGAAGAGACAGACAGTGAGAGCAAGTAGAGCTGGTCACCGTCGACCCAGGCTGGAGAAAGGAGGGGTGGAGACGTGCCTGGAGTCCGGAGAAGGAGTGAGACCGCAAGTAAGAGCCAGTCAGCCCCTCAGGACCCCAGGAGATAGGGCCTGGGGGGCGAGGGTGAGCTGTGTACCCAGAAGAAGGGGTGAGAAAAGGACGAGGTGAGTGGAGGTTGGGGAGATGGAGGGCGCAGGGCAGGCCCCTGGTGGGGGAGGGTATTTGCCGGTCCGGGGAGCAGGGGAATGTGGTGGTCCCGCCAGGAGGCAGTGAACCCAGACTTCCAGGACCCAGGCCGAGCCCCAGCCCAACCCCTGCCCTGCAGACACTCACGGATCCTGGTGGGACGGAGGGCTGGGCTCCCTCGAGGCCCGAGGAACGACAGCAGGGAGATGCTCTGGCGCTGGGTGGTGGTGTGGCTGGGGCGGGGGGAGAGGGCAGTCCACAGGGCCCCCTCCCCCGCCTCTGGCGGGGGCCCCCAACTAATCCAAAACAGGAGCTCCCCAGGAGCAGGGAGGAAGGACAGGTGTAAGAGGAGAGGGCGGGCCGGGGAGGAGAAGAAGGGAAAAGGAGAAAATGGAGGAGAGATGGGGAGAGAGGAGAGGGGGAAGGAGCAAATGGAGGGGAAGGAGGGAGGAAAGGAAAAGAGAAAGGTGAGAACAGGAGGGAGGGGGCACAGGCAAAGCCGGGGGAGGGGGAAGCCGGCCCAGGAAAGGGCCCCTGCCCCCTCCCCTAGCCAGGCCGGCCTGGGGGGGCCACAGGGGGTGAGGACTGGGTGGAGACAAGGAAGCCGGCCATCAGGAGAGGTGGGGGGAGGGGAGGGTTTGATGGGGGGGAGGGGGCCACCCCTTCCCCCCTCCCCCCAGCCTTGGCCCTGCCCTGGATGAGGCAAGGGCCTGGAGTCCTCAAGCCCTCAGCCCCTGTGGAAAAAACATGCTGGGGGCAGGGAGAGGCCGAGGAGTGGAGGGGCTGGGGAGGATGGGGTGCTGGAAGACCCGGAGAGCTGAGAAGGGGGCAGGCGAGGTGGAGACGTGGGGAGGAAGGAAAGGATGAGGGAGGGGAGGATGGAGAGGGGCAGGTGGAAGAGGAAGGCAGAGGAGGGTGGGGTGTCCCGGGGGTGCCTCGGTGGGAGGGCCTGGCCACGGACTCCTGGTCCCCTGTGAGGAGCAGCCACTGGCTCCTGGTCCCAAGCTGGGCCTGCCTCCCTGCTGCCGGCCGCCACCGCTGCCCACTGCCGGCTGCCACCACCTCTCCTTCTCCCCTCCGAGGCCGCTGCCTGCCTGCCTGCCTGCCTGCCTGCCTGCCTGCCTGCCCGCCCGCCGCCCGCCCGCGCTAGGTCCGGGAGCCAGGGGGGGGTTGAAATGAGGGAGGGAGAGAGGGAGGCTGGGAGGAGGGCGGGCAAGAGGAAGGGAGGCAGGCAGAGAGAGGAGGGAGGGGATTCGGAGGAGGGGGAGCCTGTATTGGTCGGGGCTGGGGGCTCGCGAGGAGAATGCTGATGAGGGGAAGGCGCTGCATTGGACAGAGGGCCCACCCCCGGGCCACCCCCTCCACCACACCATGCCACCGCCCTGCCCAGGCAGCCCTTGGGCACAGAAGCCGAGGAGATGAAAGGCAGGGAGACCTGTGAAGGCCATGCTGCTGGTGGGAGAGGGCTACAGAGATGAAGAAATATGCAGAGGAAAAGCAAGACAGCCATCAAGATCCACAGGGGTGGGCGAAGGTCCACAAACCCCACAAGGACAAAGACAGGGAAAAGCCCAGAGAAAAGAAAGTCCCACTGAGACAAGGGAGCAGACCACAGCGACAAGCAGAGGACCTTGGAGATAGGGCACCTGTGGACCCAGAAAGCCCCCATGAAGATGGAAAGAGACCCATGGGAACAGAAAGCTCTTCTCTTCTGGCATGGGAGTGGCCCAAGGTGACAGGAGAAAGCCACAGACAGAAGACGCCCACAGAAATAGGATGCACATCACAGAGATGGGGGGAGGACCAAGAAGAGTGGGAGAAGGTCACAGAAATGGGGAGAGGGGAGACCCACAGACCCAGGAAACCCACAAAGACGACGATGTGGACATAAGAGGCCCACTGAGGCAGGAGGGGCCAACCCATGGAGACAAGGGAAAAGCCCCTAGAAATAGAAATAGCCCCCATGGAGGTAAAGGGATGGGATGCATAGAGAAATTCTTGGGACCTATGAAGATAAGTGGGTTCTCTAGTCACCTGAAGAGAGGCAGTGGGAAAGGACAGGGAGCTGGAGGGCAGAACCTACCAAAGTGGGAGACTTCCTCCCACTCAGGAGGGAGCTGAGCAGGGCAGAGGGATGGAAGAGAGCAGTGACACAGATATTGGAGTGGGGGTGGGTGGTGCACGGCTGGGTGGGGGGTGAAATTTGGGGGGAAGGAACATGGCAGTTGGCTCTGAAGGCTAAGCCTGTGACTCACCACCACCACCCCCAACACTCGTGATGGGGAGGAGACACTGACATACTCACGTGCAGCCCCCAGCACACGTGACTGTATGCTTCGCACGTGCACACGTGGCATGTGACAACTCTCACACTGGTCTGGCATGTGAAGCCCTTTGCATCTGGCATGTGGGATGTCCCAACATACATCTGACACATACATCTGACCCTGAAGGACCACTCACTTTGCACACACTTTCTCACCCTACTTGAGCAACATCTATTGTTCCCCGCACCCCCAACACCTATCCTCAGCTTCAGCTAGGCCTAAAAACCCAGACTCACGCCGCCCTCAAGACCTTTGCTTTTGCAGAGACTCCACTTCTCTAAATTGAACCTGTCCCAGAAGTCCTCGTCCCATACTACCACCTCTAGAAAGACTGATCCAAGCCTCAGCTTACTTACTCCCATATCATCTGAAGAGAAGGGACCTAGCCAACCCAGACAGGTTGGAAGGTCCAAATAGAACAGTGGTTCTCAACCTGTGGGTTGCGACCCCTTTGGGAGTCGAATGACCCTTTCACAGGGGTCGCCTAAGACCATCGGAAAACAAAAAGATACTTACATTACGATTCATAACTAGCAAAATTACAGTTATAGAGTAGCAACGAAAATAATTTTATGGTTGGGGGTCACCACCACATGAGGAACTGTATTAAGGGGTCGCGGCATTAGGAAGGTTGAGAACCGCTGAAGTAGAAGATCTGAGCAGAAAGGGGCCTGACGACCCAAGCTGCATTTTCAAGTGGGGAAAGGAGGCCTCAGCAGGAGTAAGAACCTGCCCAAAGGCACAGAGCCTGTCAAAGGCTGAGCCTACCTTCCAGGTTCTCTGGCTCCCACCCTAGGTGATTTCAACCTGAAAGCAAACAAATTACCAGCTTTACAGCTCACTGAGTCCCACCAACTTCTTTCCTCTACTTCTTGCATTTATCCATTCAACATGCCACTAAGTCCTGCCAGCCAGGCAGTAGAGCCTGGGGGCTATAAGTGTAGACCTTGGAGTCAACTCCTGGGTTGGAATCCTGGCTCTGTCTCTCAGTCTCTTCCTAATTATGAACAAGTTACTTAACTTCTCTGGGCCTGTTTTGGTTTTTTTTTGGTAAAGTGAGAATAATAGTTCCTCCCTTCTAGGGTTGTTGAGAGGATTAAACTAAATAATGCATGGAAAGCACTGAGCATAATACTTAGCACATAACACACTTCTGACATGTTAGATGTTATTACTTGAGGTCCTAATAAAAATAACTCTTACATAGCTTTAACTTTGTGCCTCACAATAACCATGAAACAGGGGCTATTATCCCCATTTCACAGATGCGGAAATTGAGGTATGGGGGAGTCAACTCCCCCATACCTCAGCTAGGCAACAGCTAGGAAGTGGCAGGGTCAAAATTCCAATCCAGGCAACCTGGTTTAATTACATGGGTCTAGGGAGTATAATCTAGTGGAAAATTGGGACACCCAGGAAGAAATCAATTGAAGGACATAGCAAAATGATGACTGAAGAGTCAGACCTAGGTCTTATACTCTGTGTTTGGGGTCTCCTGCCATAATAGCTTTTTGGCCTCAGGAACGTAGATGACCAATTCTTGTGAGACTCGTTATTCATCTGAGAAATGGTGTGTGTGTGTGGGTGCAGTTAGATCAAGTGCATCTCCTACAGCTCCCCTGTCCTTGGGTTTAGGGAATAGCTCTAGAAACGTTTATAACAGTGCTACCTGAGGCAACTTGTTCCCAACGTCCCCAGGGCCAGAAGGGGACAGTGAATAGGAAGAGCCAGAGACCCTTGGACGCAAGGAGACTCTCTCGTCCCTGAGCTGCAGGGGGTCAGCCTGGAAGGAAGGCACCCATGAAAGAAGCAGAGTACAGTCCATCTGCTATAGGGTCACTTCCTTCAGGTTCTCACTCTGGTTATCCTTTAGGTCACCTACCGCCCACCTCTCTCCCCCCCACCCCCCCACCCCCACTGCTTCTTCTGATAAAGATGAACTGGAACTTTAAGCAAGCATAATCAGTCAGGAAAGCCTGTGGGTTTATGGAAGTTCTCGCTCTACCTAATCCCAATCACAAGAACCCTACATGCAAGAACCCTACAGGAAGAACTCTGTTTATAATAAAGCTCTGACTCTAACTTCCCCTTCCATTAACTTCCTTTTTCCCTTCTACAAATATCCCTCCATCTTGGAACGCAAGTCAGAGCGTGCATGTGGCTTGCCATGTCTGCATGCACTGGATTGCAATCCTTTCCTTTTCCCAAATAAATCCTTCATGGTGACAAACTACTTAGTCGGTATTATTTTTCAGTCGACACTTCAAATGAAATTGCCTGTTCCTGCTTTTCTTTTTTCTCTATTTCCCATTTCCTCCTTCCCTCATATTCCCTCTCTCCTTGCTTTTCCTCTGACATTTCTCCTCCCCCCTCCCTTAAGGGTCCCTAAGTTTTTCTCCTCCACCTTCAGGATGCCTTTATTCCTCTCTATCAAAGTGAGTCTGGAGTCTTGATTTCCCCTTTTCTTAACCCCCCCCCCCCCCGTGATTGGTGGTATAGTTTCTCCTCTACTCTTCTAGCTGATTTGTGCTTCACTCTCTTCCTTCGCTCCTCGGGGGTGCCTGCACCTCAATACCCCTGTCCTCGTCTACCGCATGTCGTGTGCCTCAATTTCCACCACTTCTCCCTGGCTCCCTCACGACTCCCGCTAGGAGATCCCAAGATGGCGCCCGTAGCCTCGCTCCGCCGCCTTGACGTCATCGCGCTGCCCTCCCCTCCTGAGCCGTCAAACGTAGTCGACGAGGAGGTGGAGGAGGAGCATCCCCCGATCCCGACGCTCCATACTATTGGTTCAAGCTCGGAGACGTGAGCGTCGATTGGCCAAACGGCAGGGGCCAGACGGGCGATGATTGGGCGCGTTCGGCCGTCTGCCCGGCGGCCGGGGAGGAGAGGTGGGAGGGGCTTTGCTGAGGGCGATTGGGGGCGAGAGCGAGGCTGCGGAGCAGGCGAGAGGCGACGGCGGGAGCTAGAGAGGGCGCAGCGCTAGGTTTGGCCGCGCGAGGGGAGTAGCCGCCCGGGCCTGGGTCCGGGGCATGCGAGACGGCTGAGGCGGGTGAGTGCGGGCGGGCGCGCGCGTGGAGGGCCGGCCCAGCTCCCCACCCTCCCCTGCGGCCTGCTCTCGCCACCACCGCCTGCGCACTGAGGGCCGGAGGGGGGCGCGCGCTGGCGGTGAGGGCGGAGCGGCACCAACGGCCGGCGGAGCGCGCTGATTCCCGGGCGGGGGCCAGGCCGGGGTGGTGGGTGGGGAAGGGGTCTAGAGTCGTGTAAGGGGCCGAGTGAGGAGGGGCCGGGCTCAGGCTGGGGGCTGGGAGGGACCTGGGTGGGAAGGGAGGCGTTAGAGCTGCCCCCAGGAGGGTCCCCAAGGCTCCAGCGGGGTATCCGGAGCACAGGGTTTGGTCTTGGGACGGTCCAGAACAGAAAGGGGGTGGATGGTTAGAAGGCACTTGGGTGCCCGGGGAGGGGTTTAGGACGTGAGAGAAGAGGTAATTTAGTTAATGTAAAGAGAGGGTCGAGTTATACCGGGAAAGAATTAGGCCAGTGAGAGGAGTCTTGGTGTGAAAAAATATTAGGAAACGGACATCCCCGGAGGGCACAGTTAGAGATGAGGGAGAGGTCCAGGTGTGAAGAATGGGGTTACATTAATGTGAAGAGGAGTTAAACCAACGTGAAGGGGGGTTGGGTACCCTTGGAATGGGTTTGTGTGTGGGGGGTGTCTCTGTGCAAAGAAGCCTTGTTATGTGAAAAGGATGTCTGGGTGTCCCTAGAATAGGTTGGGTGGAGGTCGTCCTTTTGAAAAGTACAGGGAATTAGATCAAGGTGAAAAGTGGAAATTGGGTGTCCCTGGAGAGGGTTAGGGTGGTGAGAAAGATCTGGGTAAGGGGGTGTCTGGATATTGCTGGAATGAGAATGAACTGTTAGATTGATAGGAAATTGGAGGTCTGGGTGTCCCCAGGGTATATAATAAAGGTGTGTGTGTGTATTGGGGGTACCAAAAAATGTATACACATGACTTGTATTCATCTTTTGTTATCAGTATAGAGTACTACAATATTTATACAGTTTTTTCCTTTCTTAAAATGTGTATACATTTTTTTGGGTATCCTCTATATCTGGTGAGAGGGTCTGGATGTGAGGAAGAGGGATCTGGCTATGCTTCTGTCTGGGTTAGGATGTGGTGGTGTGGGGGTTCTGCATAAGAAGAGAGGGTCTCGGTATCCCTAAAGGGGAGTTGGGCAACGGGAGGGTCGATGTGTGAAAGGGGTTCAAGCCATTGTGAATGGTAGTCTGGATATATATCCCTGGATTGGGTAAGTGTGTGTGCGGGCTCTTTTTGCAAAGAGGAATGAAGTTGATATGAAGAGGGTAGGGTGTCTGAGCATCCCTAGAATGGTTTAGGGTGGGAAGGGGGTCTTTTTTCAAAGAAGAAAATATTAGGTTAATAATGTGAAGGGGAGGGGTCTTAGTGACCCCGGAATGATATATGGAGATGAGGGATTTAAATCAGTGTGAAGAAGGGATCTGGATATCCCAGAGGGGATTAGAATTGTATATGAGGTCTCAGTGCAAAGAAATGGTGATTGATGTGAAGAGTGTCTGGGTACCCCAGAGACGTGAGTTAGGGTGGCAGGAAGGGTCTAGGTATGAAGAAAGGGTTAGGTTTTTGTGAAGATGGGTCTGGGTATTCTGAGTAGGGGGTTAGGGTTGTGGGAAAGGGCCTAGATTTGAAGTAGGGGGGCCTGGGTTTCAGGGAGAAGTGGTTGTTAAGGTGGGGAAAGTCTGGTTGTGGAGGTGGGTTAGGCCTATGTGAAAAAAGTTGATCGGGGGAAGGGATAGTTTGATATGAGGAACCTGGGCACCAGAGGGAGAGAATTAATGTGGGTAGTAGAGGTTGTGTGTAAAGGAGAGGGATTGACCATGTGATGGTGCTGGAAGTGGCCAGATATTGTCCCAGTTTGAGTGGTTGAGAACCTGGGGGATGGAGCAGGGGAGGAGCAAGGCAGGCTGGGAGAAGCAGGTGGTTAGGGCCTATGTTGACTCCTGGGCAGCTGGGAGTAGGAATAGGGTTGTGAGTTGGTAAGGAGAGGAGTCAGTGGAAGGAGGTGTAACTAGAAGAGGGGTCCTTGAGATGGGTGGGGCCTTAAGCCAGCTGTGAGGCATGTGAGATGAGGGATTGGACAGGTTGCAAGGATCTGGTGGGTGGAGTTTGATGCAAGTTGATTCAGAGGTGAGACTTGGGTAGATTCACTGGGAAGGCACTGCCAGGAAGGTTTTGTGCTTGGTGCTGTTGTGTGTTTGGGAGAGGAAGGATTGTTAGGGGTGTGAAAGTGGCAAAGTGGAAGCAAGCAGTTAGATGGAGATATAGATCTAGGTGGGGGATGGTAAAGGGAAAGAACTACCTCTGGGACAGACTGAGGAAGCAGGGACTTAGTTGTGATTCGTCCCCACCTCTCCCCTCTTCCAGCCCAGGGCCTTGCTGCTGCCATGACTGAGGAGTCGGAGGAGACGGTCCTGTACATTGAGCATCGCTTTGTTTGCTCTGAGTGCAACCAGCTCTATGGATCCCTGGAGGAGGTGCTCATGCATCAGAACTCGCATGTGCCCCAGCAGCATTTTGAGCTGGTGGGTGTGGCCGACCCTGGAGTCACTGTGGCCACAGAGGCAGCTTCTGGCACGGGCCTCTATCAAACCCTAGTGCAAGAGAGTCAGTACCAGTGCTTGGAGTGTGGGCAGCTGCTGATGTCACCCAGCCAGCTCCTGGAGCACCAGGAACTGCACCTGAAAATGATAGCACCCCAGGAGGCAGTGCCGGCTGAGCCCCCACCCAAGGTTCCCCCCGTGAGCTCCAGTACCATCCATTATGAGTGTGTAGATTGCAAGGCTCTTTTTGCCAGCCAAGAGCTCTGGCTGAACCACCGGCAGACACACCTCCGAGCCACTCCCACCAAGCCTCCGGCCCCAGTTGTGTTGGGGTCCCCAGTAGTCCTAGGGCCCCCCATGGGCCAGGCCCGTGTGGCCATGGAACACTCATACCGCAAAGCAGAAGAGGGTGGTGAAGGGGCGGCTGTCCCCTCTGCTGCTGCCACCACCACTGAGGTGGTGACTGAGGTGGAGCTGCTCCTCTACAAGTGCTCTGAGTGCTCCCAGCTCTTCCAGCTACCAGCCGACTTCTTGGAACACCAGGCCACCCACTTCCCTGCTCCTGCCCCAGAGTCTGAGGAGCCTGCCTTGCAGCAGGAAACCCTGACCCCATCACCTGCAGAGGTCCCCGTGACTCAGCCTGATTCCCTGCCATCCTCTGACCATAGTTATGAGCTGCGCAATGGTGAAGCCATTGGGCGTGATCGCCGGGGGCGCAAGGCCCCTCGGAGGAACAACAGTGGAGAGCCAGGCGGGGCTGCCACCCAGGAGCTGTTTTGCTCTGCCTGTGATCAGCTCTTTCTCTCACCTCATCAGCTACAGCAGCATCTGCGGAGTCACCGGGAGGGAGTCTTTAAGTGCCCCCTGTGCAGTCGTGTCTTCCCCAGCCCTTCCAGTCTGGACCAGCACCTTGGGGACCACAGCAGTGAGTCTCACTTCCTGTGTGTGGACTGTGGCCTGGCCTTCAGCACAGAGGCCCTCCTCCTGGCCCATCGGCGAGCCCACACCCCAAACCCTCTGCATTCATGTCCATGTGGAAAGAACTTTGTCAACCTCACCAAGTTCCTTTATCACCGTCGTACCCATGGGGTGGGGGGTGTCCCTCTGCCCACAACACCAGTCCCACCAGAGGAGCCTGTCATTAGTTTCCCTGAGCCTCCTCCCCCAGAGACTGGAGAGCCAGAGGCCCCAGAGCCCGCCGTGTCTGAGGAGAGCTCAGCAGAGCCTGCTGCCCCAGGCACTTACCGCTGCCTCTTGTGCAGCCGTGAATTTGGCAAGGCATTGCAGCTGACCCGGCACCAGCGTTTTGTGCACCGACTAGAACGGCGCCATAAGTGTGGCATTTGTGGCAAGATGTTCAAGAAGAAGTCTCATGTGCGAAACCACCTGCGCACACACACGGGTGAACGGCCCTTCCCCTGCCCAGACTGCTCCAAGCCTTTCAACTCACCTGCCAACCTGGCCCGCCACCGGCTCACACATACAGGGGAGCGGCCCTACCGGTGTGGGGACTGTGGCAAGGCTTTCACACAGAGCTCTACACTGAGGCAACACCGCCTGGTACACGCCCAGCACTTCCCCTACCGCTGCCAGGAGTGCGGAGTGCGTTTTCACCGTCCCTACCGCCTGCTCATGCACCGCTACCACCATACGGGCGAGTACCCCTACAAGTGTCGCGAGTGCCCCCGCTCCTTCCTGCTGCGCCGGCTGCTGGAGGTGCACCAGCTTGTGGCCCACGCTGGGCTTCAGCCACATCGCTGCCCATCTTGTGGGGCTGCCTTCCCTTCCTCACTGCGGCTCCATGAGCACCGCTGTGCGGCCGCTGCTGCCCAGGGCCCACGGCGCTTTGAGTGTGACACCTGTGGCAAGAAAGTGGGCTCAGCTGCTCGGCTGCAGGCACATGAGGCAGCCCACGCGGCTGCTGGGCCTGGAGAGGTCCTAGCTAAGGAGCCCCCAGCCCCTCGGGCCCCACGTGCCCCTCGCACACCAGTTGCCTCTGCGACAACCCTTGCAGGCACTGCCGCTGCAGCCCCTGCAGCCCCTGCCCGACGCCGGGGCCTGGAGTGCAGCGAGTGCAAGAAGCTATTCAGCACAGAGACATCGCTGCAGGTGCACCAGCGCATCCACACAGGCGAGAGGCCATACCCGTGTCCGGACTGTGGCAAGGCATTCCGTCAGAGTACCCACCTAAAGGACCACCGGCGCCTGCACACAGGTGAGCGGCCCTTTGCCTGTGAAGAGTGTGGCAAGGCCTTTGCAATCTCCATGCGCCTGGCAGAACATCGCCGCATTCACACAAATGAGCGGCCCTATTCCTGCCCCGACTGTGGGAAAAGCTACCGCTCCTTCTCCAACCTGTGGAAGCACCGCAAGACCCACCAGCAGCAGCACCAGGCAGCTGTGCGGCAGCAGCTGGCAGAGGCGGAGGCTGCCGTTGGCCTGGCTGTGATGGAGACTGCAGTGGAGGCGCTGCCCCTAGTGGAGACCATTGAGATCTACCCTCTGGCTGAGGCTGAGGGGGTCCAGATCAGTGGCTGACCCTGCCCATTCCCTCTGCAGCAGCAGCACGCCCTGTTGCTGAAGAACCTCCTCCATCGTACCCTTAAGTCTCTGTACATACAGTACCCCTTCCTCCACTCCTCCCAACCACTGTGTAAGTTCTGTAACTGGATTTATTCTCTTCTGAGGGGGGGTGCTCTGGGGTCCTTGATATGCGTAAAGGTGCCCACCGCCCTTCCACCTGTTAGCACTGGTGACCCCAAGGTGAAACAGTCAATAAAGACTGAGTTGGACATTTAAATGCTTTTGGCTGGCCTGGCTGTGTGGGGTGGAATTTGGGAGCCATGAGCTGGTCTGACTTTTCATGGCTGCGTTCCCAGCGTCTAGAAAGGCCTGGCAAGTAGTAGGAGCTCAGTAAACATTTGCTGAATGTTTACTGAGATGGACTTGACGTCCAAGGGCTTGGCTCCTGAGGACTTGGGACTTCACTCTGGTGCTAGATGGAGGCAACATGGCTCTCTTGCCACTAGAGGTCCCCACAGCTTTGCAGAAAAGCTTGAAGCTGTTTTTAATGGTGGCAGGCACATTTGGGAAAATCTTCTCTGTTCTCACCACCTCTGTCCCCCACTTCCTGGCTTGATTGAGCCATCTCCCCCAAAGCATCTGGCTTTCTCACTATGGTTTCCTGAGGGTACATGCAGGTCTGGGAAAGGCATGATCTCAGGTGGCAGAGGAGGGTGACTCCAGGAGCCACCAGACCCAACTGGAGTTGGAGAAGATTCTGAGTAAGGGTTGGCTGGGGGAAGAAGCCTTATAAGGGGAGGGAGAGTTGAACTCTAGCTCAGCTATCATGTTTGTTGGGAGAGCCATGGTTAGGGTGGCTGACTGAATTTTGAACTTCTAGTTTGTCTCAAGTCCTGCATTTTTTGTAATCACCTTCAGACTAATGCTGTGTAAAGAACATTTTTACATGGAAGGAATCCAAAGTCAAAAGCAGTAAGGTGACTTGCCCAAGGCCATTCAACCCAGGTAGTGCAGAGCTTGAACTTAAGCCTAATTTCATTTGGTTTAATCACCTATATGCTTTCCTCTGCCCTCTGCTGCCTTCTTCATACTTGGGGGAGGTCAAGGGGGAAAGGAGATGGAGTGTGAGACGGGTGGGAATACTCAGTAGCTAAGGTAGTCTTCTAGGAGCCACACCCCAAGAAAAACACCCCTCCCCCCGCAAGATTACTCCAGTCTTTTTTTTGGCGGGGATCAGTGTTTTTCCAGGACCCATCAACTTCAAGTCAAGTAGTTGTCTTTAATCTAGTTGTGGAGGGTGTATCTCAGTGGCCCATGTGGGGATCAAACTGGCAACCTTGATGTTATGAGCGCTGTGCTCTAAACACCTGAGCTAACCAGCCACCCCCTACTCCAGTCTTTTTGTTGGAGAGAATTATTTGGAACACTAATAAAAGAGAGGTAAAATGGATGTTGTTTGTAGTGATCCCAGGGGAAAGGCCTGAGAACCGCCCACACAGCCTCTGCATTTCTCTGGACTCCCAACAGTCCTGCCACCCTCTGGGCAGTGGAGCTCTGAGACGACTGGGTTAGCCTGTGGCTTGGGTGAAAAAAGGAGGGCTCAGAGAGGGGAGAGACCAAGGCCACGCAGGTGGTGGAGCCAGGCTAGAAACTCAGGAGTTAGCTCACCTAACTCCATTAAGAGAGAGTTTGTTACATTATGCTTGCTTTAGTCATTTTTAAAAAGAAAAAGCACCCATTTGGTATCTTGACAGCTAATGAAGAGCAGTTATCTATTAAGCAGTTTTCAACCAGAGTGTATTGATCCTAGGCACCACCTTTCAGGAACCTCATACCCTGCAGAAAGGACTCAAACCAAGTTAGCCCAGCATGCCAGACCCCCTTAATCACCAAGTAGAGATGTGTCCTCAAATGGCCTCCTCTCCAGAAGAGCTATAACACCCTGACAGTCATACCAAATAAGTGCTTAGGACAATCGGAGGCTTTATGCTTGCAAAACCAGATAAAAATGAGGCTGAATCAAGAAAAAGGATGGGGGGGGGCGGGCGCTGGCTGAGTGGCTCGGTTAAGAGCGCGAGCTCTGAGCAACAGGGTTGCTGGTTGGATTCCCACGTGGGCCAGTGAGCTGTGCCAGAGCTGAGCTGCCGCTGAGCTGCCAGCAGGTGGCAGGATGGCTCAACTGGTAAGAGTATGTGCTCCTAACAAGGTTGCTGGTCCGACTCCCGCATGGGATGGTGGGCTATGCCCACCGCAACTAAGATTAAACACGGCGCCTTGAGCTGAACTGCCCAGAGCTGCTGACAGGCAGCCAGATGGCTCAGTGGTTAGAACGTGCACTCTTAGCAACAAGGTTTCCAGTTTGACTCCCGCATGGGATGGTGGGCTATGCCCACCCGCAACTAATATTGAACATGGCACCTTGAGTTGAGGGGCCGCAGGCTGCCAATGGACGACCGGATGGCGACTGGACTTGGAGCTGAGCTAGCTGCGCCCTCCACAACTAAGATTGAAGGACAACTTGGCTATTCCCCTTCCCCAATTTCCCAACACTGTTCCCCTTCCACAATTTCCCAATGAAATCTTTACAAAAAATAAAAAATGTTGGGGGGCGGATGGGTAGTTCAGTTGGTTAGAGTGCATGCTCTTAACAAGGTTGCCAGTTCAATTCCCGCATGGTGGGCTGTGCCCCCCACAACTAGAGTGAAAATGGCAACTGGACTTGGAGCTGAGCTGCGCCCTCCACAACTAGATTGAAACAACTACTTGACTTGGAGCTGATGGGTCCTGGAAAAAAACACTGTTCCCCAATAAAAAAAATTTTTAAAAAGGATGGGAATGGAGAAAAAAAAAACTGAGGGTGCTGGTTGATCCCAAGATAAAGATGCTTTCAGCAGAGAAGAATGACTCTGACAATGGGATGACCATCTTTATTGTGGTTCCTTTCTAGAGCCTCTAAAGAAAACTAGACTCCACACTAAGAAAAGTTTGTGTGCAAGCATGTTTATGAACAAGATTCACTGTTCACTATCACCCTGCTAAAATGTCCATGGTCCTCCGTTGAACCACTTGTCCTAAAAAACGATGGCACTAATGAAACATTTGTTAGATGCGGGGTTCGAGTTGGAAAGACAAAGTTTCTTGAACTTGACCAGGTGTTAGGCAAGTCCCCCAGAGGTTTGGATCCAGCAAGCACGTCTGGGTGAGACCCAGGAATCTGTTTTGAATACACCAGCTCTGATGCAGGTGACTTGCAGACACCTCTAAGAAGAGCCTTGCATGTGGAAGCTGCATACACAGAACCGTCAAGGAGACAGAACAGGGGTCCTCTAGTGCCCAGTGTGTTCTTGACAGAAGGAGGCCCAAGTATGGCTATAGGGGAGGGTATGTGGAGCAGTTGGGCACATTCGCAGGGCTACAGGTGGGTGCCTAGTTCAGTTTCACAGCGCTCTCAGGCGTGCCATCTGTGCCTGTCACAGGATGGCCTGAGCGACAAGGAACTTTTGGGTCTGTGCGGTTCTGACTTCACCACCCTGCAGGCAGGGGCTGGACTAAATGACGTTAGAGTATTCTGAGCCTCCATCCCAAATCCCATTTCCCCGTCCCTACTGACTTGTCTTTCAATCTTGCCAAACGATGCAGTGCTAATACCTTTAATCTTTCTAAATGACCCAAGCCCTCCCACTTTTCCTTTCTCCTCCCTATCCCTCACTATTCAATTTGCAGAATCCCAACACTTGAGTGCCAGGCATACATCAGAGGATGGAACAGTGACAAGGAGACATGATGGCAGTGAGAAGACCCTGTTCTGACACCATTTCTGATTTTCAGTGGTGAGGACTTGAGGATCAGCCCATGGCCTGGCCTGTGAAGCTGCTATTCCTGCCAAATGGCTTAGTGTAGGCAAAAAATTTGAGAATGAGAGTAATGTCGCTCTGAAAGAGAAGGGGCTGTGTACCTTGTTATCACCAGACAACTTCAAAATCAGCTCGGTTTTTAAAGGGTCTTGTTAGTCCTCTGGGGATGGAACTGGGAAAGTACTCTATTGCTTTCCTGGCTTTCTTATGGCTCTCATTTATTGAAGACAGTGTGCTGGAGATCTGTCCTAAGCATTTACATCATCACATCATCATTTAATTCTTACAACCCCAGCACAGGTATTGTCTCAGTGTTACAGATGAGGACACTGAAGTTCACATGAAGGTCACATAGCTATAAACTGGCAGAACGGAGATTTGAATTTAGGAATTTGAATTCATCCTAAGTTCTGAGGCTTGGGTTTCTGATTGACAAAAAAAAAAACACAAAAATTCAGGTCTCACTTCTGAACATACATTCACTGAACAGCGGTAAAGGCCTCCCCTCCCCCAGTGCACACATAACCCACCCTCGTACCCCGATTCCCCACCACCCTTCCCAGGACAGTGAGGAGACCAAGGAGAGCAGGCAGCATGTCTCTCTGTACAGTTTTTAATTTTTTATTTTTTGATGTTGTTCAGATGAATGACACACTCAAGTTACAAAAATGGGGCCTTAAAAGAAGCACATTGTACAATGAACAAGCAGATTGGAGTTAAGAACACTGAAACGCTAACCCGCTACCACGAGAAGAGACAGGAAGGGGGTACAGGATGACAAGGGAGGGGCTACCAACACAGGGGTCAGACAGAACTGAAAGAGGGGCTAACTTAGTGAGAGTGGAGGAAAGGCAGGTCTTCTCCAGGGCCTGCTGAATTTTGGATGCTACTTCTTGGTCTCCCTTGCCCACTGCTTGCCACCACCTCCCATCTCCATTCCAACCTGGTCATTCCAATGAGTAGGTGAGAGACACCCACCCCAGGGGCTGAGCCAATCAGGTTACCTGGTGGGGTGGTCACCTTGGCCTAGGGCAGCTTTGGATTTGGGAGGTGATGGTGGCAGCAGTGGAACCAGAAGCCAGGAAGGAGCCAGCAGAGAGTTGATCAAAGATCAGGCCCCTGCTTTCCCCCAAAGACTCCTTGCCCCTTCCGCACCCCACCATACTCCAAAGGCCCTCTCTACAATTTGTCGAGAGAGGACCCCAGTCACCCTGCAATTATATAAATAAATAAATACTGAGCCCCTGGGATTGGAGGACAGGTTGGGGGAGGGGCAGCAGGGAAAGAGGATAGGAGAGGGCAGAGGGGAGGGGTCACAGACATAGTAAATAGTTGTCTCCATCCCAGCAACACTTCTCTCTGGATTTTTCTCTCCTTTTTGTGTTTAACAAGGAGCTAACATCTCAAGGACAAATACTTAAAAATATACATTATTTTTTCTTTTTTGTTTCGCCTTTGTCATCGTCATCTTGCTTTGGAGACTGCTGAGGTCAAAGTTCAAGCCGCACTTAGGAACCGCGGCTTGGAGTTTTTGTGTATTTTTTTTATTTTTTAATTTTTTTCACTTTTTTTTCCAACGTATAAAAAGGTAGCGGAGTTGTCTGTGGGTTTTTTTTTTTTTTAATGGTTAAATCTTTGGTTTGTTTCTTTTTTCTCTTGGAGGCCTTTATCTCTCGCACTTGCCTTTCCCACTCAGAGGCCAGTGGGGACCCGCGTGTCTCAATCTTGCTCAGTCTGTCTCACTCTCTCTCTCTCACTCAGTTCCCCCTACCCTGGGCTAAAGGGAGAGAGGCACCCTGGGATTTGGGTGGGTGAGGAAATCGAGTCAGGTCAGGTCAACCCCTACGTGGCTAGTCCTTTATTCTATCTTCTCAAGGAGCGAGGCTCAGAGAACCGCTCTTGGCCCTCCCCAGGGAAGGGATGTGTGGGAAACTCATTCTTCCCGCTCCTGATCTTAGTCCCAACTCATACAGGGGCCTGGATTCCCCATCTCCACCCACCCCCACTTACACCCCAGCCCCTCCCTCCCAGAAGAGAACAGAGAGGTGTTTTAGTTACTGGCATTTTTTCTTTTTTCTTTTTTTTTTTTTGGCACAATTAAAAGGCCCACCATTAGGATAGACCCAGCCTCTGTCCCTCCCTCAAGTAGGAGGTCATGGTTGGGGAGAAATTCAGGGGGCTCCCCGTTTCTCCAATCCAGTCATTTTCCTCTCTCTCTAGCCCAGGCCCCTGGCCCCCCCACCTCAGAAATCTCGCCTAGCTCAGAGCCTGGCCTGGAGTCTCCCTTCCCAACCCCACATAACGTTCCCCAACCCCCCCAACTCTCTCGCTCACACACAGACACACGGACACAGGCTCTGTACAGACCACAAAATAAAAACGATGAGATAGTTTTGTTTCCCGGAGTCAAGACGGGGGACTGGAGTGGAAAGGGCAAGAGGGGGGTGAGGGGCATGAATTCCCCCATCACCTTCCCAACCCTGGCTCCCTCCTGTCCCCCAACCCCTTGCCCTGGCTGGCCCCCAGCCAACGATATTTGGTTTCCTTTTTTTAACATTAAAGTTCTATGAGGTATTTGGTGCCTTATCTCGAGTCCTCAGGGGAGGGGGCCCAGGGGGGAGACCTGGGGCACACTTGCCCCTCCCTCCCTCCTACCCCCTTCCCAATATTTGGTTTCACAGCTGTAGTTAAAGCTTGGGATTTGGTTATTTTTTTCCCCCTCCCAGGAATTTTCTTTTATTCTTGTTTTTCTTTTCCTAGTTATGGGGGTTGGATGGGGTGGGTCCCCACCACCCCCGGCTGCATGGGGGTCCCTCCACCAGTG
>NW_017732174.1:416912-490785 GCF_001890085.2 Hipposideros armiger | reverse complement strand
CCCCCCCCCCCCGCAACAGCCGAGTCTCTGCTGCCTCCGTGGCCCAGCCCAACAGTTTCATTTCCCGGGTGGGAGAAGGGAGACAAGAGAAAAAGAGAGGATGCTGAGGCCTCGGGGCCCAGGGTGGTGTCCAAGGCTCTGTCTGCCTCTCCTGGGAGTGTCCAGCAGCACTGCCCAAATCCCGGGTTCTCCCCTCCCTCTGCTTTGCCCAGCGAGGGTCGGGGGGGGGGGCCCACTCTGATTTCCATGGCTCGCGTCCTTCACAGCAACACTTTGGTTTGAAGAGAGACACAGAAAGAACGAGATTGATAGAGGCGAGAGAAAAACAAAGAGAGAGAGACAAGAAAAAAAAAAAAAAGAGACAGGAGAGGACAGACGTTAAGAGAATAGAAAAAGAAATCAAAGGAGGAATCAAACCACCCGAAAGTTTGTTAGTTTTCCTTCGTCCATTCTTTTTGCCTTATTATTCCTTTTTCCTGTTTTTTTTTTTAAAGCTTTTTCAGTTGATTTGGAGGGGGGAGGGCAGGGAGTGTGGGGCTCTTCACCCTGGTCCCTGACACCCTCTCTCAGCCCTGCCCACCAGCTTTCATCCGCCCTGGCTGAGGGACAGGCCCTGCCCCAGCCACCCCCCTCCGGCTTTCCCGAAGACGACGTCCATGAGGTATTTGTGAAGAGAAAGAAGCATCCATCCTTCCATCAGCCTTGGGGACCAAGAGCCTGAACCACTGGGGCAGGGCTTGGCTCCACCTCACGGCTCCTTCTTATTCTTGAAGAGTCCTCATCTTCTTTCCCTTAAATATATGTATATATATATATAAATTCTTTTTTTTTCTAGTTTTAATTTATTGTTTGGTTTTTTTGTTTTTGTTTTTTTTTTTTTGGTTCAAAACTTTGTTGGCCTCCACAGTAGCAGGAGGGCAAAGTGGCTCCCAGCGCCAGCTCTCCTCTGTCCGTTGTTGAGATGTATCCAGGGCTGAGCATTTAAACACAGGGTCCAGCCAAGACTCGAGGAAGGTTTTGTGGGAGTGGTGGCCACCACAGTGCCCTCTCAGATGGGGACCACAGGTCATGGCACTGTCCCTGCCACATGGACCCTGATGGAGACGCCATCTCGAGGAACCCCACCATGGGGGTGTGTGTGGGTATGCATGTGTGTGGGGGAGAGGAAGAGGCATCTGCCAGTATCAGAGGGGCATGGGGGATGGTGAGGTGATTTTTCTTTTTGGTTTCTGGTCAATGTCAAAGAACGTGAAGGATTCCCACGGATAGGCACTGGAATATGAATTTTTTTCTCAGGGAAACTGACAGACAAGGGTGAAAAAAAGACAGCTTGAATGTCCTCACCTCATCCCCTCTTGCCTGGAACGTCTACCTTCCCATGGGCTGGGGAGGAGGGAGAGCCCAGAGGAGGGTGATGGGCTGAGGGAGGGTGTGTGAGAGCTAGAACTTGGTGAAAATGGCCTAGCCCACCCTTTCAAGGGACAAGGGAAAGGTACAGGGGTGGAAAGTCATCCCATGCCTTCCCCTGCACTCTCCCTTGGCTGGGGGGTGGGGGTGGGGGACAAGGAGGAGGTTAAAGCGAGACCGCCCCCCTTGCCCCAATGGGGAAAGCTGGGGGCCAGGGGAGAGGGGGATGCATGGTAGGGACACATTCTGTTGAGCTCAACGCTAAAAATTCTGTACATCCTTTGGATGAAGCTACTGAATATTTGGTGTAAGATTGTTCAGGCCCTTTCTCTTTCACCTTCTGGAAAAGAACATTTGGCAGGTGGTTCAAAGCCTACCCCTCTGCCCCAGGCTGTGTCCTGTCTTCACTGGGGGCTAGGGCTAGGAAGCTGGCACATTCTCTGTTTCCTTCTCTGGCCCCCACTGGAGGAAGCAAGGTTGAGGGTTGGCCCCACAGCCAGGGGCTCGGTGAGGTCCGCCCTGTGAGGTTTCTCGGCCCCTGGCTGGGGGTTCTTATTTGGTGTCATAGCAGTGAGGGTGAGGTCTGGCTTGCAACTGGTTTTTGGTTTGTTTGGTTTTGTGGGGGATTTTTTGTTTGTTTTTGGTTTTTTGTTTTTCACCTCTGGTTCCTTTGGGGCAGCTGGTTTCTGTTGTGATTATTTTTGGTTTTCTTTCTTCTTTTCTTTTCTTCCTTTCTTTTTTTGGTTGGTTGGGTTTTGTTTTTTTTTTTTGGTCTTTCCTCCCTTGTTGCTCCTGCTCCAAGGACCCTCTGCGCCCCCACCGCTGGCCGGGACCGAGGTAGGGGTCAGAGGAGTAGGACGGGAGGCATGGTGGGCCCTCACTCCGGCTTGGACCCTGCCTCCGCCCCCCCTGGGCCTCCGGGGGTCTGTGCTGCCACCTCGCTGCAAGTGGAGGAGGAGGACGACGAAGAGGATGAAGAAGAGGAGGATGAGGAGAGGCCAGGAGACTTGCTAGAGATGGAAGCTGCCACAGCCGCAGCGGCTGCCGAAACCAGGCCCACGCCAGGTGGGGCACTGAGCAGGGGCAGCCCAGCGTGGTTCAAGAAGAGTGGCGAGGTCACCAGGCCAGGGCTCCCTGGGGCCGCACCAGCTGCCCCCAGCACCAGGTTCCCGCTGCTGTCAAGGCTGGTAAGGGGCAGGGTTCCACCAGAGGCCAGGGCTGGCAGGGAGAGAGAGAGGCCGGGCTGGGGGTGCCTTCCAGCATCCTGCAATGTCCCCTGTCTTCCCATTGGTCCCACTGACCCCCATCAGCAGCCCTTACACCTTCCCCAAAGTTGAGATGGGTATGAAGAGGAGAGCGATGCAGTGAGCAGGGGCAGGATGGCATGGCTGGAGCAGCAATGGGGGTGGGGGTAGGGCTTGTGGCCCCAGGGGGCAAGGCTGGTGACGATGAGAGTGACATGAGGCAGCACGCACCTTGGATAGTGGCCAAAGGGTTGTTGCTCATGAGGGCTGGACTCAGCCCGGAGCTCAACCCCACCATTGTGCTTCTGCAAGAGGCAAAGCAGAGGCATTAGCAGGGGCGGAGACCCGCCCGGCAGAACTGGGGCTCAGCTCCCCACCCTGGAAGCAGCAGCGACCCTTCTCCCCACAGCCTCCCCACCAGCAGCTGCCCACTTACCCCGCGCTGGGGTTCAGGCCCGACAAGCCGATAGCCGAGTGGCTGCCTTGAGGGCTGGGATTTGTGCTGTTGGTGGTGGCGGGGGGTGGGGGGGTGACAGAGGGGATGGAATTGAGGGGGGGCGCGGCCCCGCCCCCGCCCCCACCCCCTCCAGCTGTCCGGCTGGGGTGGAGAGTCCCCACAGCTGAGGATAAGGTAGTAACTGCCAGAGAAACATAGAGAGAGGGAGAGTTCAGCTTCCGTTTGCCTTCCACCCAGGAACCTGTGGTCCACGCCTGCCTCCTCCCCACCCAGTCCTACAGCGTCTCCTCAGTCAGATCCGACTTAGGACTCTCGCCCTCTCTTCCCAGGGCCATTTCTTTGTGCCTCTGTCACGGTGACAACTATCACAATAATCGCAATAAGAGCAATGTCACCCACTGAGTCTGTGCCCTGTGCCCGGCGTGTGCTAGCACCCCATGTACCCTGCCCTGAACCTCATCACCCCTGGGCTCCTTTTGTACAGAAAGGAACGGAGGGCGCCCAGAAGACAAGGCCCTATGGCTCCCTCTAGGGGCCAGGCTGGGGGATGCGGCTGTGCACGCGGGGCTTTCGGCTCAGAAATTGGCAGGTTCAGGGGGCTCAGAGCCCAGGCCAGGGCAGCAATTCCTGGCTCTGTCACGTCCCAGCTGTGCCCTTGGGGAAGTAACTTCACTTCCCTGGTCTCATCTGGAAAATGGGGCTAGTAATAGAACCCACCTCATAAAATGGATGTGAGGACTAAACGAGTCAATATTCTCTATAATATTCTCTGACATTTAGAACAGTGCCAGGCTCACCCTTACTACTTTATAAACTTATTACTTCCTAACGTGGGAAGAAGCAACACGGTATTTGTTTTGTATTATTCTTATGTATGGTGTTAAACACACCCTGTCCCAAGAAGGGGGAAAGGAGGGCTTTGTACAAAAGTGTGTGTGTGTGTCTCACACTTGTATGTATATATTCATGTATATAGCGCCTGAGTGTATTATACATTCACAGTAATTTTACAAAAACTGAGACCACCAGTTCTCAGACAGGTAAGTCACCTCTGGAGTTCACATAGTTTATAAATGCCAGGAACAGAACCCAAGTACATCGCCTTTCGTCAACCCCATGCTTTTCTCAGGAAATCGTGGAGATGAAAGCCAGTGGCTCTGACCAGGAGGGGTGAGGCTGCCCTCTTCCCTTTGTTTTCTCTGACCCCTCATCCCCAGGCTCAGCCTTGATACCCACGGATGCCCTGAGCCACTTGAGACCCTCGGGCTCAGGCCTGCACTGTGTTCTCCACCCCAACCCCCCACCATCTTCTGCCTCCCTGACCTGTTGTGCTCAGACTGCTGGAAGCTTGGGACATCGGCAAGGTCCCGGCACCTCCCTGGGGTGTGACCTGGGGAGAGAGAAGAAAAGGCATGGTTAGGCCACTGTCTCCCAGCAGCCTCTGTGGTGCTCCCTGCGGATCTGACCCTACTCCTGACTCCAGGATGAGAAAGGGGGGCTCTGGGTACAAGGCTGTTTATATTGTGTCAGGTGCTTCCCACCATATCTTTCTTCACATGTACGCTAGGTGACCCTGAGCAGGAAGGAGTAATTCCTATTGGATGGGCTCCCCTCTCCTCTGACACTATCCAGGTCTGAAGTGTGTGTAGCGGGTGGGTATGATGATAAGTTGTGCCTCTGCATCAGGCTGTTGGGATCTCATATGGCTTGATTTTCTGGGACCATCCACCAGCCTCCTTCTTGGCCTCCCTGCCTCCTGTCTCATCCTTCCATCAGCCCCAGAAGCCTCACTCTAAATGTCACCCTGTCCTTCCCCAGCTCAAAACTCCTCCTTAGCTTCTACTGCCCAAGTTCAAGCTCCTCAGCATGTAACTTGGATGTCCGGCCACCCCCCACCTTCCCCATACATACTCACTCATTTACATTCTGGCTCCAACCACACTAAATTGTACTGGAATTCCTCATATAGGGCTTGACACACTTTGGCCTGTAGGTCTTGTGCACCCCAGTTCCCTTGCCTGTCCTTCATTTAGCTGGCTGACTCTTTTGTCCTTTATAACTCAGATCAGACAGTCCCTCCTACCTCCACATCTTGGCGATAGGGGTGCAGGGGCTCCTCTGGGCCCCTTGCTCCTCTCTGTAGTGTCCCATCCCTTTCCACATAAGCTGGAACAAAGGGATGTCCCCGTGTGTCTGAGCCCAAGTGGGTCTGTGTGTGACTGTGTACCTGAATGGACACCCAGGGGTGTAATGATGTCCCTGCCTGTGTCTGTGTGGTTGTGAACCTGTGTGTGTGGGGGGGTGCCTACATCCCCTACCTGGTATCTATCCCTGTGTGACTATGTCCTGTGATAACTGTTTGACTATGTTGGTGTGTGTCTGTGGGTGCTTGTATCCCCCACATAAGACCACAGTTCCTTGGAAACTATGTGTCCCTGTGTGACAGTGCTCCATCTCTGTGACAGCCTGTCCCCAAGGGTGACTCTCCCTGCCTCTGTTCTAGGCACTGTGGGCAACCTGGTAAATTGTGCTTCACACAAGGTGCCTGTGAAAGGGCAAAGGGAAGGGGTGGCTGAACTTTGTGCCCTCATCCCCCAGAGGGCCTCTGGTACCAGATGAGGGCTATAGCTGGCTGGCTTCCCCGGGCTGGGCAGCATGGGGGCCGCGCTGCAGGGGTTGATGCGTTTCTCCTTCTGGCGCCGGTTGCAGAACCAGACGCGGATGACTTCCTTCTCCATGTGCAGCTGCTCTGCGATCAGCAGGATCTCCTCTGAGGTAGGCTTCTGGTTCTGCAGGCAGAGGGCTCTTTAGCTTGGACCCCCCTCCGGCCCTTCCTCAGGGCCGCCCAGGACAGGGGGCCGGGGGGTGGGGTGGCTCACCGCTAGAAAACTCTTCTCTAAGGCGAAGCGGACGTTTGTCTCGATGCTGGTCCTCTTCTTGCGTCTCCGGCCAGGGAGCCCATCGAAACCCAGGCTGGGGCTGCTCAGCTGGTTGGGGCTGGGCAGGCTGGAGTCCACAGACATAGTCTCTGTTCCCAGGAGGAGACAAGGACATGAGAGGGCGCCTCCCGCGACTCACTGCCCGCAGCGCGCCCAAGAGTCCTGGCCCTGTCCCACCTGCGTCGTTGAGCCACTTCTCCAGGAGGGGCTTGAGTTTGCACATGTTCTTGAAGCTCAGGTTGAGGGCCTCGAAGCGGGAGATGGTTGTCTGGCTGAAGTCGTTGCCGTAGAGCTTGCCCATGGCCAGGCCCACATCACCCTGGGCCCGTGGGGCGAGAAGAGGGCGGCGGTCAGGGTGGGGCCATCAAGTACTGGGCTCACCCCGCCCACTAGTTTACCACACCCCCTCGCCCCTCCTACCAGATGGCTATGCCGCCCTCGTCCCGCCCACCACCTGAACTCGCCCCCACGCCCACTGCTCGTTAAGCCCTGTGTGGCCCCAGACCTGCGTGAAGCCCAACTTGATGCGGCGCTGCTTGAAGGTGCGGGCGAACTGCTCCAGCTCCTCCAGGTCACTGGGCTCCTCGGGGTGGGATGGTGGCTCCAAGCATTTGGGAGGCTGCGGGTGCGAGAGGTGCGGTTCGGGCAGCGTGGGGCGGGTCACGGCCTGGTGGGGTGGGCAGGTGGGCGGGATGCAGGACGGAGGACCAGGATGGGGCTCAGCAATGGCTGAGCAGTCCCCCCTCTCTCCCTCCCTGCGTCCAGTCTCTTCCTGCAGACGCCCCTCCACCTCCCCGCAGGAGGCCCTTCCACACTGGGCTGTCAATCCCCATCAAGGTTACAATCTGCTGCCCCACGTGGAGCCTCTCACTGCTGGAACTCTGCAATTCCCTCCCAGCCTGCAACTCCCAGTAGGAGCCCACGGCTTCTTGAGCCAAGGCCCTTTCCCTGGAGCTGGGGGCGGTGTTTCAATTCTCCTGTCAAACGGGAATCAAGGACAGGCTCTGCTACCGAATTGCTGGGTAACTCTGGCAAGCCTCTTAACCTCCCTGGGCCTCAGTTTCACCCTCTGCAGGATGGGAACAATCACAGCTGCTCTGCCTACCCCACGGTGTTGTTGGAAGAACTTGGTTAAAACTGGTTAGGTTTCAAATAAAGTAAAAGTAGTTTAAAAAAAATAGATGGGAAGGATGACTGCGGGGATTTACAAAGAAGCGACAGCTCTCTCTGGAATGTTTCATTTCCCTAAAAATAAAAGACCTGAAGCAGGTGATGGGTGCAGGGATGTTGGTCACACAGGTCCTTGGTCGATTATCCAAAACCCTGGGGCCAGATGTGTTTTGGAATTCAGAAAGTTTTCAGATTTTATTTTATTTTATTTTTGTAGCTGAGCCATCCTGCCATCCTCAGCGGCAACTCAGCTCAGGCCGGGCATCGAACCGCTGTTGCTCAGAGCTTAAACTCTTGAGCAAGCTCTTAACCAACTGAGCCACTCGGCCAGCCCTGGAAAGTTTTCAGATTTTAGAAAGCTCACGTGGAGCATATATGATAGATGATTTGACCCCCACCTCCACCAAGGTCAAGGCATCGAACACATTAACAGCTCTCGGCAAAGCCCAAATCACACAAGAGGGATAAAGAAAAGTCACACGGCACCTCACATCAGGTTAAGACAGGTTTTGCAGCCAAATGACTTGTGGTCCCACATTACAAAAATAACTTGACTTTCTGAGCAGTTTTGGATTTCACAGTTGCAGCTAAGCCCTCTATTAGTCTCTGAACTTTTCGAGTTTTCTAAATAGTTCATGTATTTTTGAAAGGACTGTTAAAAAATGGGTAGGCGGGAACTTTGAAATCCATAAAGAATTGTGAAAGATTGTTATGAAAGTCTAGAACCCAGGCAGCAAACCAAGAAAGGCAATGGGGCCAGGCAGGAGGAGGTTGAGGTGGCCTGGAGAGCTCACACCCTGACAGGGGGGACCCCTGCTCCAGCCAGCAGCCAGCTGCCCACTGCCAGCAAGCCACGCAGACACAGATCCAGCTTTGTCAGAGCTTCTGGTTTGTCAAGAGAAGCTGGGAATCTGGCGTTTTCTAGGAATTTTGTTGTCAACTAATTCAATTTTAAAAATATGGTGTAGGGGCCAGCTAAGTGGCGTGTTGGTTAAGAGCTGGCTTGGGACGCCAGAGGGCACTGGTTCAGATCCCACATATGAGGGCCAGTGACACTGCCCTCTACAGCTAAGATGCTGAACAACAGCTCAACCTGGAGCTGGGCTGCCATGAGTTGCCGGCGACGGCGTAGGCTGCAGCCCCTGCTGCAGTGGGTTGCCATGGGCTACTGTGTGTAGCCAGCAGCCAGTGTGAGCAGCCAATGGGCTACCGTGTGTAGCCAGCAGCCAGCGTGAGTGGCCAGCAGCCGCCGTGAGCGGCCGTCCAGAAGCCAGCGACTGATCTGCCTCACCCGGGAAGAGCGCAATGATGGTGCCAACTTGGGCCAGTGAAGCAATGTCCACAACTAGACTGAAGAACAAAAAGGACAGCAACTTGTCTGTTCCCCTCCCCCCAGTTCCCCAATTAAAAAAAATAAAAATAAAAATAAAAATATGGTGTGGGGGGCGGCCAGTTAGCTCAGTTGGTTACAGCGCAGTGCTCATAACACCAAGGTTGCCGGTTTGATCCTCGCATGGGCCACTGAGCTGTGTCCTCTACAACTAGATTGAAACAACTACTTGACTTGGAGCTGATGGGTCCTGGAAAAACACACTGTTCCCCAAATAAATAAATAAATATGTGATGTGGGCCTAATAAAACACATCTGTATCCCTCCCCCCACCCCCCCCCCACACACACACCGTTTTCATTGGTCTGGGAAAGGGGTGTGAACTATCCAACAGACCCTTCCTCAGAGACCCTCCATTTGGAGTCCTGGAAGAGACCTGAGGAATTCGAACCTAAAGGCTTTCCACCCCAGGAAATTTCCTGTGTTTGTGCACATGTGCATTTTGGGGTAGTAGGGGTCAGATCCAAATCTTCCATCAGATTCTCAAAGGAGTCCATGTGCCTGAGAGGGTTGAGAACCACTGGTCTGGCTGACTCCCTTTGTTTTATGGAGGACGAAACTGATCCAGACAGAGACAGCAGCTTATCTAAGGTTCCACAGCAAATTAGTGGCAGAGCAGGGCGGGGCCCCAGGTCTCCCAACTCCTGTCCTGGCCCCTGTGGCTGTGGGGTGGGCCACATGGAGAGGAGACCCCCCCGCCCCCGACTCTGTCCTCATTCACCCAGCCTTTCGCAGGCCCTGCTGCTGACTCAGCATGGTGCACTCAGTGGACACTCACCTGTGTGGGCAGCCCGGCCCGGGGCTGGGAGGTCAGAAGAGCTCCCTGGGTTTGCTGAGGTAGCTGGAATAGATTTGGCGTCGGTAGCAGGCCTGGGGAGACAAGAGAAGCACATGGGGTGAGGGGTGAGGGGGAGTTCTGTGGGGGCAACAGGGAGGCCATCGGGGTGGGGCCTTACCTGGCTGACTCTGCTGGGCCTGCGGCAACAGGAACTGAGCAGGTGGCTGGAGGTGGTGACCGGGAACAAGCACCAGCTGCTGGAGCTGGAGGAGCTGCTGTATGTCCTGCCAGGGAGAGGGGTGGACAGAAGGACAGCCTGAGTCCCTCTGCCTCACCTAAGTGCCACGGGGTGCTGCACAGGGTGGCCTGGCAGTTGAGGGATGGAGCACTGGTCTCTGAACAGTGTCCCTGAGCTAAGGGCACCCGGGAGACTTCTCCCAGCCCCGGGCTTCTGGAACACCCTACCTGTACCATCCAGGAGGGCTCACTTTCTTTTTTTTAAAGATTTTATTGGGAAATTGGGGGAGGGGAACAGACAAGTTGCTGTCGTTTTGTTCTTCAGTCTAGCTGTGGAGGACGTTGCTTCACTGGCCCATGTTGGTATTGTGATCATTCCGCTCTTCCCGGGTGAGGCAGATCCCATTGGACTGCTGCTCACGGCGGCTCTTGGCAGCTCACACAGCCTGCCGGCCGCTCACAGTAGCTTATGGCAGCCCACTGCAGCAGGGGCTGCAGCCTACCCCTTCGCCAGGGCCTCAATGGCAGCCTAGCTCTAGGTCGAGCTGTTGTTCACCATCTTAGCTGTAGAGGGCAGTGTCACTGGCCCTCATGTGGAATCCAAACCAGGGCCCTGCAGCTCAGAGCTGGTGTCCCAAGCCAGCTCTTAACCAACGCACCACCTGGCCGGCCCAGGAGGGCTCACTCTTCATTTACCTTTTCCTTCTTGATGAAATATTTGCCTTGTCTTACATTCCCATGGAACAATTAGAACTGTTTAAAAATGTAAATCAGACCAAGTCTTCCAGCCTTTTAAAATACTCCCAAGGCAAATGGCATTATGTCTGGAATGAGCTTTAAAGTTCTCCAGCACATAGTGGGTGAGGAGATCGTACAACCACTTTGGGAAACTCTTGGTGCTGTTATGAGTTGAACTGTGTTCCCCCCAAAAGGATATGTTGGGGGCCGGCAGAGTGGTGTGTTGGTTCAGAGCTGGCTTGGGACGCCAGCTCTGAGCAGCAGGGCCCCAGTTCGGATCCCACATGAGGGCCAGTGATGCTGAGCCCTCTACAGCTAAGATGGTGAACAACAGCTCGACCTGGAGCTGGGCTGCCATGAGTCGCCAGTGACGGCGTAGGCTGCAGTGAGGCTGCAGTGGGCTGCCATAAGCTACCGTGTGTGGCTGGCAGCCAGCGTGAGCGGCCGTCCCGGGCCAGTGACCGATCTGCCTCACTTGGGAAGAGTGCAATGACAATACCAACATGGGCCAGTGAAGCAATGTCCTCCACAACTAAAGAACAAAAGGACAGCAACTTGTCTGTTCCCCTACCCGATTCCCCAATAAAATCTTTAAAAAAAAAATGATATGTTGGAATCCCTACCCCCAGACCCCCAAAGTGTGACCTTACTTGGAGATACGGTCTTTGCAGATGATGAAGTTAAAGTGAGGTCACTAGGGTGGGCCCTAATCCACTACGACTGGTGTCCATATAAAAAGGGCAAATTTGGACACAGAGACAGACACACACACAGAGAAGACGATGTGAAAACACAGGGAGAAGACGGCCATTACAAACCAAGGAGAGAGGCCTGGAACAGATCCTTCCCTCCCAGCCCTCTGGAGAAACCAGCCCTGCTAACACCTTGATTTCAGACTTGTAAGCCTTCGGAACTCTAAGATAATAAATTCTTGTTGTTTAAGACACCAAATCTGTGGTTCTTTGTTATGGCAGCCCTAGCAACCAAAACAGGCACTATTTACTACAGCTGATTCCACGCCTGCGTATAAGCCACCACAAGTGCGTACATGTGTTCACCAAGACACGTGCTAGAATGTTCACGGCAGAGCCATTTGTAATAGCCAAAACCTGAAGATAGCCCAAATACCCATCAACAAGTGAATGGGTAAATAAACTGTGATTCATGGAATGCTACAGCAATGAGAATGAGCAGGCTACAATCTACAATGACACAGCAGTATAAACTTCTCAAACGTAATGATAAGTGAAAGAGGCTGCACAATAGAGAACATCCTGTATGAGTCCTTGTATGTCCCATTTGCATGTCAGAGGTTGGGAGGTAGAGACTAGAAGAGATCCCAGGCGGCTTCTGAGGAGCCGCCATATTCAGTTTCCAGATCTGGGGGCCAGTGACATGGGCGTGCTGTTTATGAGTATCACTGAGCTGTATACTTATGATTTGCACTTTTCAATATTTGTTGTACTTCAGTGAAAAGATTTTTTTTTAAAGGGGAATGAGGCAGGGAAAGAGAGAAAAAATCCAGTCCCTCCACCAAAAAAGTAAGAGTATAGATGAAAGAGGTTTGGCAAAATGTTGGTATCTACTGAGCTGGGTAGAGATACATGTGGTTCCTGATATCATTCTCTTTACTTTTAGGTTTGAACATTTCCAAAAGAAAAAGCAACCCCCGCCACCCCCGCCCCCTGCCCCCCCCACACACACACACCTTCAGTGGCTTCTTGGAGCCCACATCCTTACAAGTAAACTCCTCACCTGGCCTCTAAGGTCCCTTATACTGAGGCCGGTGCTGGTCTTCCTGACCTCAACTCCTACCTCAGGGCCTTTACACGTGCTGTTCCTTCTGCCAGGCAGTTCTAGTCCTTACACTCCTGCCTGGATCCTTCTTGTCACTCGGGTCCTAACACAAAGTCACCTCTTCAGAGATGCCCTCATTGACCACCTACTCTAAACCAGCCCACCGCCACACCTCCCTTTACCTCTAATTCACCTCCTTCGTAAGATTTATCACTATCTCAAGGTGTCTCGCTGTCTGTTTACTTGCTCATGGTGTGTCTCTCTCACTTGTCAGTTCCATGAGAAGGAGAATGTGAGCTTGACTGTTTTGGTCACTGCTGTAATCTCAGCACCTAGGACAGCATCTGGCACCCAGAAGATGCTCCGTATATTGGGTTGTCGGAAAAGTCATGACGTACTTTTTCTCTGTTTTTTGTTTTAAAAATGCATCATGACTTTTCTGACAACCCAATATTTATTGAATGAACCAAGACTGATGCTTCATAATTTACTTAGCAACTTTTATGTATAGTTGCAAGTTATATTGCTTCCGGTTACATTTCTTTTTCCCTTCTAGGAAATTGGTGTGGGGTGAGGGTAGGGAGGTGACACATGCCCCTGAATTCCTCCCAATGTTATTATTATTCCAGAGACCAATTTAATGTCCCAGGAAGTGAACCACTGGGAGGGAAATATAAACAACTCGACACAAAGAGCTCACTTCTCTAATACATAAAGAGCAATTTAAAATCAATAAGAAAAAAACTAATGGGGCTGGCCGAGTGGCACATTGGTTAAGAGCTGGCTTGGGACGCCAGAGGGCCCCGGTTCGGATCCCACATATGAGGGCCAGTGACACTGCCCTCTACAGCTAAGATGCTGAACAACAGCTCAACCTGGAGCTGGGCTGCCGTGAGTCACCGGCGAGGGCGTAGGCTGCAGCCCCTGCTGCAGTGGGTTGCCATGGGCTACCGTGTGTAGCCTGTAGCCAGCAGCCAGCATGAGCGGCCAGCAGCCGCAGTGAGCGGCCGTCCAGAAGCCGGCAACTGATCTGCCTCGCCTGGGAAGAGCGCAATGATGGTGCCAACTTGGGCCAGTGAAGCAACGTCCTCCACAGCTAGACTGAAGAACAAAAGGACAGCAACTTGTCTGTTCCCCTTCCTCCAATTCCCCAGCACTGTTCCCATCCCCCAATTCCCCAATAAAAATTTTTTAAAAATAAAAATAAAGAAAGAAATAAAAAAAATAATGACCCAGTAGTAATCTGATCAACAGATAGGTCTGGTGACTGCCCAGCAAAGGAAATACAAACAGCTCTGAATGAAAAAATATTCAGATTCACTCACAATAAGATAAACACAGCTATCAAATCAGCAGATACCAACAGTGCATGACACATGTTAGGGCATGTGGGGAAACTCCCTTGCACATCGCTGGGGAGAGGGTAATTTGGCACTGTCTACCAAAATTACAAATGCACATACCTTTTGACTCAGTCATTCCACTTGTAGGAATTAATCTTAGGGATATACTCACACATGTGCAGAATAACCCCTCGAAAGGATACTCCCAGCAACATGAGGTATTTTAGCAGAAGAGTGGAAACAAGCTCAGCGCACAGCAGTGGAGGGAAGGTGAGTGCATTAGGGTGGATCTTTATGATGGAATATTATGCAGTAATGAAAAATAACAGGATGCTCTTTGTGTCCTGATATGGAACAATCTCCAAGATGTCCTGTTGAATAGAAAGCTCAAGAGGCAGGACAGTGGACCTTGACTGATGTGCTACTGTTTGTGTTTGAAAAAATTATATCTAAGTATCTGCTTGGGGCTGCATGGGTCAGATCTAGAAAACTATACCAGAAACTGGCAACACTGTAAAATAAACCCTTCTGTACCTCTTGAATGCTGAACGTTTATCTCGTCCAAATAAAGAAACAAATATCCAGGTGTTCCACGCCCACCCACCCAGTTGAACAGTCTCTTCTGCCCAGCATCCCTGCTTTTCCAGTCATTGGTCTTGTGACATTTCAAGCCTGTTCCCTGTCTGCCTGCGAAGGCCTCTGCTTTCTCCGTGTGTTTTGGAAAGTGGACGGAGTACCCAATGCTCCTGACCTCTCACCTTTCTCATTCTTACTGTTAATCATCTAAGAATGCAGCTTAAGGGGTTTGAAGCCCCAGCTCTAGCCTTTGAAACTGTGTCCATTCTGACTTCCCTTTTCCACTGCCCCTCCCCCCTAAAAAAAAAATCTTGCATGGCTGCCTCCCTTCCACATGTGGACTGACCCTGAAGTGAGTGAAGCTTGGATTTCAGGAACCTTCTACTTATTTGCAATGGACCCTTCAAAGCCCCATGACTAATTTGGCTTCATAATTTTGTCTCCTTTTTCTCTAGAAGGTCCAGCAAATTGTATAAGCTTGTCTCCACACTGCATTTCTCACAATGCATTGCCTTCTAGAATTTCAGTCTAGCAGAGGAAAATTGCGTAAGTAAAGGCAATGCTCCTCCTTATCACTCAAATCTCTACCAAATGCCCCCTCCTCAGAGAGGCCTCCCCTGGCCACCCACCCACTCTTCCGTTTCTTCAGTCACTCTATTCCATTACATTCTTTCCTTTCCTTCATAGTAGCAATTACTGGCTTCCTGTCTGTCTCCCCAACAAGAGTGGGTGCCAGCTCCATGAGAGCACAGACTTGTCTTTCTTATTCCCCAAGTAGAAAGGTGCCAGGGCACGGGGGATGTTCACTAAATGTTTGCTGACTAAAGGAATTAAAGAATGAGAAAGATTCTGGGTAAACAGCGAGCTGTCTCAGGACTGGCTGTTAGCCAGTAGGAGGCTCCATTTCTCCACAATCTAGAGGCAGCATGAGATCTAAAGCCACTTGGGGGCGCGTTACCACCGAGTCAGATAGAGAAGTTATAGAAAGTGCAGAGATGCTAGTGGGGAGAAGGGCCCTCTGTTTAGTGCATCATCTGCTCAGTCCCTGACCCATCAAAAGCTGAGAAGGAACAGGCCCATTCTTGCTCACTGCTGCATTGTAATCACCTCCCACCCCTCACCCCAGTACAGGCATCTAACAGGCGATCGATTAATTTTCATTGAATGGGGGAGGTAAAACACTGGTGGTATTTCAGGGTCGACTGGCTGTGCTTTGCTGCAGCTGGGCTCTGGGTGACAGATTGGGGGAAGAAAGGCTGAGACACATGGTTAATATGACACCTGGGTGACCTGGAGTGTAACTGTCCACTTTCCCACCTGGCTTGGTTCCACTTGGTGGGGAGAGAAAGCCACGAGAAGGAACTACAGGAGGCCTAGGCCCAGAGCGGCTGACAGCGCCCGGCCCAGGTGCAGCGCCTCACCCAGCGCACAGGGTGGGCGCCCCACTCCCCCATCACAGGCCTCCACACTTGCTCTGTCAGCCACCACAACTGTCAGCATGCCTGTCGACACCCACTGGCCATCCCTGATCTGGCAAATTATGACCTGGTCTGGATACCCCATTCTAAGACATGGACAGCCTAGAGTTAAGTCCAGCGTGGGGAGGACAGGAAGGGATGGGGTCTGGGAGCCACGTAAATTATACTGTAAATGATTGTGCTCAAAATGAGGATGGGCTTGTCAGGGTAGGCTGAGCTGCCTGGGAAGGCAGTGAGCACCTGTCTTGGGGGCCACCTGGATGAAAATGCACTCCCTCCTGCCCAGAATGGTGCAGAGGGTGTTCCCACACTGGATAGCAGGGTAGACTAGACGGGTGTAAGAGCCCCTTCCAGCTGAGAACTCGAGGGACTGATCTTGGCCCTCTTGCCTGCTTCTTGCTATGTGAATTGGGGGAAAGCCAACTCTTTCTAGGCCTCGGCCTCCTTAACTGTATAGGGTGACAATGCACGGTGTCCTGGAAAGACCTGGGCTCTGGAGAGGGCCAGAAACCTGACTCTGTCCCTCACACACTGGGACTGTGGGCACCTGACCTTTTCCAAGCCTCAATTTCCTCAGGTGACACTTCAATCATTCTGACCTCAAAGGGCTGTTCAAGGAATTAAATGGAACAACATGTATAGGATGTGTAGCCTGATCCCTGTTCACTGAAGTGGTCCTCCCTAAGTGGTAGCCATTATTACTGAGTCATTTCTCTCTCAGGGCCTCAGTTTTCTCATCTACAGAATGGGCGTACTAATGTCTAGCTTTCCACGAAGCACTTCTGAGGCCTGAGTAACGTTATTATCCACAAAGCATTTTGGAAATCACAACATACCCCTCCAACATGAGCATTTGCTACCCCTGTACACGCATGTGACCCCCCCTTCTCATCACTCCATGTGACCACGAGCTCGAGAGGGCGGGAGCCCCATCTGGTTATCCATTCCATCCTCTTCCTGACAGCGCACAACTTACAGTTCCCCCCCAGCCTCTCCACTGAGCTCCAGCTTTACATATCTGTCTGCCTATTTGATGGCTCCACTTGGATGATTAATAGACTCTTCCCACCCTACCACGTCCAAAGCGAAACTCCTGGTTCCCTACCCCAGCCCTTCAAAACACCCTGTTCCTCCTCATCGTCCCCATCTCAGGAAGCCACCTCACCACCACCCAGATGCTGAATCCCAAGTCCTAGGAGTCACCTTTGACCCATCCGATTTATACAAAACAGCACCCCACCATCACCCCCATCTCCCACCCGGGTGCCTACAGGGACTTCCCATGGGGCTAGCCTTGCTTCTACTCCGTTCTCCCCATGGCAGCTGGAGGGAGCTTTGTCAAGGGTCCATCGGGTTGTGCCACTCATCTGTTTAAAACCCCCAACAGCGTCCCATCACATTTACACATTCCAAACGCCTCCATCAGGCCCTACCAAGACCCAGCAAAACCTGGTCCTGCCTGCCTCCCCCACACCTCTTACTATGGCTCTGCTCCAGCCATACCACCTTCCTCTGTGCCCTGAACAAGTCAAGCTGGTTTCCACCTCAGGACCTTTGCACTTGCCATTGCCATTTCCTAAGCTCTCCTCCTGGCTCATTCAGGCCCCGGCTCTCAAATGCCACCTTCTCAGTGAAACTTTTCATGACCACCCTATTAAAAGTGGCTTCCTCCCTCTACAGCACCACCCAGTTTCATTTTCTTCATTACGCTTACTCTAACACTGTCTCGTCTTACTGGTTTGTTTACTTGTTTGCTGTCTGTCTCCCCACTAGAACATAAGGTCCTTAAGGGCAGCCACCTCTGCCTTATCACAACTGTCCCCTCGGGGTCACGAGTGGGTGCCCAGCATACACACAGTGTTCAATAAGTGCTAGTTGAATGAGTAAGTGACTATGGTTTTTCCAGGCACTCCACTAGGGGAAGCTCCAAAGGTGGGGGGGGGGCAGGGGAAGAGCATGGACAGAGGTGGCCTGTCTCTAGCATGGGCTCTTCTATGTACCCGTCTCCCAGAGGTTGGCCTTGCCACATGGAACCCAGGAAGCCCTGGGTTGGAACAGAACACCACAAAACAGAGAACCATTCAGTAGGGAGAAAAACCACCTCCATGCACATTGCGTGTTACATCCATGCTACCTCATGTTAAAATTCCAGGATAGACCGGCAACAGCAGATCCCAACCCAGGAATTGTGGAGTGCACACGTTGGCCTGGCTCCTGGACGCCTGGGCCTGTGGGTGCACTGACACGCACCCCCTTCTTCAAGCAGTAGGACCCATCTCTTCCTTTTGGGGGCTTGCCCTTCCCCACACTCAAATCATGTGGTCTAGGTGTGGCCAAGCCTGCCTTCTCAGGGGTCCAGGGCACTGACTCAAACCTGGAGACAGTGGATGTGTTTTATCTCCCCGGGCAGGGTGGCTGCAAGTCTAGAAGTGCTGGCACCCTTTTAACCGGCCCCAGAATGAAAAGGGAGACAGATCCCTGGGGTCAGGCCTGACGTTCCAGCCTGGGCCTTTTCAGTGATCTGAACAAAACAGTCCCTTTTCTTGTCAGCTGCCTGGAGTGGGTCTGTGGCCCAGCTGATACACCCTCGCAGCTCATCCTCCGCTGTCTTCTAACACTGGTTCCCACCCCCCAACTCCCTGAGCCCACCCTCCTCTCTCATTTCGAATTCCCCATTCCCACTGCCTGAAACCCTTTTCTCCAGCTTGTTCACCTGGTAAACTCCTCTTTATCCTGCCTTGGTTCAGATACTACCTTCTCCCAGGCGCCTTCCCTGACTTCCTCACACATAGGTCACCTTTCTTTCCCCACCATATCTAGTAGGTTTCTCTGGGGAACCTTTATTTACTAGGTCCTACCAGCCCAAAAGATTTTCTCAAGCTCTATTTGCCGTGGTCATATTATGAAAATAGGGATTTTCTTTTCACTCTCCAAATACAAAATGATGTTTTAACAGTTAATGTAAATTTTCAATCAATGCCTACCCCTACCCCAGATGTTCTGAATGACTCCCCTGGAGAGATGTCTTCCCTGCTCTTGATTGAAAAACCGCAGCAAAACATCCCTCATTGATTCAGTAAACACCCGTGCAGCCCCCGCGGTGGAAAGCATCGTGCTGAGTGCTGGACACACAAATCACAAACCTGTATGATAATCATCCCTTTATCTGTATAAGCTAGAAAAATGCAGGAAGGGTTTCTGCCAAACTGTTTAGCCGACATTACTTTGGAAGCTGGCATTACAAGGACAGAAAGGGAGCTGACCCTTCATATGTTTTATAATTGTAAAGTGATAAGGTTATGAGTGCTTTTGACCTTCTTAGTATTTTTCAAGTAAACCATTTCCTAATGGTTCATTGGTGTGTCTGTTTCCCTACAAGACGGGGAGCTCTCGGGAGCATGGATGGGTCAGAATCACTCCAGGGCTTGACACAGAGGAGGCCGGGAGATGTCTGTGAAATGACCGCAGGACAGGGCTGAGCAGGCACGAGAAGTGGAATCGGCGGGCACAAGATACAGGCTGGAGAGAGGGGTCAAGCTGGCTGTGGCCACGGTGGGCAGCCGGGGCAGGCGGAATACGATCCCCGCTGCCGCCTGGGCCCAGCATGGCACCTGGCACATGGGCAGCGCGGGATACGTGTTTGTCTGTCTGTTGTGGAAAGAGCTCATGGGCAACAGAACTCCCAGAAGACTAACGTGGCCCAGCTTTGCACTTGCAGAGGACAGACAGGGGAAGATGAGAGCTGACGGAAGCTGGGGCAGGAGGAGCAAGAGGAAAGGGTTTGACAGCAAGGGGTTTGGGAGACCTTGAAAACCAGGCCTGGTGGGACAGAAGGTGGCAGAGGGTCAGCCTGGGGGACATGGTTCTAGGGATGAATGAACACCAGGAGTATGTGCTGCGCACAGGGGATGATGGCCAGGCTGAGTCTGCACGTGGCTGCCCTGTCCTTCCTCCTCCCTGTCATCTTTGTTTCCTCAGCAGATATTTCCGCAGACATATTTGGACACAGCCCTGGGTGATGAGGCAGGAGGAGAGACACGAGCCGCAGGACCCCAGAGGAGACAAGAGGCAGGGAAGCAAACCAGCTAGAGGGAGAGAGGGCATTGAAGATTTCCTGGAGGCATGGGCTCCCGAGCTGGAGCCTAGGTGAAGAGGAGCTGCCCAGGTAAAGGGGGGAAGCTGATTTCCAGGTAGAAAAATGGACAAGAGCCGGGACACCAAGATTCAAAACCTAGGAAGGAGCCTGGAGCCCTGGTGTGGTTCCACGAAGAGCTGTGTGTGCTACGAGGCAAATGGAACACCTGCTGCTAGGGTCTCGTGGGGTGGCTAGGGTGGGCAGGCAGGACACATATCCCCCTGCTAGAGACAGCAGCCCTGGATCATATGATGGGAGCCCTGGACCCCCATGTTGGCTCTGCCACTCTTGCTCACGGTGTGACCTGGGACAGGCAAGTCACTTAGCCCTTCAGAGCCTTGGCCATGGGGGTTTGTACGCCCAAGGAGGCCACATTAGCACTGTGCCTGGTACCAAGGCAGCTCCCAACAGACTAGTTACCGTTACCATGGCGAGCCTGGCATTAGGAGGCTACGATTGGAAGAACCATTACAGAGCCATAGGCACAGATGGCTCTGTGGGTTTCTGCAGAACCAGGCCCAGGGGTAGGAAGCTCTAAAGAGGCAGGTACCAGCTCAGTGTGAAGACTAGTTCCAAATGGGAGTGCTGGTCAGTAGCGGAAAGGCCCATTGGAAGCAGAACACTGTCAAGGGGAGAGTCTGGTGGGCGCTGGACAGCTCCCTGGTGTAGCAGCATCTGCCCAGGGGTTCCATGGAAGTGGGTGGAGAGAGAGAGAGAGGAAGCGATATCATCTGCAGAGCAGTCGTGGGAAACACCCGACTAAGGGAAGTTAAACAGGGCTCCTTGCTGTAGGGCTTCTCAGGACCTTCATCGCTTTGGAAAACGGGCCACAGACTCAAACGCTTACAGAAACCACCAGGCAGACGGCATGAATGGGTGATGTAGGCTGGTGTGCAGAGGGTGAGTTGGAGCGAGCAGGCCCATCACAAGGGGAAGCCTGCCAGCTCCTACTCTGCCCCTGCTGACTATCCTTATAGGAAATCTGTTGGCCACTGTGATGGGTTGAATTGTGTGTCTCCCCCCCCCCCAGAAAGATACATTGGAAGCCATAACCCCTGGTGCATGTAACTATGACCTTATTTGGTAATAGGGTCTTTACAAATGTAATCAAGTCAAAACGAGGTTATTAGGGTGGGCCCTAACCCAGTGACTGGTGTCCCTATAAGAAGGGGAAATTTGGACACAGAGACACATACACAGAGAGAAGATGGCCATGTGATAATGAGTCAGAGATTGGAGCCATCCATCTACAAGACACCAAGGATTTCTGGCACCCCCAGAGCTAGAAGAGGCCAAGAGGGATTTTCCCCTAGAGCCTTCAGAGACAGCACAGCCCTGCCTGCCAACACCTTGATTTTGGACTTTCTGGTCTGAGACAATACATTTTTGTTGTTTTAAGCCACCCAGTTTGTGGAACTTTGTTATGGCAGCCCTAGGAAGCTAATTATTGCCACTAACTCAGGAGTTGATGTATACCAGAAGTCTCCAAAATGAGGAGCGTGGATACAGCATTTCCAACTCCGAGATCATAGCCCCCTTGAATGAAAGAGTGACTCGCTGGCTGAGCCAGGGGACACGGTGTGGGGCACCGACGCTGAGTTTCTGCCTCTTGGTTTGCACCCACGCAGGTACCGCTTATGAGGTAACTCCTGGTTTCCTCGCTATAGATTGAGGATAACGTGCCAACCTCCCAGGTGGCTGTGAGCCCTCAGCCAGATGCACGGAAAGCGCTCAGCTGGACGCTGCATCCCGTGGAGGATGTCCTCCCTCTGAGCCTCCCTTTGCCGCTGTGCGAGGTGGGCGGTGTCTCCCAAGGCTTCCTCGGGTTGCTGGGAGCTGCCTGGCACGTGGCCGGGGGCGGGACCGACTACGCCGACCAGTCAGGCCCTGCGACCTCCTGAGGGCCCTCGGTGGAGGGATGTGCCGGTCCGGGCTGCCCTTACCTGTGCTGTGAGCTGGATGGGCTGGGACAGGGTGAGCTGTGGGGTCCCGGGGGCCTGGCTGGCAGGTTGTGGTGGTGGCAGATCGCCTCCCCCAGAAGAGGCTGGGGGCTGCGAGGTCGAGGAGGAGGCAGAGGAGGAGGAGGAAGAGGAGGAGGAGGAGGAGGCGGCGGCTGCTGCGGCGGCGGCCAGGAGCTGGGCCTGCGCTTGCTGCAGGAGGAGCTGCTGCTGAGCCGGCATCAGCGCCGTGAGCTGTGGGGGCAGGACAGCAGGGGACGCAGGGGGGTGTGGGGAGGAGCAGAGAAGGCAGAGAGGGGTTAGTGCCTGAGCCAAACAGGTTAGGGGGCAAGTCTTCCAGGAGGCAGAGGAGGGCGAGAGGCAGGTGGGAGACAGTGGCCATGGCTCTGGCGGGACACTCAGGCCACCGGTCCTGTTGGAGGCAGCTGGCCTGTGCCCTTGTCCTGGTCTTCCCCGAGTACTTACCCCAGCAAGCTGGCTGCCCGTCAGCATGAGCTGGGCCTGGGGCAGATGTGGCTGAGCCGGCTGGGGGGGCGGGGGTGCTGCTGGGGCTGGGTCACCACTGGGGTCTTCAGCCTTGATCTGGGGGGGAGAGAGGCAGGGTCCGGGACCCCAGAATGTTAAGTGGAGGCCAGAGAGAATGCCCACCTGTGAACCAAAGAAAGGGCACGAGTGTGGCAACGGCAACCTCGGGCCCACACAGGAGTGGCTGGGGGCACAGAGGCCAGACCCTGCACTGACTGGGGGCCTCAGGCCATCGCTCTGGCCTGTTTCCTCATCAGTCAGTTGGGCCACCACACCTCCTGTGCTCAAACTCCCTATGGGAGAGGGCCACCTTGGGAAAGCACCTTTCCCCTCTTGGGAGTCAGTTTCCCCATCTGTAAAATGGGAAATGATGCTATGGGGCCCTGGAACCTCAAATAAGGGGATGTGGTCCCATTTGCTTCAGCCAGAGGCACATCTCTTATTGGTCCAATAGAGTAAGAATTTATTGGAAGATATTTAAAATATCTTAAGATATTTTAAAAAACAAACAAAAACATTGCTTTAGAACACAGGCCATGAATTCAAATGCAGACAGAAACAGGCAGACGGCACAAATGGATGACAGGGCAGAACTGGATGGTGGACTGGAGAGACAGTGCCCACCCGCCCACCTAAAGGGGAGGTCTGCCTAGCTCCTACTCTGCTCCTGCTGGCCACTCATTTCAAAACCTAAAGTCGGGGCAACCGGTTAGCTCAGTTGGTTAGAGCGCAGTGCTCATAACACCAAGGTTGCTGGTTCGATCCCCACATGGGCCACTGAGATGCATCCTCCACAACCAGATTGAAACAACTACTTGATTTGGAGCTGATGGGTCCTGGAAAAACACGCTCTTCCCCAATTAAAAAACAAACAAACAAAAAAAACAGAAAAAAAGAACCTAAAGCAAAAATGCTGGCAGGACAAGCAAAGCACGTCTACAGGCCGATGTAGCCCAGGTGCTGCCAGCTGTCAGCCTGTACCCCCAAAGTCTGCCAAGCCCTTCCTCATCTCTCTGTAGGATGTGGATGCATCTTACACCAAACACAGAGGACAGGCCAGCACAGAGCAGTCCTGGTCCCTCCCTCCCCTAGATAAAGAGCTAGAGCTAGACAGCGGTGGGCTCACCCATGGGGTCTGTTGGTAACGGACACATGGAGTGGGAGGAGGCATGGCTTGATGAGTCACACACTCTCAGGCCTAGAGGGGACATTCAGGGCCACCCTTCAGCCCAGTGTCCCAGGACCATTTTGCAAAAGAGATGCAAAGAGGGAAAGCAACTTGTTCACGGTGACACCGTGGCTTGGCAGGGGTGTGGCATTTGGAATGCAGACTGAGATGAACAGATAGGCAGAGGCCCAGGAAGAACCACATAATAGAAGAACGTAAGTGGCGTGCCCCCAAGTATGGGGTACAAATGTCAGAAAGTTTAAGGAGTACAGAGGGTGCGGCATGAAACAACTGGCTATGAGAAGCGGGGCCAGTGGCTGTCCCTGGAGGGGAGTTAGGGCTTTCTGGAAGTCTGGTTGTGTGTTGCTCCTTGATCTGATGCTGATGACACCGCTATTCAGTTTGTGAAAAATCCGCAGGGCCGTCCACTGAAGATCTATGTGTGTGTCATATTTTAATTAAAAGTCAAAAAAACAACCACAACATCGAGAGCCATGCTGAGAACACTATTCCTCCTTCTGAGCTCTCTCATTCTTTCTGGCTCTCTTAAGAAAGTCTTTGTTAAGTGCTAGCATGTCTCTAACGCCTGCCAACGTCGTCGGCTAATCTCCCCTTTTAACAAAGGGAGAACAGACTCAGGCTTAGACCCTTCCGTAGGCAAGAGGCTCTGGGTACATTTTAATAATCATTGTATTTATTTCCATGGCAAGTGATTCTGGTTTTCCATTCGTGAAATTTCCATTTAAAAACACATTTATTTCAGCTGTTGAAAGAGCAAGCTGGTTCATGAGTTGGTAATTGTTGAAGCTGATTGATGGGCACCCGGGGGTTTATTTTCATTATCCTCTCCTTTCTACTATCTGCTTCATATTTCCCATAATAAAAATGTTTTGTTTTGTTTTAAATTGAGCCAGTTAACAAAGTTATGATGTAAATCATTGTACGCGGAGGTGTGCTGATTTGTCTGAAACCATGATGGGAGCACGTGAATCCTTGCAGTTCCGGAAAAACTGATGCAGAAGCGATGGAATAGATGGAGAGGCAAAGACTGAGAGCAGTGTGGACGCAGGCTGGGAGTCAGAGGCAGCCGCCCTCTCTGCCTCAGGCTATCCCAGGGAACCAGGGCCCAGGCCGGGGGCAGGGGCAAGAACCTTTCCTTCTCTAGGCCCCAGTGGTTTCCCCACTGAGAAGCAGGGCTGCTGAGGGGTCAGGAGAGGCTGCAAAGATTCAGCTGAGGAGGGAGAGGGTGGGGGAGATGGATGTTCTGAGGGCCAAGGCCAGAGCCGAGCCTGAGATCAGAGAGAGGGAGGTCAGAGCCAGAGACCTTCTCCCGGGTCCCTGTCCAACGCACTCAGGATAAGACACCTGCCCATCAAGGGGCATCAGGGCGCACCAGCTGTGGAAGGGACCTCACAGGACATCTAATCTGACTGCCCCCTCCCCCATTCAGAGAAGAGGAAACTGAGAAGCCCAGAGAGGGGAAGTGATTTTCCCAAGGTCACAGAGCAGCTCCAAGCTCCCCACCCCGTCCCTCTGCCACCTTTAGTCAGGGTCAGGAGTCCTGCCTGTGCTCCCTCTGCCCCTGACCTCTGTGCTGCCTTAAGGCCTCTGGACCTGCCGACTGCCCCTGCCAGGCTGAAGGGTGGAGGACTGGGCCTCAGACCCCCAGGAAGCCCAGCAGTGACCAGTAGCAGGGCCCTGTTTGGCCACTTCCAGCCTCCCATGGTCCTCTCCTGTAGCATCTCCTCAGCCCCTCAGCCATCCTCACTGGGTCTGCCTCCTCCTGACCCCAGCACCCTCCCACCCTTCACCCCTGAGTGTGTGTGTTGGGGGGCAGAGGGTGGGGTGGGGCAGGCCCCTGTTTGGTCAGGGAAGTTGGGATGGGGGTGGGGCCTTTGGCTTCCTGTTGTTCATCGCCCTGGGGCTCTGGGGGGGATTTCCCTGGCCACCCCCACCCCCCAGGGAAGGGGAAGGAGCCAGGGTGAGTCACAGTCCTGGGGCGGGAGCCCAGGGGTGAGAAGGGGCGGGAGGAGCCTTGTCACCAGGGTACCAGGGCTCAGTGTCCCCTCAGGCCCCGGGCCCATGGCAGGCCTGCAGAACCCTCTTCCAGATGCAACTGCCACCATCACAGGACACCACTTCCCCTCCCGCTGCCCTGGCTGTTCTGACAGGTGCTTACCTTGGTGCTGGGGCCAGTCGGGGACACGGAGAATGGGGAGGTCTTATTCTGGGGATTCTGTAGAAAGCAAGTTGGGGTGGGGATGGGAACAGTGAGATGAAGCAGCCTCTGACACCCATCTCTCCCCCACAGAGCCCCCTTCTTCTCCCCTCTCCTCCTCCCAACCTCTCCTGCTCATCTAGTCCCTCCTGACCTGGTGGTTAGTGTCCGGTCCATTTCTTTCCGTGTCTGTAATGAGAAGGAAAAAGCGGGTTGTCACCAGCCACCCCTGATGCTCCCCACCACACCCGCCTCCTGCCCACCCTCTGCCTTCCTGTTCCTTTCCCACACACCTGTGTGCTCTGACGGGGAGTCCAGACCTTGCTTCTCGGCCTCCAGGGGCTTAGACATTCTTATTTCTGGGGACAGAGAAGGGATGGACGTGGGGTGAGAGAGGGGAAGCCAGGAGGGTTCTCGGCCCCTCCTCCAGCACCACCACAGCCTGTTCTCAAATCCTCCTCACCCCTGGCCACCTTACAAGTGTGTTTTTCCAGGAGACATGCCCTCCGTTCATGGGCCTCTATCCTTCTCTGGGAGAACAAGAGAGGGGCCGTCGAGCCTTAGGGATCATCCCTGATCCTTTTCACCCTCCAGGAGGTGCACAGGAAAGGTCGCCCCCAGGAGGCCCTGGGGCAGGGTGGGAGGTAGATGGTGGTCCTGAGAACGCCTCAGCTGCCGGGCTGCTGGGAGGAGGTGGTGATGTTCCAAAGGGGCGAGTCAGCCTTGGGCCTATTGCTCAGGCGTGCCGCCCAGACGCCCGTCCTGCCTCACCAGGTTTCGGCTGAGGCATGTTTTCCACTCTGAGTGGGGCCTGGGGGATGTGATGGGAGTGCAGCATCCCCAGAGGAGCGAGTCTTCAGATCTCTAGGTGTGATTCAGCCGCCCGCCGGCCCCCTCCCCCGGCCCACCACTTTCCTGTCCGCACCTCACTCCCACCAGTCTCCCTTCTATGTATTCAGTGCACAAGCCGAGCAGCCTCACTCTGACCTTGGTAACTTCAGCTCCAACTCCATCTGGCTCTGCCCTTGACCTTGTCCTTGAACCTAATCCTAGACCTTACCTAGGACTTCAGCCTTGAATTCCAATTGCATGCCCAAATCCCACCGAGATACCCGGGCCCTAAAATGCAATCCCTTTCCATAGCCCCTGGAAATGAAAGGAGGTGGCCAAGGGGAGGTGGCAAATAGCAAGTTGGCACCAGGGGACACAAAGCAAGGGAGACCGGTGCCCTGTCCTCTCAGGACTCTGACACTGACTGTGGAAAGGTGAGCGCTTACCAGTGCCAAGCACAGCGCTAAGCATGACTCTGAACTCACGTTAGCAGTTGGTGCTATTACCCCCATTTCACAGAGGAGGACACTGAGGTTCTGAGGGTGTGTCATCTCCCCAAGAGCACAGTAAGACAGCAGATTGGACCCCCGGTCTCTGTGGCTCGAGGGTTCCCACTTCTAGTCAGGATTGCTACGGGCAAATGAACCCCAGTCACGGCTTCCACTCACCTCATCTCCAATAGCCACCCCAACCCAAGCTCACCCGGACACCGACTGGGGCCCAGCCCTTCCTGGTCTGAGACACCCACACATATCTGGGCTTCTGCCTGACCTGTTCTCAATCCCCTTACCCACCCTGGATGCCAACTCCCATCCAGATGGTCCAACGCCTTCATTTGGGTTTGACTCCCAACTTGGCCTCAGACCTTACTCATGACCCTGACTCTGACTCCAGAGTCTCCCCCACAAGTCACTCCAAATCCCCACCTAAACCATGACCCCACCCTATCAAAGGAGCTGTCCAACTCTAGTGTGCTCTACACCCAAGATATTTTAAGAAGGCCAGCTAAAGAGAGAGCAGGGATGTCCTAAGCAACTGAAAAAAAAAAAAAGTCCAGGAATTTTGCAATTGAGGATTACTTGACACGAAACGCCACTGGGGTTTAAAATTCCTGATTAAGAAGCCAGGTCACACACTGCTGGTGGGAGTGTAAATCGATACAAGTACAAGTCAGGAAAACTAAGAGGTGCCCTCTCCCAACGGCCCGGCACGGCCACTCCCAGGCATCCTGCTCACCAGTGCCCACGGGCACACATGCTCCCAGCAGTCCTTTTATAATGGCCCTGAGATGGAAATCACTCAAGGGCCCGTCAACAGGGAATGGGTCAGCAAAATGTGGTATGTCCATACAAGAAACACTCCCCAGTCGGGGAGAAGAATGAACTGCATCACATACCACTGAATCTCGCAGATGTGACAGAGAAGGAAAGACATCAGACACAAAAGCAAACAGACAGTAGGACCCCAATTATGCAAAGCTTAGAAACAGGCAAGATGATATCAGATGATCAAGATCAGACAACTGGGTACCTTTGACGGGGGCTGACTGGGAAAGGGCATGAGGAAGGCTGTCGGGGTAGAAAATGTTTTGCATCTTGATCTGTTTGGTAGTTACGTGGGTCTGTACACATGTAAAAATTCATCATGCTGTACACTTTAAATCTGAGCACTTTATTACGTGTATATTTTCACACACACACACAAAAAGAAAAAACTTAAAAGCTAGAAAAGAAAAGAAAAAGCCAGCACGTAATCCTAGTAAGATGTATGCTGGTAAGGGTGGGGCCCTGTTTCTGGGCACTGGGGATGGGGCACCAAGTGACACAAAGCGAGCTGCGATGAGGCCCTGTTCTGACTCTAGGCATCAAAGGCAGGACTCCTGCCTGATGCTGGCTGTAAATCTCCCGGGCCTTGGCACCCACTAACCCTAACGCAGCCCTAAATCCCACCCCTCCTAGCATCCCTGAAACCCTTGCCCCAGCCCTGTCCCTGGCCCCTCCCTCCAGCCAGTGTCCACAGTGCTCCAGGCAGACCCTTCCCACATCCAGTGCCCTATAGCCCTGAACCCTTCCCTGACTCCCCATCCTCCCAAGAAAAGCCCGGGCTCTTAAGCCTGGCCTTTGGGGTGTGGCCCCTGCCACCCTCCACTGCCATCTCTAACCACTCATGCATCATGCTCTTCAACCACACCAGGCATCTCCTTCTGCTTGGGGGTTCTGCTTGACGGGGAGTCCAGGCCTTGCCGCTTCTCTATTCCCCACCTAGCTGGCGAATTCTTCTGCTGCTCACAGACCAGGGCAGCCTCTGACCTCACCTCCACCCCAGAGTCCGTGCTCATCCTTGGCCTCTGGTATGGGCTGTGTTGTGTTACCCAACATTCATATGTTGAAGCCCTAACTCCCAGTACCTCAGAATGTGACTATATTTGGAGAAAGGGTCTTTAGAAAGGTTATTAGGCTAAAATGAGACCATTAGGGTGGGCCTTAATCTAATATGACTGGTGGCATTACAAGAAGAGGCGATTGGGACAGAGACACACACACAAGGTGAAGACACAGGGAGAAGATGGCCACCCCAAGCAAAGGAGAGAGGTCTCAAAAGAAACCAGCCTTGTTGACACCATGACCTTCGACTTCTACCTTCCAGAACTGTGAGAAAATGCATTTCTGTTGTTTAAGCCACCCAGTCTGTGCCATTTGTTACAGCAGCCTCAGTAGACTAATACAGTCTCACACAGTTGTGGCCTCCTGCTGTTCCAGTCCCAAGCCCACAGGGCTGTGTCCCGGTCCTTTCCCCCCAGACCAGGGGGTAGAGTTGGGTCTGACTCATTGCTGGGTCCCTGGCATCACCCAGCTCAGAAGAATGTTTGCCGAACACCCTTCCCTGCAGCTCTCTGTCTCTTGGTCTGCCTCTGTCCTGCTGTCTCTGCCACTGAACAAATGTTTCCTGAGACCTTGTCACAGGGCTGGTCCCTCGGCCTGGAATGCTGTCCTCCACCCTGTCCACCTGGCTGACTTCCTCCTCATCCTTCAGGACCCAGCACAGGCTCCATCCTCTGTGAAGTCACAGCCCCTGGTGCCCCCAGATGTCTCTCCCTTGCTCCCTCCACCTTGACCTATCATCTCTCCTCGTCACCCTCCTAGAGGCTGTAGCCATCTGGGTCCCAGTATGCCTCCCCCATCAGACTAGGACCCCCTCAAGGGCAGGTCTGACTCATCTTGGGGTCCCTGACACTGCCCAACATAGGATACGTGGGTTATATGAACAAGGGTGGGCTCGAGGCCCTGAGCTCCCTCGTCCAGGTCTTTGCCTCCGCTCTCCTCGGGCCTGGGGTGACCTTTCCTTCTCTACCAGCAAACTCCTGCTCTTCTTCAAGCCCCCAGCTCACATGTCACCTCCTCTGTGAGGTCCTCCCTGACTCCCCAATTGGTCAGTATCTCTTTCCTCTGGGCTCCCCGTCCCTGCCCCCAACACACCCTGACCACCCAGGCAGTGACCCCCAGTTCCAGACTGAACTCCTTAGGGCCCAGGTTGGAGTCATCGCTGCATGGGCTGGGACTGTGTCTTTGGAATGAATAAATGCATAGAAGAGTCTCCAAGAGACCAGGACCAGATCCTGTCCCAAACAAGACCCTCCCCCTGCTGTCACCTGACACCTCAACCCTCAGCCCCAATCCCCAAGCAATTCCAACCTACACCTTTAAGGTAGCATCTCCTCTGCAGGGATAGTGGCTGGAGAGGCAAAAGTGGTTTGAGGGTACATTTCCACCACTCTGTTTCCCTTATTCAACCTAATCACACCCTACACACACAGCCTGCACCCCTGCTGCCCTTGGCTGGGCAGATGGCAAAATGGCCAGTGCGGCCCCTTGCCCAGGCCTCTCTTGCTCTCCTCCTCCTCCATCAGAGCCCAATCTGAGAAAACAGTGTCATCAAATCATCCCCACCAAGGATGAATTAAGAGGACTCATTTCCACCATGAACCAAAATCCAGTGCTGCTTTAGTGGAGACTTTAGGGCACTGGCAATTCAGTCGAGGCCGCTGAGCCACCCACCTGCAGGTTGTCTCCACCTGGACCCAGGCAGGGCTTCCCCACGCCCCTCTCTCTTGACTAGAGAAATACTGATGCTATCCCACCCACCCCAGACACTGATTTCACTGGCACACGGTGCCACCCGGGGATCGGATTTTTAAAGCGCCCCTGCCCTGGGTGATTCTAATGTGCTCCTGCCCCCTGGAAATTTCAGAAGCCCCTCTCAAAGCCTCATTCCTACAGGAAGGTTGGTTGGTGATTTATGGCCATCCCCGCCCTTCTCCCATCCCAGGCAGTGCATACCTTTTTAGCAGAATGGGCGAGGGGAGGTGAAAAGCGAGGCAGAACCCTACGGCCCCTTGATTCCCACCATCCCATTGTCCATTATTGAAACCAACCAGGGCTACTCATGCCCCTAGCCTCATACTAGCTTGCCCGATTGCCCCAGACCAGGGACTCTGCTCACCCCTCCTCACCCCTCCCTCACCGACTTTCACTTCTCCTCTGCATTTCCCCCAGCCAGTTTTAGCAGACTTGGGTCAGCTTCTCGTTAGCACTTACCGAAAATTGGGCTAAATATAGAGAGCCCAAGGGCTGCCCCTCACCCCTCTTGGTCCCACTTGGCCTGTCCCCTGGGTCCCCTGCCTCCACAGCCTGCTTCAATCAAGACTTGGCCTGGGAGCCCCTGTGGGCAGGGTCTTTGCTGCCGGGAACCTCTGTGGGCCCAGCTGGCCTAGTCCCGGCCTCCCCAGGAGCTGCAGCACCTCACACCCCCACAACCCACAGCTGTCCCTGGGTGGCCCCAAGGGAGTGAACACTTCAGAGCTGTCAAGAGAGAAGGATGGAGATACTGGTGGACACAACAAGAGATGTGGCCCCAGAGCTGTGCTAACGACAGGCAAGAGCTGCCACACAGCACACACGCCACAGCCGGGCCGGGCCTCAGACATGGACAGAGACCTGAAAACACACACAGGGTCAGGTGCACACAGATCCCAGACAGGAATGTGTACAGATGAAGACACAGGCCCAGACACAATGACACGGGCAGATAGGCAAAACATCCAGACAGAGGTGAGCACACCTGTGCTTACACACACTCACACACTGAGTAACACCCACACATACTCACACATCCAGAGTCACTCACAGGCACACATACAGATGGATACAGGTGTGCACATATACACCCAGGTCACTCAGATGCACAAAGGCATGCACTCATTCACACCTGAGAATTACAGACAGACACACAGACATGCACACACTCATACACCCAGGTCACTCAGACACACACCCAGGTCACTCAGGTGCACACACAGATATGTACACTCACACCCCAGAGTCACTTACAGACAGACAAACAGACATACACACATTCACACATCCAAGTCACTCAGATAGACACACACAGTTGTGCACACAATCACACACCCAGAATCACTCACAGACAGACATACAGTCACAGATGTGCATCCACAGGTGCACCCAGGTCACTAAGCTAGACACACACACACATAAGTGCACACACACTAATATGCCTAGAGCCACCTCATCCTGGGAGATGACCAGGGTGGACTCCTGAACCCAGTTCACAGATGTGGAGCCTAATACCAGGCAGAATAAGTGATCTACCTAAGGCCACATGATGTATTAATTCCTGTCCAGGCAGGGGAATCCAGGGTGGGCCTCTCAGGCAGGGCAGTTCTGTGAGAAATCCCAAGTAAAGGGTCTAACCCAGTGCCTGAAATGTACGAGACCCCCATTCAAGCCCAGACAGGGGTGAGTCAGTGGTGGAGCAGACGGCATGCATGTGCAGATGCCCTGGGGCTGTGTCCACTGTGTGAGAACACACACATAGACATGGTTGCACACATGGTCACCTCAATAAATAATCATATGCCAGCCTGCAAGATATCTTCCTCCCATCTCAACCCCCTCCTCACCTTTTTTCTTGCTCACACCCATTCGTCCTTCGCATCTCAGCCCAGATATCCCCTCCTCCAGGAAGCCTTCCCTGACATCCCACAGGCTGAACTGGGCATATCTTCTGGACTCTCACAGTCCCTTGTGCCTCTGGATACCAGCCCTGACCCCTCTGCCTGTGCCTCCTCCACTGTCTGGTGACAGATCCGTCTCCCCCGCTGGACCGGAGACTTCAGGGGGACAGAACTAAAACTGTATTCAGTTGTATTTCCAACATCCAGCACAGAATTGCTGAATAAATACATGTTGATGAAGGATCACAGGGAATCCTGCACACAGGGCATCTGGTGTACACAGGACAGCACACACCAAAGACTCATCCCTCAGATACCTATGAATGTGACACATACCCACAGTCACACCTATACGGCCACAAATAAAGCAATTGTGAACTATTGACGCTTGCTGTGTTCCAGGCACTGTTTTAAGCATGTACGCGTGCTACCTCATTTACCTCTCCCGTCAGCACTGCTGAGACATAACTATCATTATGCAGAAATAGATACATTATACCAAATGAGCCAACAAACCCAAATCACCTTGTATGGTGCCTGACGCACAATGTTCACTCAGTCAACTGACATTTGCGGGGCGGGGTGGAGGAGGGAGGCAGTTAACAAGCACACAGACATATAATAAGTTTTCAGGTGGAGATAAATGCCATGAAAAAAAGAAAGCAGGGCAAAGGGACCGAAAATGGTGGGATTCGTTGCCAGTTTAGATGGGGAGGTCAGGAAAGGCCTCCCTGAGGAGGTGATAGCTGAGCAAATGAAGCGAGGAAGCCAAGAGATCATTGTCAGGGCTACCCCCACAATGCCACACACAACAGCCCTCCACTCTCCCTCACACACAGACGCATGACAGCCACACTCAGAAGACTTAGGACTACTGTTCACATACCTTTACACAGGCATGCACACATTCAAATGTCCAGCAACTGACAGCAACTCAGCCCCCACTCAAGGAGCACTCATGTTGGCCACCCACTGGTCCTCTATGTAAGAGCCTCCTACCAACCTCAGGTTGCATCCCCTCCCCCGGAGCCTTCAGAACAAGGTGGCAGAGATGGAAAGAAGAGGTCAGAAGCCCCCAGGTGTCTGAGGGGGAAGGGGAAGGAAAAGATGAGCTGGGGGTGGGGACCCAGGGTGGGAAGGGGGAACTGCTGCGGTACAGAGTGAAAGGGCAGAGGAGACAGCTAAGGAAGAAGGGCAGGGCAGGCCAGCGATGGGTAGAGCAGGACAAACCCCAAAGAGCTGCCCGTGTTCCCTAGCAGTGGCGCCGGCCCCTTACCTGGAGCCCCCATGCTGGAGTGAACCATGCTGCCCGCCCCGCAGGGCTGGGGGAACAACTGTGTCATCTCCCCGCCCTCTCTGGGGGCCAAGCCTTCTCTGCCGGAAGTCACCCTGGGAGGAAACCGCAGGGTCCGCCCCCTTCGGAAGGGAAAATACCCTGACGAAGGCCCACCCCAGCAGGCAGCGACCCCAAATCGTGTGTGTGTGTTGGGGAAGTGGGGGTACTGGGTCAGAGACCAAGCAGGCTGGAAGACCTGACTTCCACAGCGGTGCCTCCAGGAGGTGCCTGCAGCAGTTGCCCCAGCCCCACTGCCGCCTCCACTGGGGCAAACACATCTGGAACAGGGCGTGTGGGCCTAGGAGAGAAGGTGGACCTACAGCAACAACAACAAAAACACTGGCTACAAGTATTTGGGGCGTGGGGCTTTCCCAACGCGAGACCCTGCACCTCGCACTTGACACGCGTCATCTCTTAAAGCAATCACTATTTGCCCCATTTAGCAGACGAGAAGACTGAGGACCAGAGAGGTGAAGTGGCCTTCCCAAGAGCCCAGAGCCCAGAGGCACAGCAGGAGGTGGCGTTCGCGGTGGATTTCCGGCACGGCCGTGGGGAGGGGGGACCCTGCCGCGCACCTGTTCTCAGGTGAGGCGACCGGGGCCACCACTGAAGGGAAGTGGCGCCCGTGGGCAGTTCGGGCGGCAGGTCCGGGCCTTGCCCTGGAGCGGCAAGAAGTCGGCCACAGGGCAAATACGGGCGCCGAGGCGGCACCGGTGGAGGGGAATCCCGGGTCCCCTGGATGCCGGCTGGCTCTTCGCGCCGCGGCGCTCCCGGCCCAGCGCTTCGCTCTGCGCCCGCCAGAGGGCGGCAGCGCCCACCCAATGGGCCGGAGGGCGGGGCCGGCTGCGAAGGAGGGAGCCCCTCCCTTCGCTCCCCTCCGGGTCTACCCCTCTTCCGCCCCCGCGCGCACACCTGCGAGGGTCACACAAAGGCGCAGGACTCCCGGCGCACGGCGGCGCAGACAAAGGCGCGGCGGAGCCACTGCCCTCTTCTTTCTCCTGTTGCCTGGTCCGAGGCTGCCGGGCTGCCCGGCGACTCCAAACTGCCCATCTGCCCACCTGCCTGTCCCAGGCCCCACAGGACTCGATGCCTCCCACGTTGGGGGACCCCCCCCCCAAACCACACGCGCGCTCACCGACGCCTGAACTCACCATTCCCCCCACACACACACACACACATACACGCGCGCGCAACACACACACTCAAGTATTTCTACACGCGAACCCCAGCACTTCTCTCTCTCTCTCTCACACACACACACACACACACACACACACACGTGCACGCAGACACACAGGCCCCAACTACCCTCCCCACCCACCCTCCCACTCTCGTGTTCAGACACCCCTTCTGTTCCCTCACGTGGATACACGGGCACAAGGGCACATATACACATATGTGCCCAGGCAGGCCTCCCAGTCCTTATCTCACTCCCTGTCTGACCACACTCACACCCATGCACACTCACGAAGGATATAAGGCAGACCTTCATGAGTGCCCCTCTGTTGGCACCCAGACTCGCCCCGGCAGGCAGGCCCACTTGATGGGAATGACCAACAGTCCTTACATCTGCACACAGAGAGAACAGTTCCCAGCTGTCTACACTCCACAACATCCCATATTATAAAGGCCATTTCGCTGAGAAAATCCAGAAATCATACAGCATCAACCCGGCTCCAACTCAGACCTCCTGCCTCCTGTCCATATCTCTCTCTCTCTGATGCAGGATTTCTATACATGAGGGTCTTCGGGACAGCAGTCTGGTGGCAGTGGGGTACTGGAGCCTTGGTTTAAAGCTGTATTTGCCCAGTACACTGTTTTGATTTAGGATTTATGTTTTGGGGCTTTGGAAATGAAGGTCATAAGGACTGGGGGGAGGGGGTGCAAAACCCCACCAAGCCACCCCTATGCTCCACCCCAGACATTGTCAACATCACCCATGTGTGGAGCGTGCTTTTGGACCTGACCCGGTGTCAATCCCTCATTGTGAGCAAGAAGAGAAGTGCCACCCATTTCCATGCTGCCCTCCCAGGCCTGCAGCTGAGTGGGGGAGCAGGGGAAAGCCTTACAGGCGCCCCCATCGGATGAAGTCACCCCACCACCCCTCTTGCTTCCCATGTTGGCTCCACTATTATGGCCTCAGGCAGACAAGAACTGAGTCCCTGAGCCAGAGTCAGGGAATCTTGAAGGAGAATAGGCCTGAGATGTCCCCCTGCCTGAGAGAGGACAGAGGGGCAGAGTTTGGGGCACACTGGGTGAGTAGGGCCTGGTAGACAGGAATGGGGCAGCCCAGGCAGGGGAGATGGTGGCCTCACAGCTGGAGAACAGGCCTCCAGCCATATTGAGCAAGACAGGTAGGGCACAGGAGCTGGGGAGCAGCAGGGGCCCTGGGGGTGCAGGAATCCTGGGCGGGAGGCAGCAGGCGGGGAGGCCAGGCTGGGCTCAGGGCTGAGCGGTAATTAAAGGAGACGCAGGGGGCTCCCCAGGGCCAGCAGGGCTGGTAACTGACACGCGGGCCCCATTGCTCCGCTCATATTTCTCACCGGATCGATACGTTTGACTCCCGACAAGACAATAATCGCTTGTACGCGGCCGGCGAGTCGATCAAATACATTATTAGAGCGAGGTCCCCCGGGGGCCCGGCGGGGAGTGGTGGGGGGAGCAGCCAGCCCACCAGGGACAGCAGAGCAGGATTCTTCACCCCTCAGGGCCCCCAGCCATGGCCTCTTTCTCTCGGCCGCCCCTGGGGACCCTCTCTGCGGCTCGGCTCCCTATAGCCTCTTTCTGGATCCTGCTGTGTCTGGCAACATCTCCAATGAGCCCCCCCCCCCCCGGCTGCATGGGGGCCCAAGGGTTCTTTCCCCACGAGCACTGCTTCATCTGTAGAGCTGTAGCATGTAGGAGCTCAGAGGGGCCCCTCAGACCCCCAGCTTAGCAGGAGGTAGGGGAGAATGGGTTGCAAGCCACACTGCGAGTCCACTGCTGGGCCAGGAGACAAACTGGGACCTAAGATTCAGTGACACAGACCTCCCCCTGCAGCTCAGCACATTGGCCTTCAGCAGAGCCCAGGCCAAGGCAGCCTCTGGGGGTTCAGGGAAAGCTGTCTTAGGGACCCAAACACGTGGGAAAACAGGATGACAGTGGCAGACAGACACACAGATAAAGAGAGGTTTGGCTGATCCTGCTGCAGGGCCATGCAATCCTCCAATGGGCCTCCGATACTCTCAAATCAAACTCAGCCTGGCCCACCCCAGGTACTGCCTGCCCACCTCTTCCCCACTTTGCTAGCTTCTGGGCTGGAGCCTTCATTTCCTGTCTACACACCTGCTTCACCCCTGGCCCTGCCCTCAGAACTGCTTCTCCAGTGGCCCGAAGTCAAGGTTAAGCTGTATCCACCCCGTGTTCTACTTAGGAGCACCAACATCCAAGTACTTAAATATTTCTTCTTCTCCATCATCATCAGCTGCAGCAGCAGCACTGTCGATTCTGTGCTAATTGAGCCAATGCATTATTTCTAACCTTCACGACAATCTCAGGAGGTAAGGTCTGTTACCATCCCCCTTTTATGGATGAATTGGAGCTAAGGGAACTGAAGTCCCTCGCCCCATGTCACACAGCAGGTGAGTGGTTGGAGTCAGGGTGGAAACCCAGACCTGCCCTCAGCTTGCTCTTTCTCTGCTCCCCCATGGGCCTACTTAGAGCTTTGACTCGCTCCCCATCCTCCAGTGGACAGCAGAAAGCCACTCCCTGCCCACTCAGAGCCCACAGCCCAACTCCCACAGACCTTAGAGTTTGTTCTTGATATTCAGCAATGCATTGAACTCCCTCCTTCTATTGAAGGAACCCATCAGTTCCCCATTTCCTTCAGTTCAAACATTCCCTATGTGTCCCTTAGTGCCAAGCCCTAGGCTAGGGGCTAAGGACCCAGAGATGAGCTTGAATCTGCCCTCAAGGAGCTCATGGTCTGAGGGGAACACTGGAGTTGATGAAATGCCCTGATATTCCATCACTGAGTCAGTAAGTATCCGATAGACGGTATTATGTGTCCGACCATTGCTAAACTCACAGAATACAGTAGTTAAAAGCAAAACAGTCAGTTATACCTCAGTAAAGCTGATTTTTTTAAAAAAGCGAAACGAAGATGTTCTTTCTCCCTGTATAGAGCTTACAGTGTTTGGGGACTGGGGAACAATTTTAAAAAGCCATCAAATTATGTAATTCCATGTTGGGAAAGGTGCTTTCAACAATAGGATACCTGGGCAGGCCGAGTGGCACGTTGGTTAAGAGTTGCCTTGGGACGCCAGCTCTGAGCAGCAGGGCCCCAGTTCGGATCCCACATGAGGGTCAGTGACACTGCCGTCTACAGCTAAGATGGTGAACATCTCAACATGGAGCTGGGCTGCTGTGAGTCACTGGCAACGGCATAGGCTGCAGCCCCTGCTGCTGTGAGCTGCCGTGAGCCACCGTGAGTGGCCATCCAATGGCCGGTGAGTGACTGCCTCACCTGGGAAGAGCGCAATGATCACAATACAAATATGGGCCAGTGAAGCGATGTCCTCCACAACTAGACTGAAGAACAAAAGGACAGCAACTTGTCTGTTCCCCTCCCCAATTCCCCAATAAAATCTTAAAAAAAAAAAAAAGAATAGGATACCTGATGTAAGATGGAGGGTAGCATTTACTCAGCAATTTGACCATTTGTAAGGCAAAGAATGTGGGGAAGAGCATACAGGCCACAGGAACAAAGGAGGTGATGGCCCTGAGGCAGTAAGCTACATAGCAAATCCAGCAGCAGAAAGCAAGTGCGTATGGCTGGAGCAGCGTGAGCAAGGAAGATGTGGAAGACAGGTGGAGAGGAAGGCGGGCCAGACCACAGGGCCTTGCAGGGCCGGGTAAGCATTTTGGACTTTACTGCAAGTACAGTGGACGCCACCAAGAGGGTTTTAAGCTGGGGAGCAACATGGTTCTGTGAACATTTTCATAGACAATTCTGGCTGGTGGAGGCTAATCTGAAGGGGCCGCAATGTGAGGGAGTTCAGCTGTGAAGAAATGGGCGGGGTCCACATGAGAGATGATGATGGCTGGGACCAGGGTGGTGGCAGTAGGGATGGTAAGAAGCAGGTATCCCCAGAAGCAATTTTGAGAGTAGACCCAACAGGATTGGTGATTGGCTGAATATGGGGTGTGAGGGGGAGAGATGAGTCATGAATGAGTCCCAAGAATGCAGAAGTACCTTTCCTGCTGTAGAAAGATTGGGGGAGAGGGTTGAGCTCAGATGAGAATGATCCTGGCAGGATGCCATACGTGCCTTGAGGTTGGATCTGATGTTGTAGGCGGAAGGCTTTTGAGCGGGGAGAGCCTATGTAAGGGAGACCAATGGGGGACTAGCGTGAGGACAGGCTGGCAGGGGGAAACTGCAGGCAGGATGACCAGGCGGAAGGCTGGGACAATGGCCCAACCATCGGGGGAGGAAGGGGCCATGAGGATGCAGATGAGGCTACAAATTCCAGTGAGATTCTGCAGTACTCTAGTGGGCCTACAAGTGGGTGGCTGGGCAGGGGGCCTGGGTGGACACTGAAGCTGTCATCAATGGACAGTGGGAAGGGGAACAGGTTGGGGGAAAGATGTTTGGGTCCCGGCCAGGGGAAAAACCAGGAAAAGGCATCTTGGAAGCAGCAAGGTCTATGGACCAGGAAGCCAGCAGATGTTTAATACACGCACATGGACACAAACACTCCTTTATTGCATTTTCACCACCACCACCAATTGCCCAAACCCACCAGAATTTCCAGGAGTTCACCTCAAGTAAGAAGAAATCAAGAAGCACTGTGATATGGCTCAAAGAACATACAAGTCAGAAGACCAACCAGGTCCCCATTCTGAAACTGGCCATCTGGTGACCTAGGGCCAGTTCCCTGTGCTCCCTGGGCCTCAGTGTCCCCATTCATAAGTGGGAGGTAGGACTGGAGGAGCACTCTAAGACTTAGTCCAACTCGAACATTCTGTGACTTGAAAGAAACAAGAACAGGCAAGATGGAATGATGGGTCAACTAGCGGTAGGATTAATACAGAAAGAGAGAGAATGTATTGTGGGCTTAGTCTAAGGAGAGCCTCACTGAGTAGACTCCAGGTTCCACTGACTCCTTACCTTTTATTAGGGACTTATATTATCCCCATTTTATTTTATTTTTTTTTATTTTTATTTTTTTAGCTGAGCCATCCTGCTACCTGTTGGCAGCTCAGCGGCTGCTCAGCTCGGGCTGGACTAGAACCGCTGTTGCTCAGAGCTCAAACTCTTGAGCGAGCTCTTAACCAACTGAGCCACTCGGCCAGCCCTATCCCCATTTTAAAGATGAGAAAACTGAGGCCCACTGTCACATAGCTAGGCTGGGATGGACCCTGAGTCTCTTAGACGCCAACGCCTGTTAGGCACAGGCCAACTGCTATGCTAAATTCCTCGCTCCTCATGTTGACTTCTATGTGTCTCTCTGACTGTAGGTCCTCTGAGAACAGGGTCCTTGACATCCAACACCATATATCCACCAAAGCCCTGGGCTCTCCCTGACAAGACTCTGCCCTCAGCCCAGGAGTTCCCACCCGCCCCCATGCTGCACACTCTACTGCAGCCGAGACTTGCTATTCACCCAGCACTGACTACAGGCTCAAGGCCACTGCTGTGTCCACAGCACAGGGAGCTGTCCAAAGGCTGAAATGCACTGGCCCTCAACCTTGGTCCAGAAACCATCCAGTGACTTCCTGCTGCCTCCAGGACAAGCCCAATCCCCTCACCATGGCCTCCAAGACCCTGCAACACCTCACCTCTCCCCACGAGAACACCACATACCAACCACACTAAAGGAAGCCAAGTTTGTCCCCACCTTGGGGCCTTTGACCTAACTAACCTCTCCCCTCGAATGCTGTCCCCCATCTCTTCACATCCTTTTGATCCTTCCAGACTCAGCTTGAAGGCCACCTCCTCAGAGAGGCCCTCCCTTAGTCACCCTCCACTCCATCACCCAGTTTTATTTTCTTCATAGCACTCTCTGGAACTCAATTACTGTTGATGCGTTTTACTGTCCGTTTCCCCCTCTGAAATGTTAGTGCTCTGAAAGCAGGTGTCCTTTTTTTTTATCTAGTTCACTGTGGCATCCCCAGCACCTAAAAGACTGCCTGGCACATAGCAGGTGATTGAACCCTACTTGTTGAATGAATTAATCCCTCCAGGCTTCCATGGCCCACAGAATGAAGTCCAGGGTGGGCTCTCCAAGCTCAAGTGGATATGGGCCCCTGCCAGCCTCTCTCGCCATGTTGCTCTCAGTGCTCACCTTCCTCCTCTGTTCAGTGACTTGGGTTCCCCTCTGTGCCCACTCTTGATGCTTCCTTTGCCTGCTGCCCAACTTCTACCCATTTCTATAGCCTTTCTCAAACCTCCCCTCTCTGGAAGCCACTTCTGACTCTGCCAGAGGCCCAATTAATAGTAATGACCTCAGTCTTCCCACAGCTCCAGGTGGCATTCTGGGCTTTAGTGCTAATCGTACTGCATTGTAATCACCTCTCAGTAAGTCTGTCCCCACAGGCAGGGCTTGAGGACAGGGCAGGGCAGGGTTTGATGGGCTCCAGGAATGTTTGTTGAATGAGGACATCTGTCTCACAGACTGTAGTGACTTGTACAGGTGCATATAAGCACTGGTTTGTGAGTCAAATATATGAGAATTTGGGAACTGGTTCGCTATTCACTTGCTGTGTGACCCTAGGCAAGTGACTTCACCTCTCTGAGCCTTGGGCACCTCATCTGTGAAATGGGGCCGTCACATGGACTGAGGGGAACTTCATGCATTTTAAATATAATATTCCCCACCATGCACAGAAAATTTTAAAAGTTCACAAAGCGTTCATCACATCAAGTTTTCGAATAGAAAAAAATCAGAAACAACCTAGATCACCAATAGGACAATGGCTAAGTAAATTGTAGTATATTCATACTCAGTATATGGTCATGAAGGAAAAGGAGACAAACCTACAGATATGAACATGATGGTAAGTTCTCTAAGACACTGCTGAGTGAAAAATCAAATTGGAGAATGATTTATACAACTTAATATCATTTATGTAAAACACATACGAATACAAAAAACACTATATATTTTCTATGGGTGCACAGGTATCGACAAACGCAAAAAAAAAAAAAAGGTCTGGAAGGCAACTTAACTAGCTAATGACAGCCACCGTTGACTAGGGGACAAGGACTAGGAAAGAAGAGAGGACTCAAAGGGGGATTTTTAACCTTCTCTGTTATTGTTCTGGTTTTTATGAAATCGTATTCATTTTTGAATAAAAATTAGAATATATTAAATGATACACAGGTGGCTAACACAAAGAAAAGCAAAGAAATGATTATCCCCGAAGTGAGGACAGTGGTTACTTCCAGCAGGGAGGGAGGGCGGAGTCTGTGTGGGAAGGTAACACACAGCGGGGAGGCTCCTGGGCGCTGCCGCCTCCTTTATCCTGACCTAAGTGGCGATGGCACAGACGTTTGCTCAATGAAGATTGATTAAACTATACATTTATGACTCATCCACATGATTGGGCTTCCTGTGGGCAGGGGTCAGTTCGTACTCGTTGTATCATCTGCTCCCCACTCACTCCCAATTCGCTGCCAAGAGGCAGACCTTAATAGAGGTCCATGTTCGGTAGGGTGCGCCCCATGGCTGCAAGCGCTAGGGGCGGAGGCCGCTGTCCAGGGTACTAGTGGCCCCAGCCTGGTAGGCCTCAGGGAGGCTGACCAAATAAGGCAGCTTCAAGACTCTATCCTAACGGGCCACCCCTCCACCCCACCTGGCCTCTGCCTGCCTTTAATACATCACCTCCTCGCTCCCCACCCCTTGCTCACTTCCACCAGGCTGGCTTTCTGTTCCTGCAACCCAAATGCAAGCTCCCACGATGTGCCTCAGGACCTGTGCTCTTGCTCGCCCCTCCCCCCACCTGGTGCCCTCTTTCCCCAGATGTCCCTGTAGTGTGTTCCCTCACTTATTCTAGGATTCCACGGACATGTCCTCGCCACAGAGAAGTCTTTTTGATCACCCCACCTCACAGTCTTTCCTCTCGGCCTCACTCTTTATCCTTTACCATGTTGCATTTTCGTCCAGCACTGCTGTCTCACATTCAAGTTTCTGCGTGTTATGTATTTATCGTCTATCTTCTCCCACTTGAATGTTCATGCTGGGAGGACAGGGAGCATGTCTGTCTTGTTTGGTTCTATCCTCCTTTTTAAAAGGGCCTCAGGTGCACAGAATCACATTAATCATAAGCCTTGGTTCAAAGCATACTCCCATCATTGGGGTGGGCAGAACCCTTTTCCGTAATTGATTTGCTTATTTATTTTATTTATTTTTAATAATGTGTTCATGTGAACCCACTCAACATTCAGATTAGAACCGTGACAATAGTCACGCTGACTAGTGTCTGACTTGTTCACTGCTGTGTCCAGCACCTGCCACATAAGAGGCACTCAGTATCTATTTGCTAAAGAAGCTAAGGGGCAGTGACCTCCAAGCCATGCACAAGGGAGCTATTGGGAGTGCCCGCCTGGCCTCACAGGAGGAGGATGGGGGTGGAGAAGAAATCAAAGGCCAGGCCCTCCGCTAAGCTCCCCTATTCTCCCCGAGGCTCCCACCCCTGCTCAGTCAGGCTGAAAGCCTCTTCAGTAGGATTAAACTCTCCACCTTCACGAAGGGCCTACTGTGCCAGACTCAATGCCAAGATCCGGGGGGCACAGGGTGCATCGGCCTTGGCCATGCCCTTGAGTTCTTAAACCTTTATGCCCCCGGCCCCTTGACTGTCCGCTATTATCCCAAGTAATGAGAGCCTGCTCTGTGCAGGCATGTGCTTTGTGATTTCCTTGCGTTGTCTCTTGGCATCTTCCCAATGATCCAATAAAGCAGGTGCTGTTATTATCCTGCCCCCTTTCAGAGGAGCACCATGAAGTGGGTCAGAGCAGGAAGGTCAATTCCAGAGTCCAGCTCTCCTTACCATTGATCCTATGCATGTTTCTCTCTCAAAAGTCCATGAGGTCCTAGGCCTCTGCAAAAATGAGGATGGCGGGGGGCTGGCCAAGTGGCGCATTGGTTGGGAGCTGGCTTGGGACGCTGGCTCTGAGCAGCAGGGCCCCGGGTTGGATCCCACATGAGGGACAGTGACGCTGTGCCCTCTACAGCTAAGATGGTGAGCAGCAGCTCGACCTGGAGCTGGGCTGCCGTGAGTCGCCGGCGATGGCGTAGGCTGCAGCCCCTGCTGCAGTGGGCTGCCATAAGCTACTGTGTATGGCCGGCAGCCAGCGTGAGCGGCCGGCAGCCAGTGTGAGCTGCCAAGAGCCGCTGTGAGAGGCCGTCCAGAGGCCGGCGACCGATCTGCCTCATCCGGGAAGAGCACAATGATAATACCAACATGGGCAGTGAAGCGACGTCCTTCATAACTAGACTGAAGAACAAAAGGATAGCAACTCATCTGTTCTCCTTCCCCCGATCCCCTAACGCTGTTCCCCTCCCCCAACTCCCCAATAAAAATCTTTTAAAAAAAAAAGTGAGGATGGTGAAAAAGGTGTCAACTTTGGAGTCACATAATAGGTGGTTATGTCCCAGCTGCAGGGCTCAGTGAGGCATCAGCAGGGTGTCACCTGGACCAGGTATCACATTCATGAAGGGCCTCAATTAAATGAGATGTGCATTTTTTACCACAGCTGGGTGCCACTGCCAGAACACACCACTTGTAGCACACTATGAATTTTGTTTTAATAAATCCTGAAATTACTGCAAATATTAATTAATGTGGCATTTTTTTTAATTGTCGTTGCTAAGAGCACAAGTCTGTAATTTCATTTTCGTGTTCCTTCATTCTTAGCAATACTGGGAGGCTCAAAAATTAGAAGTGGCGGGCCGGCCGAGTGGCGCGATGGTTAAAAACTCGCTTGGGATGCCAGAGGGCCCAGGTTCGGATCCCACATATGAGGGCCAGTGACACTGCCCTCCGCAGCTGAGATGCTGAACAACAGCTCAACCTGGAGCTGGGCTGCCATGAGTCGCCGGCGACGGCGTGGGCTGCAGTCCCTGTGGCAGTGGATTGCCATGGGCTACCGTGTGTGGCCAGCAGCCAGCGTGAGCGGCCGTCCAGAAGCCGGCGACTGATCCGCCTCGCCAGAGAAGAGCGCAATGATGGTGCCAACTTGGGCCAGTGAAGCAACATCCTCCACAACTAGATTGAAGAACAAAAACGACAGCAACTTGTCTGTTCCCCTTTCCCCAATTCCCCAGCACTGTTCCCATCCCCCCAATTCCCCAATAAAAAAATCTTTAAAAAAAAAAAATTAGAAGTGGCCTAGGCCTCTCTCAGCCTCTATCAAGCTTGCTGATTCCTGGCTGTGTGACTTCAAGCAAGCCACTTAACCTCTCTGCGCCCATTCCCAAACTGTGAGGTCTCTGAGCAGCATCTGCAGAGGGCCCTGCCTGCAGGAGATGCTCCATGTTTATTCAGAGGCGTTTAACTTGATGAAATCAGGGTGGCCCGTATCGTGTGAGACATCGTCCCCGACATCATGGAAGCAAACTCTGAACTCTGGATACTTGCAGGAAAGCGAGAATCAAGGGAAATGGGTAGATTTTGGGTGTGGCAATCACTTACTGAGATGGGAACAAGCTCCTGGAGGAGCTCAGGGACAGGGAATCAAAAGCTCTGCTTTAGACAATTAAAGCAGGAACCCTGAGCCTACTGGTTAGAAACACTTTCCATGTATGATCTCATTGAATCTTCTCAACACTCTATAAGAGAACCATTGTCAACATGCCCATTTTACAGATAAAGAAACCATTGCTCAGCAAGGTTGAATCATTTGCCTGGGGTCACACAGATGGAACCAGAATTACTGGTTCCACAGTCCATGTTGCCATCCACTGTGCTCTGCCTCTCCCCCAGACCCTTGCCACCCTTTCGCTCTGCAGGAAACACTTGGCTTGGACTGGGCTTGCTGTCTGAGACATCCATGTGTCTCCCATCCCTGTCCCAGTTATGGCCTCCTGCCAATATGATCTGTTCGCTAAGAGTTTTCACTCTAGTCACCTGTCCTGATTCACAACAATGCCGGAATGCATGCTGAACAGAGTCTCTGGGGCTCTGGGATGGTCTCCAAACTCACACAAGGCCATCTGTGAAGGCACCCACTGGCCCCTGCACCACCTCGCTCAGAGCTCACTTCCTCTGGGAGTCTCCGAAGGGAAGGCCTCTCACTCCCCTCCATGCAGGACCTCTGTCTGGCAATGAACTTCTCAGTGCCAAAAACACCAGGCAGGCACTTTGAGGTTTGCATGGAGAATACAGCCCAGGTCTCTGCTTCCCCAGCCTCCTAGAGAAAAAGCAGCCTTCAAACCAAGCTCATGCCAATCCCAGGCCCTTTGCATATACCTTTCCCTCTGCCTAGAACGCCATTTCCCTAGTGCAATCCTACTTCTTCTTCAAGGTTCAGCTTAAATGTCTTGGCCTCTCTCTGTTGGCTCCCTATTCTTGTCTCTCCTTTAGGGGGATGTATCACAATTTCTGATTTTGCATTTAATTGCTATTTACACTTAAAGATCTACATCCCCTCTAGTTTCCCAGCTCCATGAAGGTTGCCGTACCAATCTGGTTCACTGTCTTATCTCCAGTGCCCAACACAGGACCTGGCACATAGCAGGTGCTCAGCAGACATGTAGGATGTGTCAGTAAAATGAATCCTTTATGGGAACAAGCACCTGAGGCAGAAGACTTGAGTCTTCTGAGCCTCAGTTTCCACTTCTACAAACTCAAGATACTAATTCTTCCCTCACAGGGTAGTGGTGAGGATCCAAACAGGTAAAGAATATTGATGGTGGTTTGGAAAAAATGCTCTTCAAATGTAAAAGCTCTGAAGAGCTGGAACCCAGAGGTTAGACAAGATTCAGAGAAAAAAAAACGAAGAGAAAAGGGCATGACCATTTGTCTCGTAACCTTATCTGCTGGACATTTTCTATTTCCTCGTTCACTGACTCCTGCGCAATAGGGGCTATGACCCAGAGGAGGAAACTGAGGCTCAGAGAGGAGAACCCACCTGCCCACAGTGACACAGCAAGTCCATGGCAGAGCTGGGATTTGAACCCCTCTCACCCAGGCAGCCACGTGTCCATACACCTCCAGCAGAACTTGACCCCTAGCAGTGGGCTCTTGACAAACATTTATGGGTTGGACCAATGAAGAGGGCCAACTGGAGTCACCTGGGCCTGAATGGCAGTCGTGGTTCTGCCCTTCACTGGCTAGTGCCCTTGGGCAAGCCACTTCCCTTCCCTGAGCCTTAGTTTCCCCATCTACAAAGTGAGAATGATGATCATGCCTGCCAGCTAGGGTGGTCAGTGGATTCAGCAAGAGCCCACAGGTCAAGTGCTTACCAGGCAGTACACCCAGTCCATGAGCAGCTGTTAAGACCATTATTACCCTTCCAGCAACGGAACAGCATGAGCAAAGGGGCAAGTTTGGAGATGAGAGACCAGTGAAGGGTCAATCAGAGAGGGCCTCTCAAAGGAGAGGCATCTGGGGCCAGACAGAAAGGGGCTCCCAAGTCTGTGCCTGGCTGTCAAGTCGGGAAGTGGGAAGCTGGCGAGGGGCCCCCTCATCTCCTGCCCGCTCTCTCTACCCTCCACCCTCAGACCCCTCACCTCATTCCAGGTTTCCTGGGCCTCAGCCAGAATCCCGTACACCTTAATCTCCTGCCAACTTCGCTTTGTCTCCACCCCAGGCTGGTTCCACCCCCAGCCAGCCCCACCAGGTGGGAGCTCTCCCTCAGGCCCTGCTCCACCACAAGGCCCGAGATGGATCTCTCTCTCTCTCTCTCTGTCCTGTAAGGAAGGCCCTTTACTAATAGGAAAACTATGATCTGAAAGTAGTTACATAAAACTCCATCAGGGTGAAAGGTAAGAACTCTTTTAGGCTCAAGCAAGCACATGACATGTGGGTAGGTCGGTGTATATGCCATCTTTGTAACACCAACTGTCCCTTCCCTCATGCCAGAGGGACCTAACCCAGAGCTTCCTTACTCTCCTTCACAAACCAGCTAGCTATGAGGCCTGAGGGGAGGGGATGTAGGGCTTTGTTGATTGGTGGGGGCGGTCACTGAGTCCTAGGTGAAGGAGGGCAGGCTGGAAAGGAGATCTGGGGTGGTCCCTGCGTCCTCCTCCTGAGTGCCCCTCAACTTCCCACCGACTCAAGCCTGAGCTGTCTGAACCCTTCTGCTCCTTTGCTAGCCCCCAGCCCTGCATCTTCTCTGGCCAGCTCTCTGGCCCTCTTCCCCACTGGCCTAACCATTACACAGGCTCGTCACTCCCTCGCTTGCTCCACAGGTATCTCTTGAACCCCATCCCTGTTTCAGACACTGAGCTAGGGACAAGTGACACAGCCCCTGCCCTCCAGAACTGCCAATGGAAGTGGGACTTGGGTCCTTGAATCCATGCCCGACACTACTGCCTAAATCATGGCCCTGGTCATGTCATTCCCCCGTTGAGCCCGAGAGAAAGTCTTGGTGTCTTAGTCTTTTTCTAGCATCACCTTCCCAAGCCACCAGGGGAAGGTTAGCGGGCAGGCCTGCTGCCTTGAGATGTCACCGTAGGGGCACCTGGATGTGGGGTGGGGGGATGACCATGCTCCCCAGCAAGGGGATCGTGCCCCCTGCACCTGCTTCCCGAGAGCCTGCGAGAACTCTAGCCCACCAGGGCACAGGTTTTCCACAGGAGGGGCCGTAAATGCTATCTAAGCAGCTCGTTTTTACAGGTGAAAACTGAGGTTCGGCACAGGCAAGTGACTTAAGCAAAGCCACACAGCATACCTGTGGCAGACAGATGGGACCCAGCCCCCCTCCCCCCCAGCTTTATCTCTGCAGGTGTAAGGAGTTTTAACTCCTTCCAACACTGGCGCCCCCAAGAGGAGAGAGAAGAGCAGCTTGAGACCTTTTTTCTGTACTTGCTGCTGACGGTCCCAGGACCTGGGCCTCTGTTTATTTTCACAGCTGCGGGAGGAGGATAAACCAAGAGAGGCTTGGAATGAGACAAGGATGTGGGGGGCAGGCAGGGGAGGCAGGACCAGAGGGGAAAGCACGTAGCAGGGCAGAAAAAGAGGGGTATAGGGAGAGAATAACCAGGGACTATCAGGAAGAGCAGAGGATGGCGTAGGGTTCTCAAATCCTGAAGAAGGAGGCAGCAATAAAGGAGACAGTTTAGTCACACAGAGACAGAGACAGAAAGATGCAAAACGAGACAGAAGGGTATGAGGGGGGGAAAAGCACAAAGAGAGACAAAGAGAAAGAGAGAGAAGAGAAAGAGGCGGAGGAAGAGTCAGCTGGGTAGGGTCACCCGGGCCTCTGTAAATTGCTTCCCAATATCTTCTCCTCTGGCCCTCACACCAGCTGTCCTGTGGGGTGTGTGGCGTTGTCCCCAGCCAGAAGGGTCTATTTCAGGCTGGGCTGAATTGAGTGGATAAGTGGAAAAGGGATCCAACCCCAGCCTATCCGCCCCCTTTGCCCCGAGCTACCTCCCAGAGACAGGAGTCCAAGTTCAGTGTGGAAGATACAGGGCAGGCCCTGGAGGACTGCAACCGATAACAGGGCAGGGGCAGGGGCCAGAGGTGCTGGCCTGCCTTCCCCAACCTGTTCTCGTCCCCAACCAGCTGCTACTGCCGGTGGCTTCTGCTCTCCAGACTTGGGCCCGTGCCTCCCTCAACCTGTGGCCGTCATCTCCCTGCCTGCCCAACCCCGGCATCCTCCTGTCCATCGCTGTCCCCCACAGTCCACTCCTCCAGAGCCCACCTTTCGCTCCCCTGCAGGTTTGGGGCTAGGGAGGGTACCCAGCGGCCTAGCTGGGGAGGGGGCTAGGTGGATTATTGCGGATGCGAGGGACTGCGGCTGACACGGACGGATGGAGAGGAAGAGGAGGGGGTCTTGGTGATAGACAGTGCTGATTCTGTGTGGGGGTGGCGGGGAGGGGGTGGAGGAGGGCTGGGGGAGGGGTGGTGAGGAAGCGGGTTGAGGGGGGAGTAGGACCAGGCTCACATTTGGCATTCAGGGCAGCTGACAATAAAAATGCTTTATTGCCAAGAAACTGGATCGATCGGGGCTGGAGGGGGCCGGCAGGGGGGACGCGGAGGGCTCAGCGCAGAGGCCGGCGGCCGAGCCTCCGCAGCGACCAGGGCCCAGCCGCCCTCCCCCCTGCGCCCCCCTCCCCACCTCCTGCCCTTTCTCTCTCCTGCAGCCACCGCTTAGTTCTTATTATATTTTTTCTTATATATTTTTTCCCCCAGCTTCTCCTGCTCCTGTTATTTTTTTTTCTTTTAAATTTTTTTTTTAAACTCGTTGCACTCCCAATGCTGCAGGCTGGGTGGGGGCAGGGTGGGGGTGTCAGCCCAGGCCAGGCCCCTATCCACAGGGCTTACAGAGCTGCTGTCTCTGAGCTGAGCCCATTTTGCCTCCACATCCCCCAGTGCAGTCAGGCTTCCCCCAGAGCCTGCCCCAGTGGGTACCTATCTCCCTCTGCTGCTCAAGAAACACCCATGAAACACGTCCCACTCTGATGGGCTCAAGGCCCGGGGCCAGGCCTTCCTCCCCTCCCCCTTACCTGGCCCCCTGCTCACTCCCAGAGCCATTTGGCTGATGGTCAGAACTGTCCGTCAAGGGGGCTCTGTGCCCCTGGAGACCCAGATGGGAGGAGGGAAAGGGAGAGGTCGGGGGTCAAGCCACGTCCCCTCAGCTCAGCTCTTTCCCCTCCCCCTTCCAAACAAAGGGAACAGCAGCCCTGACAACACTGGGGTGGGGGGCGGCCTGGTACTCAGGGAAGTGGGAGGAGAGGGTCTGAGGGGATGGCCATGGGCAGGAGGTGGGGGTGGGGCCCGCCTGCCCCTCCTCTGCCCTCCCCCTGAGGTCAAGGCTAAGGTGATTCCTCAACCTCTCAGAGGCTGGGCTGGGAGGGAGGAGGATCTGGACAGACAAAGAACTGGAGCCCCGGGGAGTTGGGGGCTGGGGGAGAGCACCTGGGACCCAGGCAGTCCCGGCTGGGGGGGGGCAGCAGGCACCCCTCTGGCCCTAGCCTCACACTCCGGATGGCCCTGCCTCCCATCTGCACCAATCCCTGTGGATCCCAGAGCCGCACAGAACCTCGGAGCTTAGGCAGGGTCAGTTGGGGGTAGAAGGGAAACTGAGGCCCAGAGTGGGGAGACAGAACCAGGGTTGGGATCCAGGGTGGCAGCACAGCCCCAGGTTCTCATCATGGTCCAGGAGCCTCTCCTTCCCCCCCCTTCTTATCTAGGGAGACATCCCTCCTTTCCTTGCCCAGGTCAGGGGAGGCTTAGGTGGGGCATAGGTGGTAGAAGGTTCTACAGAAAGGGAAGAAGAGGCCAAGGAGAGGCGAAGCTGAGTTTCTTGTCTCAGACCATTGCGGTCAGGGGACCAGGAGAAAGAAATTCTAAATGTGATCTGTCTCTAGCACTGGCCTGGCACAGTTTCTAAGTGGAACTTTAAGTCAGACCGGGCAAGAAACCGATGCGGACAGGGCCCTCCTGAGCACCTGGCTAGTGGTGGCTAGGGAAGAAGGCATTCAGAGAGGCTCTCTCACTTATCCACGGTCACACAGCAAAGAAGGAGCATTCGTACCCCTGTCCATCCCCAACCGAACACAGCACTGCCTCAAGGCCTCAAACCTGCCCATCCCGACTATGGAGCCCAGAGGGGAGCTGAGGCAGTGAACAGCTATGAGCCCCCCCACCCATGCCCATGAGAGATGAAGAACTGCCAGAGACAGAAAGAAATGGGCAAATCGGCTTAAATTTCTTCTACGAAGGCGTCTCTCAAGGAGAGGGCCACAGCCAAGAGGAAGAGGGGGAAGAAACAGCAGGCCTCTTTTGGGGGGTTGTGTGGGCTGGTGCATGCCCCCACAGTCTGCCAAGGAGGCCCCCAGATGGGCCAAGGATTATAGGGGTCCCGCTGCCCTCCCCCAAACCTCCCCTCCCCTCTCTCCCTCTCTTTCTCGGCTGGCTATCGACCGGGGCTGTGACATGGTGGATCAATACGGCAGGGATATAAAGCCGGCTGGCTGGCTGCCTGCCTTTGCCTCTCTCTCTCCGCTTGCCTTGCTTCCCTTTCCCGGAGCCGCACAGAGGCCCCCCCACCCCCAGGTACCCCTTACCCACCCCCCAGAGGGGCCAGCCCCCACCACTACTATCACCACCCCTTACAGCGGGAGAGCTTAGGGAGGCTGAGAGCTTGGACAGCCAGGAAGGGGGTGAGTATGGGAGTGGGCAGGGAATAGATGGGGATGGGGGGTCACACTGGCAAGGAACGGGACTGGTGGAAATCGAGGGACAGTCCCCTGGGAGAAAGCAGGGATCCCCCAGTTGGGAACAGCTCGGGCAGATGGGGCCCTTTGAAGGTATGAGAAGGCTGGACCTCTGGGAGTTGGGCAGCGGTCACTTGGGGGGCTGGGGAGACATAGTCGTGAGTCCATGGGGCAGGGGAAGGCCCAACAGGGGTGCTAGAGTAAGCTAGGGTGAGTGGGTGCCAGGAACAGCAGGGCAACCCCGGAGGCAGCCTGTTGCCCACCCACAGAGTGCCTGGCTGCCCCCTCCTTGGGGCTTTGTGGGCAGAGCTGCCTTGGCCTCACTCCAGAGCCTGGCCTGCACATGTCGGGGGGCTGAGGCTTCGGACAGGAAGTTCCATGGGAGGGCTGCGCTGTCCGAGTTGCCATATGTGTAGGGTGTGCGCGTGTCCCGTGTGCCTGGGTGGCTGTGTGCCTTTGAGTCCTGCTGTGGGACTACGTGTCCCCGAGTGTCTCAGCTACTGAGTCATGTCTCTGTGACCACCAGCCTGTGGGTGTGTCCTAGAGGACTCGGTGGCTCTGTGTGTGCTTCCATGAGTGGATCCCCCATTCTGGTTGTCCCCAAATATCTGAATGAAGATCTGTGTGTGCCTCGGGGAAGTGTGGACATACTCCTGGGAGCAGTGACCCCCATCCCCAGGTAATATGGTGGCTGTGTGTTCCTGTGTTCCAGGAAAGCTGTGTGTTGGTGTGTGTGCAAGCCCTCACCAGAGTGCTTGGGCATGGATATTTCTGTGTCTGGGGACCGTGGGGCAAGCCCCCATGTGTCCGTGTGTGTGGATTTGTGCCTGTGTCTGTCAGTGGGCAGCTGTAGGTGTGTCTGTCTCTGCACAATCAGAGGCCCTTTCTCTTTATGTGTCAGAGATCCCGTGTGCTTTCTGTGTGTCTACGTGACTCCCCATGTCCCTGCGTGCCGATGGGTGAGTGTGTCTCAATGAGTGGGTTGGAGGCTCTGGGTGTGTCCCCATGTGTATCATGGTGACTCAGTGCACATGACGGTGTTTTGGGGGGCTGTCTCTGAGTGGGGAAGGGTTCAAGGCAGCGGAGGCTGCCACTGCGATGCTGGCTAGCCCGTTTTATGGCTACATCGCCTCCAAATCCGCATGTAAGGGCCTGCCTGCCTCTTCCATTCCCTGCCAGAGACCCAGACCCCTACCAGGATGGGCCCAGGGCCCTCCCCCACCCCGCTTGGACGACTGGACCTCTGCTCCTCAGCACCCCCTGCTTTGGCAGAGGCCACCTCAACTCCACTAAGCGACCTCCGTCCCTCCCAACCCCCCCAGCGCCACCCGCTCCCCCCGCCCTCCCCCACCACAAGTCCAGTCCAACCCAGACAAAAGCAATTACTCCTGAGGTAGGATGTGAGTGTGGGTGTTAGAAACAGAAAAAAAGGGGGAAGGGAGGGGGAGCGAGAGAGACACACAGAGGCAGGGATGGACAGCCAGAGACCTGGGGAGACAAGGGATGGGTAAGAGACCTGCAGAGAGTGTGAGAGACAGAAGGGAGAGACAGGAGATGAAAGAGGCCAGAAGAGACAGGCACAGACACAGGAGGCAAAGGCGGGAGGAAAAAAGCAGAGGAAGGCAAACGGGAGGACCAGATGGAGAGACACAGAAGCAGAGACCAGAGAGATAGAAAGAGATACAGGGAGAGCGGGAACACAACAGAGCTGAAAACCCAGCGATGGAGCCAGGCAGAGAAGGCGCAGATAAAGAGAGAAGGGGAGCCAGAGACAGGGGGAACTAGAAAACAGGAGGGGTGGGAGCAGAAAGGAAAGGAAGGAGGGAGAGAGGGAGGGAGAGAGAGCGGCATGGATAGGGAGAAAACAGGAGCGATACACAGAGAGGAACAGAAAGACTGAGTGAGAATGAGATGAGGTCAAGAGACGGAGAGATGAAAGACAGAGAGAGACAGAGAAAGTGAGAGACAGCTGGTGAGAGGGACCCTGCGAGACATGCAGCTCTAGGTGGAGGGAAGTTGATCATGCAGGAGGGTCTAAGACAGCAAACCTAGAGAGGGACAGAAGGAGCACCAAGTCTATAGTTCTCTCTCTCTCTCTCTCTCTCTCTCTGCTCCCCCCACACACACACACACAGCCCACACACACACAACCAAGCCAGAAGTCAAGGGTGCCCAAGCCCTTCCCAGGGTCCTCTGGGCCCCTGTGCGCCCAGGCAGGGAGGGGACCTAATAGACAGACAGGAACGGTCTTGGGCAGCAGCAGGGAAGGGACAAAGCAAGCTGGGCTTCCGACCACAAGGGCAGTTGGGAACAGTACATCCCTCCTACCACACTCCCTGCACCCTCTCCTTCCACATACATGACACACACTAGGGCCTCAGCCATGTTCCTTATATTCTGCCCACACAGCAGCCTGGTGAGGGGTGAGGCCACCAGACGCCGGGGTGGGATACAGCCTTCCTGCCCCACAATCAGGCCCACCTTCCTCTGTCCAGCTCTTTCTTGTTGCCCCCACCACCCCAAGCCTGGGGGCTTTCATCTCTCCACAGCTTGCTCCCATGTGGACACACTCACACGGCTCTCTGCCTCTTTCTGACTGTCTCTGAGTCTCCTATTCTGCTCTCCCTGCTGACTTTTTGCTATCTCCGTGTCTCTTTTGTCTGCTCGGCTCAGTTGTTCTTTCTCTCCAGGCATTTCTCTGTCGTGGGGTGCTCTCTGCGTCCCCCTGAGTCTCTGTCTCCCACTCTACTTCTGTCTGGTGTACTTCTGGACCCGTCTTTCTCAGGTGACGTCTCTGGCCCTCCTGTCCACACATGCCCCACGAGGAGGGCAGATGGCTGTGCACGGGCCTCAGAAGCCATCCTAGGATAGGACGCTTCCTTTCTCGCTTTTCCCTCAAGCGCCCTTTTCCCTTCTCTCTTCCTCACCCCCCTCCGACCCCACCAGGTCCGCATCTTCGTTCTGCTCTGTCTGGAGGCAGAAAGCTGGACACGGCCCCATACACACCTTACACGCAAGATTGGAAACAGAGCCAGACTCAGAGCGAAAGGAGGCACCTAGGGTGGAAGGGAGAGGCCAAGATGCCGATGAAGACCAAGCAAAGGAAAAGAGGACAGGATGAAGCCCTGAAGCGAGGAAAAGGAGAGGAAGGAAACCAGAGGCAGAGATGGCGGAGGCCAACAGGGCAAAGGGAGCCTGGCAGCCTGCTGGTGCCGGGGGTAGGGGTGGGGGCATTATACCCAGGGTCGGTAGGCTTGGACTCTTGGCCTGCCCTCCGCCTACCAGTGCCCGCTATGTGGAATCAGGACCAAGTGCCTGTCCTCGGCCCCTGAGGCTTCATGCTTGTCAGGATGGTGCTCACTTCAGCCTTAATTTACTCTGGGACTGTCAGGGATCCCAGGGACCCATCGGTCTCCAAAGCTGCCAAGAGATGTGAGCCTCTGTTCCCTTCTCCACCTCTGTAACACCCCACCCCATGGCTGACAGACACTCCCGGTCCTGGGTGGGTGCCAGCCGTCTCCACCCACCCAGGGACAGCAAAGGCAGCCAAAGGATCCAGTGATCTCTTGCGACCGCCCAGCACCCCACCACGGCAACAGCCCCTCACATCCTGACTCCACGCTCAGTGAGAAGTGCCACTGCCTGCAGCCCGGCCACCACGCCTGCAGCAGCACAGCCCTGCCAGAAGCCCCACTCAGCATCACCCCATGGGAGCCCCACGGAACCCATGCCTGCCTGCCAGCATGCAAGGAGCCACGCCTATGCTGAAGCTCTGGCCCGGCCCACCCCATCCCCCAAGCCACATCTGTAACAGCATACACCCTATTCGTGTTGCCAAAGTCCCGGCTGAGGCGCAATCCTAAGGGCAGCTGACAGCCTGGGGGATCCGGGCAAATCCCTGACCCCGCCTACTGGCTTCTCCGTTTTTTTTGTCTGCCGAAAACACCTGCGCTGCCTCACAGGCCAATCCTGGAGCATCCCACCGACACACCCACTCTCCCCACCAAGGAGGACGTGCCCACCTTGTAGCTCCATGTCCCTTCTGCTTGTGTAGCCCTGGGTTCTCTCCAAATCACCTTACCAGAACCAGCAATGGAAGCCTGTCACCCATAGCTAAGTTCCTGCTTCCGAGACACTCCAGATTCCTTGGGATGTGTGGGCACCCTGGGCACACCCTGGTGCTGTGTCTGAGTCAACTGTGACCCCTGGTCCACACCGAAGGCTACTGAGTCTTTTTGTGGAAGGATGAAAGCACAGAAGGGAGGGTGAGACAAGGTGGGGACACCGCCTTGCTCCTGCCCAGCACTGGAAGGGCCTCGGATGCCCAGTGGGCAGCAGCTGGTCACGGGGACTCGGAAGCCAAGCCAGAATCCAATATGACCCATTCGCATGAACCATAACTTACTCCTTGGCTTCTCCTAATCCTTGAGGAGCCCCCCTTACCACCTCTTCCCAAAGACTGCCAAACCTCCCCAGGCGGGTCTATCAAACCCCACTCTCTCCTGGCCATGCACCTTGCAGACCCGCTGGTTCAGGGTAATAGCATTTGTGCCCGTCTCCCCACCTCCCACACAGGTCACCTCTCTTCTCCTCTGTGTCACCAGACTGAGGCACACAAGAAACCCCAAGAAATGTTGGCTGAAGGAATAAATGGGTGGATATGGGTCTGTGTGTCCGTGTGCTCACTTATTCATTCAACAAATCCCTACTGAGGATTTACGCTGGGCCAGCTGCTGAGTGTGCATGTGTTGGACAATACAGAAATACCCCACCATGAAGTTTACGGGGAGACGCTACACATATGCTCAGTGCTCAGGAAGGAAGACTATGGGGGGATCCAGTCAGATGGGGGTACTCAGGGAGCCTTGATAGAGATGGGAGGAAGGCAGAGGAGGGAACCCAGCCAAGAAGGAGAGAAGGGTCTGGCCAGGGTGGGAGGAAAGCCAGAGGAAGGGCCAGAGGGAGTGAAGGGTGGGGGGCGTGGACCAGAGGCCGACCCAGCACCTTCAGGGTTGGGGGGGGTCTCTTTCACCCTGGAGTTCCAGGCTCTAGCTCCCATCAGGACTCTGAGGAGGTCTCCTCCATTCACGTCTGGGGAATCACTCACCTTCCAAGAGTGGCTACAAAGACAGTAGGAGTGGGGCAATGTTTGCTGTAGTTATAACCAAATTACAGATCTAAAAGAGTGTGGCCTCCTTCAAACGTGTCTGCCTGTGAGGATGAACTTGAACCACTCAGATATTTTGTCAATAGCCTTCAAGGCCAGTTTACAGATTCCATCAGCCAAACATCTCTCTGTTGTAGATTTGTCTCTAGTTTCTATCAAAAAAGCAACAAGTTACCCCAGTATTATCCAACCTCTTTGTTGCTAAAGTTACCAAAGTTGGAGCCAAGTAAAACTTCAGGTGTTCCCCTAAATCAAATTCACGCCCAGAGCACAAAGATTGGCCTCCCTGAGGACAGACCTTCCAAAACCTGGGGTGGGTTTTGGTGAAGAGGAAGAAGGAGAGTCTGAAGTTCAGGTGGACCCCAGTTCAAACTCCGCCTCTACCACTTACTTGCTCAGCCACCTTAGGCCCCTTGCCTCCCCTTTCTGTGCCTCAGTTTCCTCCTTTTGTAACAGGTGACTAATATCCAATTTACAGGGCTGCAGTGAGGGTGAAATGCAAAACGCCCAGAACAGGCCCTGGCAGTTAAGTGGCCCCTAACATGTATCAGTTTCCTCATTAGGATGTAACTGCTCTCCAGCTTGTGTGACACAGGTCTGTCCCGTGTGTTTATGAAAACGTGGATACTTAACAAACATCTGTTTAAACACAAAGAGCTAAAATCATAGACCTGATTGCAACCTCCACCAACTCTGAAGCATGATGGTTCCTTTTCATCGCCTCTTTTCCTTTAGCTCAACTTTCTTGCATGCCTCAAAACCAGCCTCTAGCCCCCAAATGAATTCTGTAACCTGGAAGCTCCCGGATCCTCTTTCCAACATCAAGAGCATCAGAGGCAAGCGTTCCTGGGAAAGCTACAATTCCGGTTCCCTGGAGAAAGCATGCATCCTGTACCCAGACCCTGACATTCTTTACCAGTGACAAGGGGGGGGACCATGGATGCGTTTCAGGGGGTCTGTGAACATCCTAAGGTTGGAGCACAATTGGGTAGATCTAAGGATGTGTTTTCTTGGGAGAACATCTGTACTCAGTGTGGTGAAACTAGAAATCTACGGGCCAAAGGCTGCCTGAAATGTGTGGTTTGGACCCCAGGGGGATTTTTGAAACTGCATTAGTTGCCAACATTTTAAAATTGGGAGATTTCACATAAAAATCTGGATTTCTGGCTTCTTTTGAAAAAGTGGAAAATCTGTCTGCATGGGGACAGTCAGTAAGCAGCCCCTCCCCATGTATTTCCCAGTCCAACACAGCCCCCACCACACCAGGATGCAACTAGTTTCATCTCTTCTTTGAGTGAGTCTGTGAAGCCTGGTACAAGCCAGGGCCCCTGGGTGGGAGCCTTGTGAGGGCCACCAGAGGCCTCCCCAGAGTCCTGAGGCCTGCAGGGTAAGCTGCTCTGGTTGGACTAGGGGTGACAGCATGAGGGTCCCATCCCACGGGCCCTGCCCCCACCCGGATGCTCACTGCCGGGGCCTCGCCAAACTGAGTGGAGCAAATACCAGAGCAGATGCCCAGAGCCCCTGCTTCCTGAGGGGTTGAGAGGCTGGAGAGTTCCAGCCTCTGTTCGGGGGTCTCAGTGGGCTTCAGGGTTACAGGAATGGGCCTCACCAACCCTCACTTGTTCAGGGGGAGTTTCCAGCTGTATCTCGAGCGCCCATTTCCGGAAGCTACAAGCTTTCATGGAGTAAGTTCCTTATCTCAGCCCCACATCCTGGGTAGTGGGTGCTGTTACTACCCTCCTTTGACAGAGAGGGGAACAGGATCTCACAGCTGGTGCGAGTCCAGAGCTGGAACTGGAATGGCCTCACTGGGCTTCCATCCTCAGGGCAGCACTTAAGGTGGCTTCTGTTATTACTAATGCCTTTTACAGAGAAGGAATGGAGGCTCTGACGGTCCCCAGTTGCTCGCAGTTAGGAAAGGGAAGAAAAGAGATTCAGACAGAGGTGTGCCTGACCCCCAGTGTGATGTCAGCCTCCGCGTTACCTCCCCTCTCTTCTACTGAGCCCCAACACTCAGAAGAAACCCCCACGGTCACCAACACCCAGAACCACTGGTTTGGCCAGAAAGGCGCAGGACACAAAGAGGATGAAAACACACATCAGTCAAATGAACCTCATGGAAGGCAAGAGGCAGGAAGGAAGGGCGGCACTGCCCAAGGTGGGGCAGGGGAGAGGATGGGAAGGTAGAGGCTTCTGAGAGGAAATGGGGCCCAGCAAAGCTCTGGGCCCATGGCCCTTACCTCTTGAGCAGACGCAGCGAAGCTAATACATTCAGGCCACCAACCCGGTCCAGTTGAGAACCTGGAGAGAGAGTAGAAGGTCATCAGCATCCTGGGGAATTTGAGAAGTGTCCCCACCCTGGGCAGGATGAGGCACTCCTCCAGTGGAGGGACCCTGTTCCTGTCACACCATCAGGAGTCACAAGCTGGTGAATGTGGAGTCAGGTGTTGCCAGCCACCTGCTGCCTTCAGTGGTCATTGCTGGGCTCTGAGCCTCAGTGTTCCCATCTCATAAATGGGCCTACTGTTGCCTGTCCTTGTGGAACATCTGTTTTTCCCATCTGACTGGAAGCTCCTTAAAAGGCAGGGACCGTGTCTTCCAGTTTTAGCCTTTGGCAGAGGGCCCGGCTAAGGTGGGATGCTCAATAAGTATGTGATGGGTGATTGAGTGGATAGATACATGGATAAAGGAATTAATTAACAAGCTATGTATTGCAAAGGAATTCCAGGAGGATCAACTGAGAAAGAAATCTAAGAGGTTATTCATTAATAGGTGCCAGTGTGCTACAGAGAAATGAAAATAAAAGTCATGCTGATGTTTCTGACTTGTAGATCCGTTCCTTCATTTATTCATTGGGTTAATCAGCAAATACTGAGGCTTGCCTGAGCTGGGCTCTGGACCAAGTGTGGAGGGTTCAGAGATGGATTAGACAAGGTCTCTGCCCTGTCTACAGGGGGCTCGCAGGCAAGCTGGGGAGACCGAATAGAGCAGATGCCAACATGTGGGAGTAGGCAGAGGGTGCTGTGGGAATCCCAGGGGAGGTCAAGGAAGCCCTAGGGAGGACACAGCCCCTGAGCCAAGCCTGGCAGACAAATCAACTTCAGTCAGGCAGTGGGGAGAATGGGAGGAAAGGGAATGTCAGGCCTTTGCCTGCCCAGGGCTCAGCGAGAGAAGTGGGAAGGATAGGGCTGCAGAGACAGCAGGGGCTGTAACCATCATGGCCTGGTCAAATAATCAGCTGAGGGGAGGGACACAATCCAGTTTGTCTTTAGAAAGGGCCTGCTGCACACTGCGTAGCAGATGGAGAGGACAGAGGGGTCGACAGGCCATGTGGAGAGTCATCCCCACGAACCCCACAGAGTGTCTGCTGAGCCTCTCCACAGCCCTGCAGAAAGGCAGAATGACGGCCGGAATCATCTCCACTTTGCAGATGCGGTAGGCGAGGCGACATGACTTCCCCAGGATCCTGCACACCTCAGTGAGGGGCAGAGCTGGTTAGAGAGCTCTGGCCGGCCTGCGTGCCTCCTCCTGAAACCCGGTGTCCCGCCTTCTGGGAACCTAGTCTCCTTGGAAAAGCTGCTTGAACCCACACAAAGACCACCCTTGCCCCTGCTTGCTGTGGGCATTCCGAGAAGGGGTGAGGACGGTAGGTCAGGGACAGACTTCCCAGAGGAGACAGGATTGCAGGGAGACCTTCCCACCAGACGGGTACTGGTAGTGGACAGCAAGCAACACAGGAAGGAAGCTGTGGCTCAGAGAGGGTGAGCCCTGTGGGCAAGGTCACAAAGCCAGAAAGCTGACATCTGTGTGTCCCTGTGGGTGTACTCCTGGGAGGGGAAGTCAGAGGGGCCGGGCAGGACGGCCATGGATCTTGAAGTTTGGCAGACCGCTCCTCTATCTCAGAGCAAATATGGAGGCACAGGTGAGGCCCAGGACCAGCCAATCACACGGGAATTAGAGGAGGCAGGACTGGAGTTCAGGAAGAGAAAAGAGAAAGAGAAAAAGACAGACTGAGACAGTGGAGACAGATGAATAAACGGATGGACAGACAGACAGATAGGAAAGAGAAGAAATGGGAAGACACAGATAGACAGAGAGAAGTGGAGGGAACCGCAGGCAGAGAGATCAGAGAGGAGCCCAAATGGGAAAGAATAACGGGGCGGGGCGAGGGGTGGGGGGGAGGTAACAGGAACAAGGGGTTCACCCAATTCCACCTCCTAAGTCGCCTATCTCTACCTGGGCCTCCATCTTCAGGGGCGGAAGGGGACCAGGACCCCTGGTTCCTGCGGGGAGGGAGGAGCTGGGGTTCTCCCCCCTCAGGGGCTGCTGCCCCCTACCCCCGCCCCAGAGCTAATCAGCGGCTGTCATCTCCACGGTGAGGTCTTGGTTAAGGAGATTTAGGGCTGGGATCAATAGGAAATTTAAAAATCGATGCAGCGCGCAGGGCAAAATCGATGGCGTTTAATCGCCTTGCCGATTCCCAGTCAAAACAATTAGCCGCGCCGAGTGTTGAACACGGTGGCAACACGGCATTAACCGTCAATATTGGTGTAAGTGATGGCAGGGCGGCCGGGGAATCCCCGGGTCCTCTGAGGGGCCAGGAGTCAGACAGCTCCTTAGGGCTGGGGCCTTCCCCCAGGCAGCGCCCAGCTGGGGCTTGCCTCCAGCAGGGTCCCCCCCCCACTAGCCTCTGCCCCCTACTCCCCTCTGCTGCCCTGTCCACGGGCAGCACCCCCTACACCCATCTGCCTTCAATTCTTCTCCTCGTCCCCTCTCCCCAGCCCCCATTTACCCTCTGAAAGACCCCTGTCCCAAGTAGGTAACTTCTCCCGTGGGAGAGACAGCCCTGTGAGAGCTGGGGGTGTCTTTCCAGCAGTGCCTGCAGACGGAGGAGGTGGGGGTGGCAACTGTTTAGAAGATGCCTTCTCCCCATTTTACAGGGAGGGACTCTGCGGGACAGAAACGGGAAGCAGCTGGCCCACCATGACCCAACACAGGAACAAGAGGAGCCAGGACTTGAACCCCGATTTCTCTGAAGGTCCGTGTTCCTTGCAGCTGCACCACAGACACTGGGAAGATCCATCAGATATACTCACTGGAGAAGGAAAAAAAGCTCAGCATTCGGTCCTGGCCCCTCTGCTCTCCTCACAGCTGCTACAACGGTGTGTGTGTCCTAGGGTCTGTCCGCCACCCACCTGCCAGACTGTGGGCTCCCGGAGGGGAGGCTGGGGTCTGGCTCCTCCGGGGGTCCCCAGCATCACCCAGCACAAGATATGGCCCTGAGCTGGAGCCTGGGACAGGCCTGAGGATGACAGTGCTCCTTGGCTCCACAGACACAGACTGCCCACAGACGCCTCCACTGCGGGACAAATGGACCTAGCGACTGGCCCCCACAAACACATGAGTTCAGAGAAGTTCAGCAGAGCGGCTCTTAGTGAGAGAGGCCGACGACGTTTCCTGAGCTCTAGGAGTGGTTAGTCACTCTGGGTAGTGTGAGCTCCAAGAATCCTCACAACTGTTTGGTGAGCATCATTTCCAAGACACAGATGAGGAAATGGAGGTGCAGAGAGGTGAAGTCATTCGCTCAAGGTCACACAGCCAAGAGGGGCGGCTCCGTCTGACTGGACTCTGAGGGGCAAGGGATGCAGAGCAAGTAAGATCCAATGACTGCAAGCAAGAGAGCGGGATGCAAGGAGTGGGAGCAGGAATCTGGCACCTAGATGGAGGACCAGGAGGGGCCCCCACAGGGCTGGGGAGCCAGGGGCAGGGTGAGCAAGGCAGAAGCAGAACGGGAGATGGCACTCTGGTTTCCTGACCTGGCAGCACCAGGACAGGAGATGGTGACGCCAAGGCTGGCTCTCACCTTCTTTGAATTTGCCAAAGGGCTCCTGGTTCTGGGGTGGGAAAAGACAGAGGCTTGCTTCCTGGACCACCTGCTCCCGGGCGCAGAAGAGCAGGGTGGGTGTGTGTGCGCAGGGGAGGAGGCCCATGAGATGAGCCAGGGATTGATCTGACAAAGTCCTAATCAAATGGTCAATATCGCTGACCTGACCACTTAACCTATTGATAAGCTGGCAAGGATGGAGCAGGCGGCGAGTGGGCTCAGAGAAGGAGGCAGAGAGAGGGCTGGGAGGGCCTGATGGGGCAGTGTGCAGGCCCACAGTGTGTCCAGGCCTGGGAGCCTGGGAGGGGGTGGTCTCCTCAAGCTCCCACCTCCCCTCTCACAGATCACACGTCTTCTGTCTGAGGACTTCTGCCCAAGCCCCTCCCTCCACTCAGGACCCCTCAGCCCCACCCTGAGTGATGCTGGGAACCATCCCCAGCACCCAAGCCACCCAGGCTCCCCAGATCATGCCTTAGCTTTGCACACACGTGAAGGACTTCTCCGAGCTTCAGTGTCCTCACCTGTCAACTGGGGATAATTATAAGAGGGAACGCCAGAAAACAACCTAGATGCCCTACGACTGGGTACAATAAAGGAGGGTATAGCAGCCACATAAAGGACTGTGGAGGTGTAGAAAATATGCTCGAAATAAATTCATTGATAAGGAAGCAATGTTAATAATCCGTTGTTAGGAAGGAAAAAACGCAGGTTATAAACCGGCATGTAGCACATGATCCCATTTTTATGAAACACACACATACACTTCTTTTCCCCCCAAAGAAAAAAAATTTAAAGCAGAAGTCAGAATTCTGAGTTTGGCCCCAGGTATCTGAATTTTAAAACATTCTTTGAGTAAACTCATAGGCATACTCCCATTTGGGAAAAAGCTATCCAGAAAGATAGACATTAAGAAGTTAATTTTTTTTTCATTTAACTGGATTATTAGGGTGGCTTTTTCGCTCATCTCTTTGAATATTGGCATTTTCTTTTTTTTCTACAATGAACAAGTGTCACAACAGTTGACGTGTAATAGCAAACAGTGGGGCTAACGAACCGCGTGTCGGCAAGACTGTGGCTAGGCACTTGGTGGGCGTCAAGTAAGCCCCTTCCCTTCTCTGTCCCTCTTCCCTTTTTCAGCCAGGCTTGTCTTATGTCCCGCTGTGTCCAAGCCCAGCAGAGTCCAGGGCCCCAGTACCATGAATTAATCGGAAGCCCGCTGCTTTATTCCTCTGGTTTCTCCTCGATTAGAGAGGGCAGGGTAGGACCAAGCCCAATTCTGTGCCCTGTCCCCTCTTCAGGGAACTGGCTGAGGGCTGACAGACAGGAGGAACAGCTGGAGGGGATGCCAAAGCCCAGAGAGAGGGAAAGGATTTTTCTCAAAGTCACACAGCTGGTTGTGATAGAACCGAGACCCAAGCTGGGGGTTCCTGGTTCCTGGGTCATGCCATCCCACTGCAGGGAGGGGGAAAACTGCAAAAGCATGTGTGCATGCAGGTCAGAGGACTAGAGAGACAGCACGCATTTCTATGGGGCAGCAGGACATTGTGGTCAATATGCACGTCTGCCACCGCCCTGCTGTGTGACCGTGGGCAAGTCACTTCGCCTCTCTGAGACTAAGTTTGCTCAAACATAAAAGAGAGATAATAACACCTGCCTCACAGTGCTGGTGTGAGGAGTCAACAAGACCATGCTTAGAACCAACTTAGCAGAGGCCCTGAACCAAAAGGGGCAAGTGAGTGGTGGAAATGATATCAGATTATCAGCCACAAATGTTGTATGTGAGTAGGGCGTGATGGGGGGCTGGAGGAACGCAGTGGGAGGGGAAGGGACAAGGTGCATCCTGGTAATCTGTCTTTGGGTGAACAAATGTGATGAAGCTATCTGGTTAAATATGTCATTCATTCATTCATTCATTCATTCATTCATTCATTCATTCATTCAGCATTTCCTGAGGCCAATTCTAGGCCAGACCCTGTGCAGGCCCTACGACCCAGAGATGAAGAATGGAGGTTCCCACTGGGTTAGCAAAGGGCAACTTGAGATGGCCTGGGCTGGGACGGCTCCCATCTGAGAGTTGCTGCCTAAGGGGCCTCCACACTATCCCTGGGGCTACTGCTGACAAGGGCACAAGCCCCACCGCCTGACAGGTGTGGTACTGCAGGTATGCATGTGTGCGAACACACATTGGAACAGTTAGCTCTGTGCAGACGGGTTATGTTCCCTTTGTGACTCACAGCGCCGCGCCCCGAGCCTGACACTCTGGGGACATGCCATGCTCAGGTTTTTTTCCCTCCATTTCTTTTGAATGAAAAAAAAAAAAAAAAAGAAGTTCAAAATGCTCAGCCCATTGCCTAACACCTGTCAGATACTCGATAAATAGCAGTTATTTTTAGCCTCATCATCACCTACGCGATCACTCTTCATCCCCATGAAAAACCTTATGTTGCCAAGGAGGCAAGTTGAGGCTTAAAAGGAGTGATGTGATTTGCCCACCGCCACGTGGCCAGGAGGGGACTCCAAGCAGGTATGTGTGACTCCACAGCCTGGGGTCTCCCCTTTCTCATGGCTGCGGGGAAGGGTAAGGAAGGACAACAGTGGAGGGTGAGCAGATGTGATGATGGGGAGCAAAGATGAGTTGACTGGGGTGAGGAAAGCATTGTAAAGGAGACAGAGGGGAGAGCACAGGCCCAGGATGATGCGTTTGGAGTCTGGCTGCTCCGAGGCTCAGGCAGGAGGTGGTCTGACTTGCCAACGCCCCTACACCACTGGTAAGTGCAGCCTCCTGGAAGGTGAGCTCCCTCCACCCTTGTCTGGTGCAGCAGACGCCAAGCTCCACCATTACATTCGGCAACTGAGATGACAGGGGACCCGGAGGCTCCTGTTCATCTGACAAAGATCCACTGAGCATTTACTGTGTGCTGAGCACCATTCTAGTAGGGATATAGCCACGAACAAGACAAGTCCCTGCCTTCACAGCACTGACCTTCTAGTGGAGGAAGAGATGCAATAGACAAGAATATATGCTTAAGAGCTAAGAAGAAAAATAGACCAGGTGAAGGGGTAGGTTATAAGATGAAGTTACTTTAGGCTGAGAGTTCCGGAAAGGCCCCTCTGGGAAGATAGGTTTTAAGTAGGAGCCCAAATGAAGTATGCGGGTAAGAGCTTTCCTGGAAAAAGAAACAGCAGGTGCAAAGGCCCTGAGGCAGGAACAAGGTTGGTGTGTTTGAGGAAGAGCAAGAAGGCAAGAGTGGCCTGAGCTTTTAAAAACAGGAGGAAAAGAGTAGAAGTTGAATAGGCAGGTGGGTGTCAGCTCGTGTAGGGCTTCTCGGCCAAGTGTGATGAGGGAATTTCTCACTGTGGCAGGTGAGGGTTGGTCTCATCTTTAAAAATCAGCCTCCATCCCACTCCTTCCCTGCACACCCTATGGGGCCTTCTGACTCATTTATTCTCTAAGAATAAGCTCAAGAAGGCTTCAATAAACCCCTGCAATCTCTGACAGGGCTTTGTCAACTTCAACCTCCCCAAACTAGGGACTCCTCTGAGGCAGGGAAGGGGCTGGCTCATCCATGTGCCCTGGCACCCATCTTAGGCCTGGCCACAGGAGGCCTCAGAAAACAGTAGAATGTTGGTGGTCACTAAGGGGGACTATAACACTTGACCTCCAACTCCCAGCAAATCTCCACGTGGGGGGCAAGGTGTAGCCTGTTGGACTCTGCCCAGTGGCCAAGAGATGGGGCTGGGAGCAAGGGGAAGGCAGTGCCCCCTTCCTGGCCAGACCTCCTCCAGGGTTCCCAGAGTGAACCGGCAGGCCCCTCCCTCCAGGTCTCCCCATCCTCCTCCTGCCCCACCTCCACACCAGCCTGATTAGTGCCAGACTCACACCCTGTGGAGTCCCTCCTAAAAACCCTGCCGTACCTCAAGGCCCCTCCCAGACATGTCAAGCCTCTTCTCTCAGCCTTCCCTGCACACACCTACGGGGCCAGTGACATCCACACTTGTTCACAACTCCATGCCTGCGCACAGGAAGTGCCTCGGTGTGGAAAGCCCTCTGCCTCCCCTTTTCCTCTGGACCCTGCCCCCGCTTCTCACATCACGTCCTTGGTGAAGCCTCCTGGACTCTCCCAAGCAGCTCTGCCTCCCTGCTCAACACAGCCCCAGGGTACTCCGTGCACCTCGGTTGGAGGCCAGACATCTGGGCCCCAGCCAAGGGGACCCCACTTCCCAGCAGAGGAGTTTTCTGGAGGGGCACTGGGGCGAAGCAGGGTGGGAACAGGAGCATCTGTGCCCTGCACTATTCATGCCTGTGTGTCCTCAGTGAGTTTCGGGAGGGATGTGTGTGCACATTTAGAATCTGTGTATTGTGTCTAACGCTCAGCTTAAATGTCACTTCCTCAGAGGTGTTACCCCTGACCCACCAATCTAAATCAGGTTCTCCCATGATGCCCTCCCATGGCTCCTTGTTCTTTTCCTTCCCAGATGTTATCACGGTTTAGAACTAACTATACACTGAGGTCTGATCAGCGCCCATCCTATAGGCTTGGATCTCTTGGAGGGCAAGGGCCAGGTCTGCCTGTAAATCACTGTTTCCCTGCTTCTAAGACGGGGCCTGCCTCACCCAGGACTCAGTCCTTGTATGATGAGTAAATTCATTCCGTGAACATCTTCAAACTTGGGCATCTACCCATTTTCATTTCACTCTAAGTGGGGGATGCCGTGTGCTATAACTCAGGACATGTCCCTTCCAGTCACCGTGTGTGGCTTCCCTGTGGGGCCTCTGAACATGGCCTGTGTGCACCCATGGTCATGTGGGTTGGGTACCACCGTGTTCTAGTATCTGTATTTGTACCTCTTCTGTCGGAAAAAAAAAAATCTCCACACATGAGCACCCTGGCGTTTTGGTGTTTGTCTTGCCCTGTGAGTCTCAGTATCTCTGTGCATGAGTGGACATCTGGACTTTCATACCTATATGTGAGTCTCTGCTTATCCGTGTCTCCAAATGTGGTGTGTCCATTTCGGCATCTCTGGAGACATGTGCACAAATGTCTGTGTGGATCTGCAGGCTTTAGCATCTACGTGTTTTGTAAGAGAAGCTCTGACCAAGGGTACGTGTACCTGGGTCTCAGGTCCCACATGCACACATCTATCGTGTGTTTGAGAATGTGTGTGTGTGTGTGTGTGTGTCTATTTCAGAACCACTGCATGTGTCTGCATGTATATTTATTTCAAAATTTGCTTGTGCATCTGTTTGAGACTTATGTAGCCTCTGTCCTTCGGAGAGCATGTTTGTGTGTCAAGGGTGATATGGACACGTGTATACCTATGTGTCTCTCTCCCCCTGGCTGTTCTGCTTTCCCAGTCTGGATGAGTACCTATTCTCTGCCTCTGTCTCACACACCCACCCATGCTCATATGTGCCGTGTGGATGGGGAGGGGGCCGGGGTGTCAGCGAGCTCCTGTGTCACAAGGTTAATTTCTCCTCAGCCAGGCAGGCTGGGCCCTGAGGGGAGTGGTGGGGGAGGGGCTGGTCTTCACAGCCCCTCTGATAAATATGTATTTGGGGCTGCTGTGCTCAAAGGTCATGGGGGAGAGGAGGAGGAGGAGGGGTGGTCTGCACCGTGCTGTGCTGCTGGGTCCCAGCCAGGCCCAGCATGGGTTGTGTGACCCCCTCTACAGGGATGATGAGATGCAGGGAGATGGCCCCCTCCTCTGATCTGGCCCACCCCACCCACAGTCATGTTCAGAGGGAGATGCTGTCGTGGACACACAGATATTCAAACTCTGGAGCAGGCGAACACACAAGCTCACACCCGCCGAGACCCAGACAGAGACTCAAATGGATGCACAAAGATGGCCTCGTGGAGAGCAGGGAGTCCACAGCCAGACCCATCCCTTCTTCCTCACCTCAACCTTTACTCTAATGCCAAAAACAAAAAACAAGCACAGAAGAGCACATAGCATCTCACAGTAAGAAAGGTCCCTACACATCGATATGCATGTGCACACTTGGACACAAAGGTACACAGGATCCGAGAAAGGTTCTGAGCACTTTGCAGGTGGGCATGTACACACACGCACGCACGCGCACACACATGCATGCACACGCACTCGCGTGCACACCAAGAGTCCCAAAGACACAAAGTTCTACGGAGGTAGGTGTACACTGACAATTGCAGATAAATGTGTGTGCACACACACATACAGACACGCACATACACTCACACATACAAAGACCCCAAGACACACACGCCAGGCATGATGCGTGGCAGAGCCAGGCTGGGAAACCCACCCTGCTGCGACACAGCCGCTCCGGCCCTTTCCCCACTGAGGCGAGAATGGCCGCCTGGTCTCTAGTCCATGGCCCCCCAGCCAGCTCCAGCCAAATGCGCCATCATTTGTCCAGCCCCGAGTCACATCAATTGTCGAGCCTCCCCTCCTTGCTGACCAGCCATCTCGGCCATCGGCGGCCTCGGCCATTAGCCAGCTCCCGCCTCTGGCCTGCATTTGTTGAATCTCCCTTACCTGGAAGAACCGTCCGGACCAATGGAGCCCTATCAGGGTCTGCCTGACCCTCTCCTCAAGGGAGTCCGGTGTCCCCTGTTGTGTGGCCTGCGGCCCATGCCTCAGGGCAACCCCCCACCCTCCGCACACTACTCAGGCTGTCATTTTTCACTGACCGCTGGCCACGGTGGTTCTGGTGGATTGTGATGCTGTGTGTTTGAGTGTGTGTGTGTGTGTGTCCGCTTGTAGGGATGTGTGTATGGCTAGTGGGATGGCTACAGCTGTGTTTTAAGTCAAAAGAAGTGTGTGTGTGTGTGTGTGTGCGCGCGCGCGTGTGTGTGCGCGCGCGCGCGAGCGTGTGTGTGAATAAGGGGTTAGGATGTCAGCAGCTGTGCTTAAAGTCAAAGAGTATCTGAGTGTGTGCTTGTGCATATGGGGAGTTAGGGCATCAGGGGCTGTGCTTCACGTGTGTGTGCGTGCATGTGCACTTGTGTGTGTGCTTTCATGCAGGGAGTGACTCTATGTACAGGTCTGGGCTTGGTGTGGGGGGCCATAAGGTCTGTTTCTGTCTTGGGGGGGGGCCGCGTGGTACAGGCGCCTGCTTCTCAAGCGGGTGTGAGCAAGTGGAGTGTGTCTCTCCCGGACTCCGTTGCCTGTGTTTGTGAAAGTGACAGATGCTGCCTCTCTGGCCTCACTGCAGAGGATTAAGTCTGTGAATGCCACATGAGTCCGCACCCCACCCCAGTGGGGGAGGGTCCCCAGCCTGCTCTTAGACTCATGGTGGCGGAGGTGGTGGGGCACAGCCCTGACTGGTATAGAATCCTGGGGATGAGGGCTAAAGTACCCCCTTGGTTTCTGTGAGGGAGGTTGTATCTGAACAGACACCAGGGTGCAGAGCCCTGCGTGTGCATGCATGCACTGCACTCATGCTCACACACTAGTCTGTGTTGTCCAAGGCACATTGTCATGAGATGCACTTGTGTGCGAGCCATCGCACGAGGGACAGCTCCCCGGGGCGGGCCAGATCAAGTTCAAACTTCTCAGAGCCTCCACAGATGGGGCCCTGCAACACTGTGCCCATCTCTACTCTTAGGGCCACGCCCCCAACCTGGGCGGCTGCCTCCCCGCTGCCCTCAGCCATCTTTCTGCCCTCCCCGTTCCCCTTTCTTCAATGCCTGAGCATCCTCAAAGACCCACTTCCTGGTTTAAGCTCACGCCTCCCTCCAGATTCCCAGTGACCCCGAAGCTCCCTTTGTGCTTCAGGCACCCAGATTATTGTTGTCTAAGGCTGGCATGGGATCTACTCCTGAGTCCGTGGTTGGTGCCTAACAATCATTTTCAGGTAAGGAGTGCTCAAGCTACCATTGCCTGTTGACCTCAGGGAACTAACTGTACTTCATGCACTCAATGACTCACACCACTCAATAAATACCTATTGAGTGTGGGGACCCAAGATGTGGGGCTACCACCTCTAGCCTCCCTCTGAGCGTGTCAGAGCTGGGAAAGCTGATTGCCCCAGGATCTCATGAAGGTGGGGCTGTGGGAGAGTGAGGGAAGGGGCACCTGCTCTCAAGGCCACCACCTGCATCGGAGAAGGTGGCTGTGCAGCCCTGGGCTTCCTGGCAGGCGTCGGGGAAGGGAGGGTGGAATGTAAGCTCATCCATAGCCTTGCCCTGTCTTTGAACAGGCCCAGCCTCAAACCATCACCGACAGAGTGAGCTCTCTACCTCGCTCATTTGCCGGCTTTTCCTTCAAGATACAAAGAGAGACCCAGGTCCTGGAAGCCTTCGCTGAGCCATGTAAGGCATCTATCCACCTGACAGGTCCTGGGAGACAGGTCTGTGGATGGACATCTCAGGGGACAGGGAGGAAGGGGGAAGGGGCAGAGCCAGAGAAAGGAAATGGCGCTGGGACAGCTAAGGGGAGAGGGACAGACCTCTAAGAACAGATCAAGCTCTGTACTAGGACCGCAGTCCTAGCACTGCTTGGTGGTTTATGGGCTGGGAGAATCGTGTGGCCCTCAAACCCTCATCTGTGAAAGGGGCACCATCAGAGCTGCTGTAAGAGCTAGGTGGATGTAAGGGGCGTCGTCGTTCTCATTATTATTATTAGATCAGGAGGTGCTGGGCCCAAGGGGAAAATGACAAGTGATATATATTTAGAAGAAAGAACAGACCCCAGTCTAAAGAGACCCCACATCCACTCTCTTCTCCATCAATTTTCCACACCCAGGTTTTGCAACCATTTCAATCCTGAGAAAAATCCTGGAAATTAACCAGCCCATGCCAGATAGGGAAACTGCTCCCTCGCTCCATCAGGGTTCAAGCAGCCCCTGTTACGGCCATCTGTCCCTCCTTCCCAGGTCATCTCCCGCACATTAGGATTATGCACCAGGGCTCTGACAAGCTCTACCCAGTGGGGTGCTGAGGATGGGGCCCCTAGCTTGGCTGTCACATTGGTGGGGGAAGGGCTTCTGGCCTGTGGCCCCTGCAACAAGGAGCAAGTATGTATGAACCAGAATGGAGGTGGCCTGGGGTGGCCACTGATGTATCCACTGGAATAAAATCTGGCCGGCACGCTGTTTAGGATATATAGGCTAATAACTCTCTCTCTCTCTCTCTCTCTCTCTCTCTCTCTCTCTCTCTCTCTCTCACACACACACACACACACACACACACACACACACTGTGGCAGAGTTCTTTCCCTACCACAGCCCCTGTCACAGACATCCTCTATTTTCCCTGAAAAGACTGGCAGAAGGAAGTGAGGGCAACCAAGGCCCCCAAAGATGGCACTGGAACCAGCCAGAGGGTTGGCCAGCAGTCTAAGGGAGATGGGGATCTGCACTTCACCAGTGGGCACAGGTGGGCCTCTGTCCAGCATTACCCAGAAATCAGGAAGTAGATGCAGAATTGTGTTACCAGCAACTGGAGATCCTGCCTGCGGCCCTGACATGGGACACTGTGTTACTATGGAAGAGCCAGGGAAGGTTTCCCTGGGCTGGCTGACTTCGGGGAGGGGGGCATCTTTTCTTGTTTTGTTTTCTTGAACCCAGCTTCAAGGTTGCTGTGCAAGCATGCTGTCAAGCCCACCCATACACCCACGACCTCTGTGCACATCTCTCATCACTGCACCCAGACCCTGCTTCACAAACACACCCTTCCTCTGACCGAGGACACAACACACAGACACCTACCAAGAACAGCAACAACAACAATAATAATAGCTCTATGCAGAAACGGTACTTTCACATGTGACTTTATTTAACGTGTACCCTCATGTGCACACACCACATTCAGACCCAGTGTGTGTACGGAGAACCTCTACTCCAACCATGCTACATGTCCAGATTCACGCACCCACCACCGATGCCAGATGTGGCACACAGACCCGCACACACGTGGACGGCTGCCACACACAGAGCCAGAGAGAGCCTCCTGAGTGTACACGCAGCGAGGGGTCCATGATAAGGGGAGCCCAGTATAAATGCACGTGCCAACTCCCTCCTGCACACGTATCGCCTATAATGGGGACCCCAGTATCTGGCGTCCCGCTGAACACACATGTTGTGATTCTACACCTTTGGCGCCTCACTCTGCCAAGGCTCCCAAGCCCTGCACACAGTCTGTCCTGAACACATCTTGCAACACACACAGGCCTTGTGCACACGCACACTGCCGCCATGGTCAGACTCTGGGCACACCAGCCCCCCGCTGTGCACGGACGCTACTCTCTCCTTGTACCCTGAGGGAGGGGGGCAAATTCACCTGACAGTATGACAAGAGACTAAAAGCCACCAAGTTAAGTGGCTCACTGGGTCTTTCTCTAAATCCAGGACCTGCTCCCCAACTCCGCAGGCCCCAGGATGGAGGGAGAGAGTGGGGAGTGGTCAGCAGGCCAGAGGCTTTCTCTTAGGATCTTTACCTGGGGCTCAAAAGCTCTGAGGACCTTCTCAGATGGACCCCGGCCCCAATTGCCTCCTCTTTTCACTTCCCACTAGCCATCTATGTCATTTTCTCCTCTGTCCACACCCTTCTGTCTCAGTAGGGCTGAACCATAGCCATGAGCCCTCACTTAAGGTCTTCCCCTCCCCCTCCCACAGCCCCAGTGAGCACCCAGCAGGACTTCTCTAGGAGGCCAGAGGAAATAGGGGGGTGGCGCTAGAACCCCCAGGACAGACCCAAGCCCCCCCCCCCC
>NW_017732174.1:406548-413107 GCF_001890085.2 Hipposideros armiger | reverse complement strand
AGACAAAGAGATAAGGAAAGAGGTCCATGGAGAGAGAAAGAGAGATGAAGACAGCGACAGAGAAGACACACAGACAGGAGATACAGATAGTCATATATTTATATCTATCTATCTATCTATCTATCTATCATCTATCTATCATCTATCTAGAGAGGGACAGAGAGAGACAGAGACAGGCAGAGGCAGAGATAAAAGAGATAGACAAGCAAGAATCAGAGATAGAAGAAAGAGCCACACTCAGAAAGAGAGGGATGAAGAGGCAAGACAGAGTTGGAGAGAGACAGGCAGAGAGAGATAGACACAGAGATAAGAGAGACATGCTAAATCAGAGAGCTATGAAGAAACAGTCATTGAGAGAGAGAGAGGCAAAGCCAGAAAGACACCGATAGAGACCAAAAGATATAGAGACTGAGGCAGAGACAGAGAAAAAGGCAGAGAGGGGGGAGAGAGAGAGACAGAGACAGACAAGGAAAGAGATGATTAGTGAGATGTAGATGGAAACACAGTGAAATAGACACAGGGATTCTCAGAAAGAACCCAAGAAACAGACAGACAGAAAGAAATGTGCAAAGAGAGACACAGGGGCCAAGATAGAAAAAGGGACAAAAAGAAATACAGAGATAGTGAGAGACAGAGAGCAAAGATGGAGACTTAGAGAGTCAAAGTGAAACAAAGAGATACAGGGAGAGACACGGAGAGGCTACATGAGACAAGGAAGGAGAAACCTAAGGAGACAGAGAGATACTGTGAGAAGGAGACAGAACCACATGAGAGGAGGCTTTCTGGTGGACAGAGACCCATAGAGATACAAGACAGAGACAGCAGGAGAGATAAACAGAGAGTTGAAAGTAGAGAATGAGGCTTATGAAAAGGGGGCACAGGACAAAGAGACAGAGTCTAGGGAAGGCAGAAAGGGGCAGGATGGGGTGAGAGCAGAGACCAGGAGACTGACAAGTGGGGCTAGGGGAGCACCAAAGGAGAGAGGGCAGGTGGGGAGACAAGAACAGGGGAAGGAAGGGAGGAGGCAGCACCCGGTCACTGAGCACCTCCCCTGTGCCAGGCACAGTAAGGCTGGGGAGGGAGAGGAAGGAAAGAGGTGGCCAAGAGGGAAGGGACCCTGGGCCAGAGGAAGGTATGAGCTGGGTCTGGGAAGGGCACGTGGCTCCTGCCCCCTGCCGGCAGGGGCGCGGCGGTGCAGGGAGGAGAATGGGGCTGCGAGTGGTACTCAGACGGGGAGAGGGTTTTGGGGGAGGAGGGAGGAGGAGGAGGAGGACGCGGGCGCGCGCTGCGCGGTCTCGGCTCAGCAGCCGCAGCCGCCCGTAGCTTTTGTTACCCGTACCGCTGCCCAGCGCGGACTTGAGTGAGCACGCGGGACCCTCGCGACGAGTGCGTGAAACACGAGGATCACCAACTATTCACGTGTACAGAGAAGGCTCCCGGGACCTGCACTGCAAGTGCGCAACAGAAATAAATACTGGAAACACCTACCCCGCGGGCGTACAAAGTAAGTACGCGGACCTGTGCGGCGGGCGTAACACACGGAACCGCTCACTACCCCCCGGTTCGCAGCAGCCTCTTGGGAACCACACTGTGCTCTGCACAAGTGAATGCAAGAATCGGCTACCCTACCCTGTGTGCACACAATGTAGTTACAGGTATCTACGCAGCACGTGCGTAAGAGACACGAAACCACTTAATACCCCCTATACAGAGCAGGCCCCTAGGTCCCACCCTGCGTGTGCACAACACCGATAAATAGGGAACCATCTACACCACCTGTACACAAACTAGGCACACAACACCCATAGGGCATGGCCATGAGGGACAAGGAACCACACACCAAGCAGCTTCTGGGGACCCACACTGTGTGCCCAACACAAATGAATGCAGAATTGTCCTATGGTTGTGCCTATAAAGTGAGAGTGTGTATAACACAAGTAAATATTTTGCATACAAAGGCACGTGGGTCCTACTAGTAAGGCAGGAACTCAAAAAGGGTGCCTGTAATGACAACATAGGATCTGCCCACTCTGGAAGGAGCAAGAAGGAACAGTGAACCCCGAGAGAGACACGAGTATGCGGGACAGACTCCTTAGCGCCCTGTTGTGTCTGTGCAATAGAGGAACTGCAGACGCCTGGATGCCGCTGGAAGGGAAGATCCGGGCCAGGGTGGGGACAAGGATGTGCGGTCCTCTGCTCACCCCCAGCACCTAAAAGGACCAGCATGCAGTGGGGTCACATCCTTCTAAGAATGACCAAATATGTGATAATTGTGTATACGCGGAGTATGCACTAAGCACCGGAGCACCAATGTTAAGGATCCAGAAACGTTGGTTTGATGCATGAAGTCCATATCAGACGCTTACTGGACAGTATGTTGGGTGGCAGTGGTCTGATGCTTGTGTATGATAGGTATCTCATAATGACCCAGATGTCCACATGAAGCAGAAGCTGACATCCTTCCAGAGGCAGATCCAGTAGGTGACTCAAGCAAGTCCTGGGCGCAGGGTGTTCTAAGTGCTCAGGAGGGCTCCACCCTGCCCTCAGTCGTGACCTCAGGAGGGTGGATGAAACCCGTGTACACAGGCCAGGCACATGCAAAGTTGTACACAGCACACTGAGCGCAACACAGGGAAAACCCACGTGCCCTTCCTACTCCGGAAAGAGTTCCCATTCCAGAAGTACTAGATTCCTCTGAGGAGTGTGTGTGTGTGTGTGTGTGTGTGTGTGTGTGTGNTATCTATCTATCTATCTATCTATCTATCATCTATCTATCATCTATCTAGAGAGGGACAGAGAGAGACAGAGACAGGCAGAGGCAGAGATAAAAGAGATAGACAAGCAAGAATCAGAGATAGAAGAAAGAGCCACACTCAGAAAGAGAGGGATGAAGAGGCAAGACAGAGTTGGAGAGAGACAGGCAGAGAGAGATAGACACAGAGATAAGAGAGACATGCTAAATCAGAGAGCTATGAAGAAACAGTCATTGAGAGAGAGAGAGGCAAAGCCAGAAAGACACCGATAGAGACCAAAAGATATAGAGACTGAGGCAGAGACAGAGAAAAAGGCAGAGAGGGGGGAGAGAGAGAGACAGAGACAGACAAGGAAAGAGATGATTAGTGAGATGTAGATGGAAACACAGTGAAATAGACACAGGGATTCTCAGAAAGAACCCAAGAAACAGACAGACAGAAAGAAATGTGCAAAGAGAGACACAGGGGCCAAGATAGAAAAAGGGACAAAAAGAAATACAGAGATAGTGAGAGACAGAGAGCAAAGATGGAGACTTAGAGAGTCAAAGTGAAACAAAGAGATACAGGGAGAGACACGGAGAGGCTACATGAGACAAGGAAGGAGAAACCTAAGGAGACAGAGAGATACTGTGAGAAGGAGACAGAACCACATGAGAGGAGGCTTTCTGGTGGACAGAGACCCATAGAGATACAAGACAGAGACAGCAGGAGAGATAAACAGAGAGTTGAAAGTAGAGAATGAGGCTTATGAAAAGGGGGCACAGGACAAAGAGACAGAGTCTAGGGAAGGCAGAAAGGGGCAGGATGGGGTGAGAGCAGAGACCAGGAGACTGACAAGTGGGGCTAGGGGAGCACCAAAGGAGAGAGGGCAGGTGGGGAGACAAGAACAGGGGAAGGAAGGGAGGAGGCAGCACCCGGTCACTGAGCACCTCCCCTGTGCCAGGCACAGTAAGGCTGGGGAGGGAGAGGAAGGAAAGGGGTGGCCAAGAGGGAAGGGACCCTGGGCCAGAGGAAGGTATGAGCTGGGTCTGGGAAGGGCACGTGGCTCCTGCCCCCTGCCGGGGGGGCGGGTGAAGAAGCATTTACTGAGAGCAGGAAGAGACAGAAACTGGAAAACAGGGAGAAAGAGAAACCGGCAAAGGAGATGGAGAAAAGGGATCCGAGAAAGGACAGGAGAGGAAGACAAGAAAAGGGAGCAAAGAGACAGGAGGAGGCAGCTGAGGGGTTCCCCAAGTTACAGACTTTGTCCAGAGAGCTGAGGGGCGTACCCTGACTCCCCAACATCACTCCCAGACCCTGAAGCTCCACTGCCCACCGCTCCTCCTGCTGGAGATGCCACCGCCTTTCTGCACCCCATCCCGGCTGCTCCCTCTTCCACCCGCCAGCAGCCCAAGGCACCCCATTTCTTTCTCTGGCCCCTCATTCCCACCCCCTCAACATTTTCTTGGTCCCTGTGCCCTCTTACCTCTGCCCCCCATGCACCCCGCTTGCTTCGGAGCTTCAGACAACATCACCAACCAATAGCCTCACCATCATCATACTAAACCGGCCCCCACAGCCCCAGGAAAGGGGGGAAACAAACAGGGGGCACCAACACCAGCCTTGACCCCCCTCTTGCCTCATTTTCTCCACAGTGGCCCCTTCCCCAAATGCAGGGTCCAAAATGGGGATCCTGCCCAGCCCAGGGAGCCTCTCCAAAGCGCTGGAGCCAGCGGGAGCCAATGCCACCTCGCCTCTCTTCTCCGCGCTCGCTGTTTTTTGTATACGGTGGACGCGGCTGCGAAATGTTTTATTTTCGTCTGTTTATTGGTATTATTTTTTTCTTGCTCTTTTTCTTTTTCTTTTTTTTTTGGCCTGGGATCGGCAGCGACGAACGCCCACCGCCTGGTCTCCTCCGCCAGCTCGCGGCTGTTGGCTCTTTTCTCTAGTCTGCGCTCCTCTCGCCTCGCTCCTTTCTCTTCTCTGTCTCCACTCGCTCCTCCGTCCTTTCAGCTCCGTCCTCAGTCGACTGCTCCCTCCTCTCCCTACTGCCTCTGCTCCACGCCTTTCCTTTCCCCATCCTTCTTGCCCCTTCTCCCCTTTTTCTCTCCTTTCTCTCCGTCCCCATTTCTTCCCAGCCCTCCCCACTACCACCACCACACATATCTTTCCTTTGGTTCCCTCGCTGTCACCGAAGGGAAGCCGACACCCCCCCTCGCCCCCAAATAACAAAAATACCCAGCCAGGGGGCAAAGCCCCCACGCCGGGCGCCGGGAGGGAGGCGAGAGGGCCGGGGCCGCGGCGGCGACAGGCAGCCGGAGAGCGGTGCGGAGCGAGCGGCGCCCGCCCGGCTCCCGCCCGGAGAGCTCTCTGCAATAGGCCGAGCCGGCTGCATTAAGCTTCTTGCAATCAATAAAGCGCGGGTCAGATTATGCAAAGCGCAGATATTAATATGCAAAGTTTTAAAGATTTTTAAATGGAAGGGCGAGCGCGGCGCGGGCGGGCGGGCAGGGGCTGCGAGGGGAGAGGGAAGAAGGGAGGGCGAGCGGGCGGGCGCGCAGGCGAGCTGGGGAGAGGAGGAGGCTGCCCGCCGCCCGCCCGCCCGGCTGCGCCGCGCCGCCTTGCCTTACCGCTGCTCCCATCGGTAGGCGCCGCTGTCTTCGCCATGCGCGTCAGCTGCACGGCTCCGAGGGGATGGCCGAGGAGGAGCCGCCGCCGCCAACGCTACCCCCGCTCCCGCTCCCGCTCCCGCGCCCGCTCGCTGCCTGCTGCTGGCGCTGCTCTGGCCGCTGCTCCTCGCCTGAGCTGCCGGCGCGAGCCCAGGCGCGCGCCATCCCCGGCTCCCACCTTGTCCCCATGGCAACCCCGGGCCCAAGGATGCTCAGAGAGAGAGCGCGAGCGAGAGAGCGAGGGGGGAGAGAGGGAGAGGGAGAGGGAGAGGGCGGGGAGCGCAGGGGACACGGAGACTGGGAGAGGCCCGAGACCCACAGAGACACAGAGACACACAGAGACAGAGAGATGCAGAGATACTCAGAGAGACACTGAAACAGACAGATGCAGTAACATAGAGGGGAGAGGGGTGGGGAGTAGAGGAGGACACCGAGACAAGGAGAAGCCCAGAGATACACAGAGACACACAGAGATATGCAGAGACACAAAAAGACACAGAGAGACACAGAAAGAGACAGAGGGGAAAGGGAGAGGTGGGGAGCAGAGGGGCACTTAAAGGCAGGGAGAGACCCTGAGACCCAGAGGCTCTCAGAGACACCCAGAGACACCCAGAGACAGAGACAGAGAGAAAAGGGAGAGGGGAGAGGGCAGAGAGCACAGAGGACACAGAAGCGGAAAGAGACAAAGAGATGCCCGGGGCAGATACGCACAGAGATACACAGGGACACAGAGATACACAGGGACACAGAGAGAGGATGGGAGCAGATGGGGACTCAAAGGCAAGGAGAGGCCCTGAGACCCAGAGACTCAAAAGAGACACCAGAAACAGAGACAAGGAGGAAAGGGAGAGGGCAGGAATACAGGGGAAAATGAGGCAGGGAGAGACTAACAGAGACACAGAGACTCCAGAGACACACAGAAACATACAGACACACACACAGTGGAGTTGGGGTGAAGGAAAGAGGTGGGGAGCAGCAGATGGGGACACAAAAGCAGAGCCAGGCACCAAGAACCACAGAGACACCCAGAGACAAAGAGATAAGGAAAGAGGTCCATGGAGAGAGAAAGAGAGATGAAGACAGCGACAGAGAAGACACACAGACAGGAGATACAGATAGTCATATATTTATATCTATCTATCTATCTATCTATCTATC
>NW_017732174.1:394817-403858 GCF_001890085.2 Hipposideros armiger | reverse complement strand
GCGCGCGCGCGTGCGTGCGCGCGCACGGGCGTCTGGATGAGATCCGTCTCTGAATATGGGTGCGCACACTTGTACCGCTTCCTGAGCGAGTGAATGTGTGTGCTTAGCTCTCACTCCATCATCATCCTGCCTGTTCAATGTGTAAAATAACAACAGTACCTGCAGTATACTGTGTGCAACACATTGTAAGCTACGAATACTCTAAAGTGTGTGCGTGCGTGCGCGCATTCGAACGTACCTCCAGACAGATGTACATGCTCACTAATGCAGTGTATCTGTTCACACATCTGTGGCCACGTGTTGTGTGTATGTGTGTGTACATCTTTGTGTCAGGGTCACAAGTCCTGGGGCTCTCTTACAACCCCTGAGGATAAAGCGGGTAAGATAAGGGGACCAAGGGCACACAGAGGGGGAAGGGAGGGAACCGGGAGATGGAGGCGGCAGGTGGTGCAGGAAGAAGGGGAAAAAGAAGAGAACTGGAATGGGAAGGCGGAAGGAAAGAGACCCTGGGCACAGAAGCAGAAGGGGAGAGCGTGGGTGAAGAAGGAGGAGGACAAGGGCAGGAGGAGTGGGAGAGAAAGGAGGGGAGGTTGGGAGAAGGAAAAGGGAAGGTGAGTGGGGACTGACCGGAGAATGGTGAGAAGAGCTAGGATGGGGGTGTCAAGAAGAGAGAAGGGGACTGGTGAGAGGACAAAGGAGAGGGGAGATAGAGGGAGGGAGGGAGGGAGTCGAGGGAAAGAAATAAGAGAGACAGAGGTTTTTCTGGCCTGTACAAAATTTAGAGATTCCCCTAAGGGCTTCCCATGAGGAGGAGTTTGAGGGAGAACGAAGGGGAATGACAGGAAGCAGGAGAAGGCAGGGGAAATCGTAACGTAGCTCCCAGGTTGGGGCAGCCAGCTGCCATTAGCACCCTAAAAGGGGCTCTGAGATACAGGCCCCTGAGGCACAGAAAAGAAGGTACACAGACCAGGCAGAGATATAGGGTCTTCTAAAGTGGGGAGGGTCCTGGAGGAGCTGGGTGGAGGAACTGAGAGACTGGCAGACTCCCAAGGCAAAGGCTCTAGGATATGGAGACTTCCACCATAAGGAAGCTGAGGTGGGCAGGAGTGGGGTACGGAGGACCAGGTGGAGGGGAGAAGTTCAGAAAGGGGGTGAGGAAGGAGGGCCTGCTGACTGGAAGTGGCCGGGCAAGTGGAGGGGCAGCTGGAGGGCTTCATGAAGACGACGACGGGCATCCCGCAGATAGATGGGCCTTGCTTTATGCACATCCCAGGGGCAGGAGCTGTCCAGGGTTGGCTCTCACAGAGCATGCCATTCAGTTCCATTTAAGAAACGTTCACTGAGGGCTACTGTGTGCTAGGACAATGCTGGTAAGCTGAAAACACAGAGGTGACGACAGAGACATGACTCCGTCCTTACAAAGAACCTGGTCTGGGGGAGAACAGACAATAAATACGAAGTTACTGACACACACAGTGACAGAGATGAAGCCCAGAGCACAGTGTAAGAGGCTGGACACAGAAGACTATATACTGTAGGATTCCACTTATATGAAATTCTAGACAAAGCAAAACTTTAATGACAGAAAAGCGGGTCAGTGGTTGAAAGGGGCTAGGTGTGGGAGCAAACGGCCCAGGAGGGAATTTTGGAGGGTAATGGAAATGTTTTGCCTCATGATTGTGGTGGTTACATGACTCTGTGTGTGTGTGTGTGTGTGTGTGTGTATGACAGAGAGAAAAACTGTACACTTAAAATTGGTAAATGTTATTGTATGTATTTAAATGTTGTTGAATATATTTAAATCATACTGCAATAAAGCTGACCAAAAATAAATAAATAAACAAGCAATTCCAAGCAGAACATTAGGACTTAAGATAGGGAATATGTAGGGCTCTAGAGGACCCAGGAGGAAGTAGAGGGGGCAGTGAGGGGAGAGGTTCCAGGAGGAGGTGATGCCTGAGATAAGACCTGAAGAATGGGGATGGAGGGTGAGGCATTTCCATGGAAGGATTTTCACAAGGAAGTAGGTGAGAGCTGAAAAAAGTTCCATATGTATTGCACACAGACCGCAAGGTAAGGCTGTCAAGAAATGAGAGTACAGAAAATCAAGGTCCAAAATGCAAACCCCATGACTACTTGGAGCACCATGTTAAATAAGCCCCACCTGCACCCGCAAAGGCCCACAAGAGGGAAACTGGTAGGTAGGACTGGGAATTGCGCATCTGCCCCTATTCCCACCACAGAAAGGGCTTCCTCCCCCTGCCCTTCCAGAACTTCTTCCCTTCACGTGGGGCCATCCCTCCCTACTAGGAAACAGCCTCTGCAATGGGCAGAGCGAGGAGTCCCTGCCCACAGCCTACACATATCGGCAAGCTCGCTGACTCCAGCGAATCCCTCCCACCTGGATTATATGTGGCCACTGCCCCCTGGTGGCTTGAGTGATGCATTACTGAGGACGAAAGGACAGTTCCAAGGCTGGGCCTGGTCTCCATCCCTCCAGAGCTCAGTCCAAGCCACTCCCGTTGCTGTCCCCACCCCCAGACGACCTCCTCCTTGCTAAATCCAACAGGCGCTTTTCAGTCCTATCCGACTTGCCTTCCTTGCAGCACACAGCAACAAATCATTTTTTTTTAATCCTCTTTGGCAGGGGCGGCCGGTTAACTCAGTTGGTTAGAGCGCAGTGCTCATAACACCAAGGTTGTCGGCTCGATCCCCACATGGGCCACTGAGATGTGCCCTCCACAACTAGATTGAAACAACTATTTGACTTGGAGCTGATGGGTCCTGGAGAAGCACACTGTTCCCCAATTAAAAAAATAAAATTAGGGCCGGCCAAGTGGCACGATGGTTAAGAACTGGCTTGGGATGCCAGAGGGCCCTGGTTCGGATCCCACATATGAGGGCCAGTGACACTGCCCTCCACAGTTAAGATGCTGAACAACAACTCAACCTGGAGCTGGGCTGCTGTGAGTTGCCAGCAACGACATTGGCTGCAGCTCCTGCGGCAGTGGGTTGCCATGGGCTACCGTGTGTAGCCAGCAGCCAGTGTGAGCGGCCAGCAGCCAGCGTGAGCGGCCAGCAGCCACCGTGAACGGCCGTCCAGAAGCGGGCGACTGATCTGCCTCACCCGGGAAGAACGCAATGATGGTGCCAGCTTGGGCCAGTGAAGCGACATCCTCCACAACTAGACTGAAGACCAAAATGACAGCAACTTGTCTGTTCCCCTTCCCCAGTTCCCCAGCATTATTCCCATCCCCCAATTCCCCAATAAAATCTTTTTTTTAATTTTAAATTAAATTAATCTCTGTTTAAAGAAAAAAAATCCTCTTTGGGGAGCGCCCTTCTAAGTTGCCAGATGGGATCCTGCCCAATTCATGAATCACTTAATAAAGCCAACTGGATCTCAAACAAACAAGCAAAAGAATCCTCTTTGCATCTAAGAAAGTTCATTCCCTTGGTTCTCCTCCTCGGCTGGCTGCTCCCTCAGGGTGAACCCTTGCTTCCCACAACTGCCTTCTCCATGCCAGTAACCCCCAAATTTGTCTCTAACTTATACCCCTCTCCTAAGCTTCAAACCCAGGTATGCAGCCACCTCCTGGAGGTCCCAAAGGCACCTCAAAACCAACACGTCCAACCTGAACAGGCCACTTTCCTCACCACCACCCCCAAGATCTGGGTTCCCTCTCCCTGTAGTGGCGACGCCATCTGATCTGGCTATCAAGTTAGAAAAAGGGCCCACAGCCTTGACAGCCTCTTCCTCACATTCACATCCAAGTCAGGCTCAAAATCCCATCCAGTTCATTTACCTCCTTACTATTAAGATGAACCATGTGAAAATTGCCAATCATCAACTGGCTTTTGTTACAAAACAGCAATTTCATAGAATTTGACCTCATAGTTCTCAAATCCATCGCCTCTTCTCTTCCCTGCTTGCAGTGTCCTAGTTCAGGCCTCTATTCTTCCTGCTCACCTGTTGTACCTACTTCCTATCGGACCTCCCATCTTCCTAGTCCCTTTACAGCCCATCCTCCACATTGGCCACTGGGGTGATCTTTCTACAACATGGCTCTGATCAAGTCACTCCTGCTTCTGACTCTATCAGGGCTACCTGTTGCTAACAGAATGAACACCAAACTCCCTAGCCAGTTTTGGGGCCCTTCACAATCTCTGGCTCCCCGCCCCCTCCAGTCACTGCCCACTGTGCACCCGGTACTCCAACACCAGAACACTGCCACTTCCTTAAATCTGTCTCCTCTTACCTCCTGGCCTTGGCACATGCCGTTTCCTATAATTGGAATGTCCTTCCCACTCGTCTCTCCCTGGCTAACTTCTATTCGACTTCGAGAACCAGCTCACACATCCTAGGCTGTCATAAATCTCCAGTTTATACATTCATACATTCAATGCACACAGCTGGAGTACCTGTGTAAGTACGACCTCCATGGGGGGTGCTGGGGATGCAAAGGGGGAGAGGGTACAATTGCTGCTCTCAAGAGTGCGTGATTCAGTCAGAGAGACAAACACATCAATAAATCAAAACAACACAGTGTGCTGGGACAGGAAACCAGCTTGGGGGAATTTTCTTGAGGTTTTAAAGGGGAAATTGTTCTCCCGAAGTTGGAGGGGCATTCAACTCAGAGAGGACAGCAACGAACAAAAGCATGCAGGTGAGGAGGAGCAAATTTTGTGCTGGCGAGCAGTGGGGGTTGCTAAAGCATAAGCCATGCGAGAAAGATGCTGCTGGAGAGGCTGGATGGGGCCCAGTCATTAAGCATCTTTTGACCTCAGAGACCATGGGGATTGCATCAAGGGCAGATCTGCATTTTTGAGAGGATGCATTTGAGAGGGCAAGAATAGAGGCAAGTAAAATCAGGAAGCTGTTACAACAGCTTAGGCAAGAGGTGCTAGAGGCTGGTATCATGACATTGGTATCAGGAGCACAGAGAAGGTGACAGGTTTGCAAAATCTTGAGGTTAAGTTGAGGCAGCAGGCTTCATGTTTGGATATGAGGGTGAGGGAGGTGATGGCCACATGTCTGGGTGCCTGGGTGGATGGAGGTGCCATGGAGAGGAAAATAAGAGGCATAGGACTTATTCAGTGAAGTTCTTTTGAAATCTCTTCTGTCTGAGGTGTCCAGGGGACACGCCCCGGGTCCAGCAGTCTATGTTGGCTCTGCAGTCAATATAAGGATATATTTGTGTGCCATATCGTGCAAACAGGTCTGGGCTGAAGATTTGGCATCGTCAGCCTACAGGCGATAGCTAGAATCATGAGAGAGAATGACATCCTTCAGAAAGGATATGGAGAATGAGAAGAGCTATGGGCCAAAGGAGGGGCGCAGGGGAAGGGCCATATTTCAAAGGTGGGCAAAGGAGGAAGAGTCCCAGCCTGGACCAGAGGAGGAGCTGTAGGAGAGGAAGAAGACCCACAAGTGCTACATCATGGAAGCTGTGGTAGGCAGCCTCTAAGATGCTCCCAGTGACTGCCTCCTGGAACTCGTGCCCTTGTGTGATCCCCTTCCCGTGCATGTGGGCTGCACCTAATGACTCACTTCTAATGAACAGAATATGGCAGAAGTGACGGGATGTCATGTCTGAGATTAAGTTATAAAAAGATGTGCGGGCATGTCTCTCCTCTCTTCTTTCTCACTTCTCACCTCTCTCTCTCTCTCTCTCTCTCTCTCTCTCTCTCTCTCTCTCTTCCACCCTTCCTCCTTCCTTCCCTCTCTCCCCCCCTGGGGGAAACTATGTTATCCTATCTCTCCCCACATGCACAACCGGTGCCTTCAGAAGAGACCACACTCCTTGGCTGAGGTAGCTCATGGATTCCTGCCCTGCAGAAACTATAATAAATGTTTGTTGTTCTGAGATGTTAAGTTTTGGGTTGATTTGTTATGCAGAAGCCAAGGAAGGAAAGATTTTCAAGAGAGAGATACTGGTCAATGGAGTTAAAAACTGCAGATAGAGACTGGAAAATGCCGTTGGATTTGGCAAAAGGGCATTAACAAGCTTGGTCCCAATGGTTTCAGTGAGTTGAGACTCCCATGAGAGATGAAGGCTGGGGCTGGTGAACAGGGGTGTTCTGCAGACATCCACTGTTTCTGCCTACCCAGCATCCAGTTCCCCATTGTCTATGAGAGCTCCATGAGACTGTCCATCAGGGTGCCCAGCTGTCCACAGGCCAAGGGGAGGCACATGACTCAAGCTACACCAATCAGAAGCTTTCCCTGGAATTTGGTGAGCTTATGTGACAGGAGGCTGGAACCTGGTTAGAGCTTATTCGCGCGGCAGCAAGGGCCCTGAAAAAACTGCCATTCCTTCCTGCTATCTGCATCTCTGCTACTGCCCTGGTTCCAGTCCATTCCAAAGCCTGGTTCTTCAGTCTCTCCTTCCATTGTGTGTGCCATCCTCATTTCCTTCTAATAAATTCCCTGCTTGCTTAAGTGAGCAAGAGTCAGTCTCTGTTGCTTGCAGCCAAAGAACCCTAACTCATACTCATTCTTTCAAGAACTTTGGATGGGATGAGGAGAACAAAGGACAGGCACAGAATAAAGGGACATAGAGGTTTTTTGTTAGTGTTTAAGGTGGTAGAAATTCAGATAATTTATAGGCTAAAAAGGAGGAGAGAGAAGGAAGGAAGGACTGTCGAAACAGAGAAGGGAAGAATAATGGAGTCATGTTCTGGGAGTCACGATGGGATGGGCGGTGCATGGGTGGGGAGGTTGGACTAGAACTGAGCCTGAAGAAGTGAAGTAAATCTAGGTGTGGATACCTGTAGGTCTGAGTTGGAAGCTGAAGAAATCACAACTGCTTCGTCTTAATTTTATTTGTTGAGGCTGAAAGGGTAGGGTTGGGGATGCTCATGGAAGAATGGTGACTGAGAGAGGAGGCTGACCAAGAAGTTGGAGTGGTACCCATATGTACCACTTTGCCACCGTTCCTCCCTGAGCCAATCTCAACCACCTGGATCCTGGTGAGGGATGTGCTGAAGAAGGCCCAGGGTGGAAAGGAATCAAGAGCGTTCTGGTCATTTTCCATTTGCCTTTCCAGGTCTACCCCCTACCCTTTTCTACCTATACGGACAGCATCATCAGGCTCACTTGCTCTCTGACTTCTAAGTGGGTCCTCCATAGGAAGCACCGGCAGGACATTAGAAAGTGGGGAAGGAAGCATCGTTCCAGGATATTTCTTCTCCTACTCCCAGCTCTGTGTCAGCACTGTGCCCTACACAACTCTGGTGCCATTCGCGCATGGCTCTCTCCAGTATTACCACCGCTCCCTTTTCTTACCCCTGCAGACCTATGGGTGGTCACAGCTTCCTGCTGCCTTCACCTCCCTTGTTGGTTCCCTCAACCTTGCCCACACCTCTGTAAATAGTCTCTTCATTAAATTATCTTCAAAAACCCAGCTGTGATGCCCTCTGTTTCCTGCTGGGAGCCTGGTTATTAGAGAGCTGGTGAAAGAGATCAGATGGTCTGATATGAGGCTCTGGCTGGGCAGGGAAGGGAGAGAAGCCGGGAGAGGTCTGGCTGACTGGCAGAAAACAGAGGGATCAAGGGGGTGGAGCTCCCTATGACTTGATGCTACAGGTGTGATGGCAGCAAGGGCCTGCCAGGCCTAGACGGCAGATGTTGAGATCAGAGCGCAGGATAGTGAATTGCAAACACGGAAGACAGTACTGGGTTGTGGTTCAAACCAGGGCTTTTAAATTTGGGACCCTGAGAGTCCCATGAATCCTGGATCTGTCACTTTACTGAATGTCACCCAGGACTTTTCTCCTTCCCTCACTCCCAAGTCATTCAATGATCACTTACCAAGGCATACTTCTGTTCTAGCCACTACAGGAGGGATCACGATACCCAATTCCTCCCTTGACAACCTCTGTCATAGTGGGGCACATGATACTGGGGGCACCTCAGAGGGACACACAAAGGGCTGTGGGAACTCAGCTGAGGCAGACCCCCTGACTCTAATCTGGCTTCACAGAACCCTGGCTTCCTTGAGCCTTGTGTCCTCATATTCTAACACCCTGTGTCCCACTTCCTCATCTGAAAGTGACTCCCTGGTGACTTCCCCTCACTCCTGAAGTCTCTAGCACCTCCTAACAGACTTTCCACCACAGCCCCTGCCACCCTGCTGGGATACTTAACCATCCCATGATGGGCCACCCTTCCAATGATCTAGCTTCTGTCTCTTTCCACCTCATCTCTGCTGATCTTCATCCCACTCCAGCCATCCACTCCCATGACCACACCTTGAACTTAGTCATTACCTGGAAGTACAGCACACACAGAGAACATTTACTGAGCATTTATACCAAATGCCAGGCACTGTGCCAAATGGGTTAAATGTGTTTACCCCTCACAGAACCTGCAAGGTGGGTATTAGTTTCCTCATTTTAAAGGTGAGGATACACACTCAGGAAGGTGAAGTCACTTCCCTGAGCAAAACATTTAGTAAAGAGGCAGCTCCAGGATTCCAATACAGGACTCTCTGGGTCTCAAATTTAAAAGCCCTGGTTTGGGGGCTGGCCAAGTGGCTCAGTTGGTTAAGAGTTGGCTTAGGAGTGCAAGCTCTGAACAACAGGGCTGCCGGTTTGATTCCCATATGGGCCAGTGATGCTGCGCCCAAGCTGAGCTGTCGCTGAGCTGTCAACAGGTGGCAGGATGGCTCAGCTGGTGTAACAACAAGATTGCCTGTTCCATGGTGGGCTATGCCCACCCGCAACTAAGACTGAACTCGGCACTTGAGCTGAACTTGAGCTGAGCTGCCGCCCGGATGGCTCAGTGGAGTATGCGCTCTTAACAAGAAGGCTGCTGGTTCGATTCCCTCATGGGATGGTGGCTACGCCCATCTGCAACTAAGATTGAACACAGCACCTTGAGCTTAGAGAGGCCATGAGCTGCCGATGGGAAGCCAGATGGCGACTGGCACCCTCCACAACGAAGATTGAAGAACAACAACTTGGCTGGTCCCCTTCCCCAATTCCCCAACACTGTTCCCCTCCCCCAATTCCCCAATAAAATCTTTTTAAAAATAAAA
>NW_017732174.1:370016-394007 GCF_001890085.2 Hipposideros armiger | reverse complement strand
CTAGACTGAAGAACAAAAGGACAGCAACTTGTCTGTTCCCCTTCCCCCAATTCCCCAGCACTGTTCCCATCCCCCCAACTCCCCAATAAAAATCTTTAAAAAAAGAATGAACAGAAATTAATCATCACAGAGAAGAAAAATAAACCACAATGATATATTACCACACATCTGTCAGACTGGCAAAATTAAAGTGTCTGACAATACCAGGCATTGGCAAGAATGTGAAGCAAAGACAACTCATTCATTACTGATGGGAGAGTAAACTGGTATAAATACTTCAAAAAAACAGTTTATCAGTGTGGTAGACTGAAAAAATGTCCTCCAAAAGATGTCCATGGCTTCATTCCTGGAATCTGTGAATGTTATTATATGTGGCCAAAAGACTTTGCAGATTTGATAAGTAAACATTTTGAGATGAGATTATCCTGCATTATTTGAGAGAGCCCTAAATGCAATCACAGGTAGCCTCACAAGAGGGAGGAAAAGGGAGATTTGATATGGAAGGAAGAGGAGGAAATGTGACCACAGAAACAGAGATTGATGTGGCCACAAACCTAGGGATGCTGGCAGCCACCAGAAGTAGGAAGAGGCAAGAAATAAATTCTTCCCTGGAGCCTCCAAAGGGTGTATGGGTCCAACAATCTTAATTTTGGCCCAGTGGTACTGATTTTGACTTCTGGCCTCCAGGACTATGAGAGGATACATTTCTGTTGTGTTAAGCCACCAAGTTGTGGTAATTTGTTACAGCAGCCCTAGGAAACTAACAAAGGCAATATCAACCAAAGCTCAACATGCTTGTACCCATGTCCAGCAATTCCGCTTCTAGGTATATCCCAACAGAAATGTAAGCATTAGCTCACCAAGAAACGCACAAGAATGTTCACAGCAGCATTATTCAGGACAGCCCCAAACTGGAAACCACCCAAAGGTACATGGACAGTGCAATGCGTGGACTACTTGTGGGATGTTCACAAAAATGAGTCAACTACAAATAAGCACATGGAAGAAACTCACACCCCCAATGTTGAGCAGAAGAAGCCAGACACAACAGAAAACATATTGTATGATTCCATTTATGTCAAGTGCAAAACGATATAAAATTAACTATATCACTGAATGACATAAAAGCAAGGAATTGCTTCTGTCAAAGCCAGGATAGTGTTCCCACCTAGGGAAAGAGGGAGGTTGTGATCAGGAGAGAGAGCATGACAGAAAGGTTGCAGGGTGGGGGGCTTCTGGTAATGTATTCCTTAATGGGGGAGGCACAGGTATTTGTCAACTTATTCATTGTATGTTTGTTTTATGCACTTATCTGAATGCTATATTTCACAATTTAAATGTATCTCGGTGGTGATAGTGGTGGTAGTGTTAATTTTTAACAGCATGAATGGGGAGCTTCCCAATCCATGAAACCTTCCTGGGTCACTCCATCCAGTGTCCCTGGGGTTCTTCCAGCCTCTGCTGCTTGTCCAGTCACTGACCACTCTGGGCTGTGACCCATGGTGTCCCAGTCTGGCTCATCCACCAGAACAAGAGCCAGCGCCCAGGCTAGAGTCCTCGACAGGGTCCCCAGCAGAAGCCAGTCCAAGGCCTGGCCCTTGGAGGGCCTCAGGGGAACCTGTGCTGCCATGCCCCAGGCACACTGGACCCGCCTCATGTTGTAATTCTCAGGGCCTGTTCCTTTCTGCTAGCATGAGGAAGCAGATGACTGCAGACCGAATGGAGGGGTGGCTGACTACACCACCACTTTGGCTCTGTCCATCTGTCTCTCTACATCCCACTCAGTTCCCTAAAGTTTTCACGAGATCTGTTCTCTGCCCGGAATGCCCCCCCTCTGTGGTTCTCTTTAACTCTTACTCATCCTTCAAGAGCCAGCTGCAGGCTCCTCTCCTCTGGGAAACCACGGCCCCCCTTCCTCTGAGCTCCGACAGGCCCCTATTTCCCTTGGATGCAGCCTATCCCAGGCCTTACCCCACAGAATCTGTCCCAACGCCTGAAGCTCTTTGATCTTCCTGGGTTATCCTCAAGGCCTGGGTCTGACCCACTTCTGGGCCTCAGGGGTCTGTTGGTCAGCCCCTGCTCCAGGTGCAGGATTTCGCAAGCCCAGGCAGGTTCCACAGCACTCATGTGCTCTGCGAGGCTCAGGAGGTGCCAGACTTAGCCTAAAAGTGCCCACCACAGCACCTGCGCGCGCTCTTGGGGCCTCCAGGTTAGGCTCCCTAGCTTCCTGCACGCACGTGCTAGCCTAAGAGGTGGGTCCCACGCTTAAAATGGTAAAGCGGTAGGAACCTAAAGAAAGGGGCGGGTTGCAGCAGAGGGCAGACAGAGACTGTGTGTGGAGAACCTAAAGAATGGGGCGGGGCTAAGACTGGCCCTGGAGTTTGTAGCGTAGAACCGAAATCCAACGGGGCCTGAATCTTGTCCACTGGGGGATAGTGGGCCCATGGCTCACTAGAGGTGAAGAGACAGGCACCATGGCCTAAGGGAGAGGCGGATCCTGGAATTTAGCCCAGCGGAGGCCAGACAAGCTGCAGCTCTGACACTTAGCACAGTAAGCCCCAAGTAAAGGAGTGCCCCAAATCTCAGTAGACCGTGAGAAGAAAGCCTACTCTGGCTCAAGCCTACTCAACGGAAGGAGAAAGGGCGCAGAAGCTCCTGTCTCCCTCCCCAACCTATCTTGGTCTACTAAAGGAGGGCTGTTCTCTTATCTCAGTGCTGCTACTTTATCCCTCAGGCAAGTCACTACCCCTCTCTGAGCCCATTTCTTGCCAAAATGGGGATAAAATCCCTACTTTACACAAGGGGCTAAGTATTAAATAGATCTTGAGTAGGTACCCAGTAGACCTTGGCTCCCTCCCTAGTACAGGGGGTCTAGGGTTATACAGCAACTAGCTGGACTAGGTCTTGACTCCTGGACAGGACTCAACTCCTAGACATGCCCCTTTATCCCTCTACATCAACACGGGTCAAGGGGCCAGGATAGGTTCGGTTCCCAGGGGTGGGCAGGTGCATCCCTTCCCCCAGGAAAGGCCAGCAGTTGGAAAGCCCTGCCTACCCCACCCCTGGCTCCCTTCCCCCTCAGGAAGGAAAACCACTGGTATTGTGTAAGAATTTGAGTTCCTAAGCCCATAAACAAGGGGTGGGGAAAGAGCAGAAGCCACAACCTCCTGCAGCCACAGGACAGTAGGAAGTGTTTGGCCTCAGGAAGAGTTAGAAAAGAGACCCAGATTTGAGAAGGTGACTGTCCAGAAGGTGAGAGGGGTGGGGAGCCACCTGGGGAGGGATTCCAGGCAGAGACGCCTGGCTGCTGATTTGGTTTCCAAACCTCTGGGCTCTGTCAGCCTTGCAGATAGCTGACCCACCTCACTGAACTAGTTAAAAATACAAGCACTTCCAAGGAACAAAGCATGTGCGAACATGCTGGGAGTGTTTATGACTCCAAGGCAGTACTTCCTCTCACAGATGAGGAAACTGAGGCCCAGCGAGGCGGGCCAGCCTGTGGTAGCAGCTGGTCGATAACCTAGCATCCTGCCCACCCTCCGGTCTGATACGATACTGAGCCATGAACTTCAGGATTGGTACCAGACCCAGGCTCTCATCAGCTCCTTCCTCCAGCCCATGAAGAAAGAGTCCTAGGGAGCCTCGATGCCCACCTATGCCCCTTCCAGGGCAGTTTTATTGGTGCCATTTGTAAAAGACCTTTCCCATCAGCCCCCAAGCCTTTGCTTTCTCTTTCTGCGAATGCAGCTGGCTTCTGGTCCTGACCCCACGGGGAATAACACACTTGGTCTGATGCTGCTGCCACACGTGACACTCTGGGTGCCGGTCCTTGTGCAAGTCCATGTCCACTCTGGGGAGAAGGAGAAGGTAGGCCAGGTCTGTGTGTGGAAGCTGGGCAGAGCCCTGGCTGGCTGTAGAGTTGTGTGGACAAGGTGAGCAGGTGCGCCCTAGCTCTAGTGCCCAGTGTGGCTGAAGCCCTAGCTCTAGTGCCCAGTGTGGCTGAAGCCCAGGGGTGGGTGCGGGAAAATCGGAGATCCTGAGAGAGAAGCCCTTAGGCCGAAGAAGTGTATGGAGCAGGCAAGCACAGGAACCAGGGGAGATCTCCATGGGGGCAGTGTGTGCACACAGCCCAGGGTCGGGGACACGATGTGCAGGGGGCCTTTGGTGAATGTGTGGCTGTGTCTCCTTCCCTTTGGGATCTGCATGCCCGAGCCCCTGGCCTCCTGAAGCTGAAGGAACACACCTGGGGGTGGGGATGGAGTGAGGTTGGAAAAGAAACTCAGCTGGAAGTGGTTTACGCCTCAGAGCCCACATCCTGTCGGAAGAGCTGTCAAGGCGCCAGACTATCAGGGGGCCTGGCCATCTGTCAGTCTGTCGCAGTCCTCAGAGCTGCGGGAGTGATGGTCCCCTAGTGGCAGAGATGGTCTTCGTCCTCCAGGGGAAAAGGTGGCCCGGAGGCTAGGAGGTGGGGTCAGTCCTGCCAGATCCAGGATCAGGAGGCCTCAGGTGGGCGCCGTCCCCCCTCCTCCTCCATCAGCAACAAGCGGCGCCGGCCAGCCTCGTAGTCGGCCTCGTCCACACTGACCAGCAGGCGGACAGCCTCCCGGCCCACGGCCTCACGCAGGGCCTCAGTTAGGAAAACGCCCCGCAGGGCCTGTAGCAGGGCACCACTCAGGTAGTCACCCCAGAAGGCGTCCAGATAGGAGAGCTCCGAGAACTTGATGTCGCATACCACAGAGCCCAGGTCTCGGGAGCGCAGCACTGCAGTGGCCTGCCCAAACACGTCCAGTTGCCGCGCCAGCGCCTGGGGCCGCCGGGACGCCACTCCCTGCTCCAAGGCCGGCCCATGTTCACAGTACTCTGCTCGCACCCTGAGCCGAATGTCTGTGAAGGAGGAGGGACTGGTCAGCGAGGGGCCGACACCGACACACTGCACAGGGGGACCAGGGGGACCGCCTCCTTCCCTTCCTCCCTCCCCCAGCATGGTTGCACTGCACCTGCCCCCACACCCTTCCCCCTTCTGATAACCACACCCAAGTATGGGTAACACCCTCACATGGCTTCCCTCCTGTGGTCTGGCCTGTTATCTCCTGACCTGGCCGCCCGCCTCCTCTTTCCCTCAGGTGCCCCACTCCAGCCTCACCACCTCCTTGCTTCTCCCCCCACAGCCAGGCAGGTTCCGTCTGGCCCTGCCTCTCTTTCACCTTGTGATGTTCTGTCCACAGAACTTGCTCCCTCACTTCCTTCAGGTCTTTGCTCACATGCCACCTTCCCAATGAGGCCTACCCCGACCACCCTGTTTCAAACTTTACCACCACCACCCTGGCCCCCAGCATTCCCAGTTCCCATACCCTGCTCCACTTTTCCCAAGGCACTTCTCACCTTCTCACCTTACTGTCATGCTTACCACCTGTCTCACCACAATGTGAGCTCCCTGAAGAATGGGATTTTTGTCTGTTTTATTCACTTGTATAGCTCTATGGCACACAATAGGTGCTCAATATATACTCATATTTGTGAAAGAACCAATGCATGAATGAACGGACTTGCCTTTAGGCAACCAGACTCACCCCTCTCCCACCCTTAAATAGTGAGATTCATTCACACAGGGCCAACCACTGCCCCAGCCCCCCACCCACCAAGCAAACACCAGGCCCAGGGGACTCGAGGCTGGAGCTGGGCTAGCTCTACTGGAACCAGGTGCTGTCTTTCCACAGAAGTTGCTAAGATGGTGAGCTGTAAGCCTGGAACTTCTGGGGGCCACTATGCCACCAGGAGGGGAAGAAATGCAACCTACACAGGGCCAATGATAGAGAAGGAATGACTTCTGAGCTCATCACATGAGTCCCAGAGCACCTAGAGTTCCAGCTACAATTTCTTTCCTTTTTGCTTAAGCCACTCTGAATTGAGTTTCTGTCACTTACAACCCTACCCTCATCAGCCCAAATGAGGTGACAGCTATGCACAGGGGACAGGACAAAGGACTTCTAAGGCTATCCTTGTAAATGTGACCTTGGGCATATCACCTCCCTTTGGGATTACTGAATTCACACCTCTGAAGAGGGACTACTAACAGAACCTACTCTCCACACAGGGCACAGGCAGTCCTGAGGATCAGCTCTAAGCTGGAAACACCACAGTCTACACCACAGAGCACTATCTGTCAGTCACCACTCCCAGTGCTAGACTCCTTTGAACTCACTGAATCCACAAAAAATGCTATGAGGCAGGCCCTATTATCACTCCCCATGTACAGAGGAGGAAACGGAGGCAAACAGAAGTGCAGTGATTTGCCCAACGTTGCATGGCCAGGCAGTGGCAGCACCTGACAGAGGTCACAGAACTTCCCATGTCCCCAGAGAGCAGCTTTGGGTCAATGAAGCAGATTCCAACCTAGGAGCTTCAGGCAGTGGCTGTGTTACCTGAGACAAGTCACGACCTCCCTGAACCCAGGTTCCTGCCTAAACCAGCGGACAGTTCCTGCTGTGAAATGTTGTTAAGAGGGTTAAAAAGAGCGGAGAATAGGGCCGGCTGAGTGGCTCAGTTGGTTAAGAGCTCGCCTCAAGAGTTTGAGCTCTAAGCAACAGCGGTTCAATTGCCAGCCCGAGCTGAGCAGCAGCTGAGCTGCCAACAGGTGGCAGGATGGCTCAGCTTTAAAAAAAAAAAAAAAAAAAAGGAGCGGAGAATAGAAAGGGGCTAGCTGGCACTGTGCACACACGGTGCCCAACAGGTGCTCCAAGAATGACAACTGCCAACAGCTCAGATGTGCCAAACGCTTTACCTCTGGGGATACAGCAGGATCAGCCCTGTGGGGCTGAGGCCACATTCAAACCATTTGACAGATGAAGAAACTGAAGCTCTGGGAGAGGAAGTGTCATACCCCGCCCTCCCTCCACCTTTCACAGACCGTGTCAGCACCAGAGCACAAAGTAGAAGGCAGGTTCCTGCTCCCTCAGATGACTTCTCAGTGTTACCCACTTCCTCCTCCCACCCCAAACCCTTCCCTTTCTGCCTTGAGAGGAACCTCACCCTCTTGTGCTCAAGGCTCAGGGAAACCTGCCTGGCCTTGGCCCCCAGGACCTCCCACAGCACTCAGGCCAGCTCCCTTCATCAAGGACCAGATAAGACCTCTGGGCCCATATCCTTGACTCCTATGAGTGTTTGACCATGCCCTCAATTGATGTGGGCCGGGGTCAGGGGACTGGGAGGAGCAGCACCTGTCCAAGGCCACATGGGGCTGCTCAGTGGCAGAGGCACAGAGCCAGGTGGCGGAGTCCGACAGACCTTGAGGTGAGTCCCGGCTCTGCCACACTCTAGCTGTGGGGCCTTAGGCATGTGACCTCACCTCTCTGAGCCTCAGTTTCCCCATCTGAAAAACATAAACAAACAAGAGGTCCCTACTACACGGTGGGATCATGAGGATTCAATGAGGCAACTTGTGAACTGCTTGACCCAGGGCCTACATCACACAAAGCACCCAGAAACAGGAACTGTGATTTCCACACCCACCTCTATTCCCACAGCCCCTGCCCAGGCCCTGCCCTCTCGCCTGGGCCCGAGCCAACCTCCTCCCTCATCTTCTCCTTCAATCCCAGCTACATCTTCCCATATCCTATCCTCCAGTCACAAGGGAAGTGCTCCTAGCACATGCCTTACTCACTCATAAAATGACCTACCCACCTCCTCTGCCCAGAAAATCCCCAGTCACCCACCATGTCCCACCCAGGTGAACCATCTCTCAGATGGCCTTTCTCCTCAGCACAGATAAGAGGTGGACAGAACCGGGGTGGGGCTGTGTGTGTCTTCTTCATTCTTTCATTCAAAAGCTATTTACTGAGTGCTAGGAACATGGGGATGGCACGAGCACCCTGCCACAAGTGGGACTGGAAGACACGTAACCCCCAGTTAGGGAGCACTTCCTGTGTGCCTGGCCCTATCCAAGTCCCTTCCCTAGCTTAGGCCCCGAAATCTTTACGACACCTTATTATCCCCATTTATAGAGGAGGAAATCCTTCACCAGACCACAGTCCAACCTCGGTCTAGAACACAGGAGGACAGCACACAGAGAGAGCGAGGAGCGGCAAAGGAGGAGCTAATTTATCTGAACCGCCCTAAATCACGGCATTTAGCACAATCTCTCCTTGACTCCTCACCAAAACAATTTAGTAACAATAGATGACACCTCTATAGTACTTACTACAGTCTGGCACACACTTCACACCTACTGACCCTTGTTGATCATCCCTGCAGCCTTATGAGGCAGTGCTATTATCCCCTTTTTGCAAATAGGGAAAATGAGGCACAGGGGATGAGTCACCTGCCCAAAGCCACAAAGGAAGGAAGGGGCAGAGCTGGAATTTCAACCGAGGTGCCTGGCTCCAGAGCCCGAGCTCTTAACCACCCCTATCCTGTTTGCTGCCTCTCACAACCATACACAGAAATCTATAATTAAAAGACATCCTGAGGGCAAGGACAGAAAATTATAGAGAGCAAGGTGTAATTTAGATTGAAACAATCAGAGAGGACCTCTCCAGGAAATGACACTGGAAGTGAACTGTGAAGGAGGACAAGTAGGTCAAGACAGGAAAACAGGAGAGAAGGGCAGAGTAGCATCCTCAGGACAGAGAATGTCACATTCAAGTCCAGAGGCAGAAAATGAACCTGGGGCATTCACAGGCTGAGGGCCTGTATGGCTGGATCACCGCGGAGGAGGAGGACACAAGGGCACAAGGGGACAATTAGAGAGGTGGGGCCAACCACACCCTGGCAAGCCCAGGGCAGGGAGTCTGGGACCTCCTGAGGTGACCACACATCTCTGCACTTCAGTGGCCTCCTCCGTGAGACGCCCTAACCCCAGCACCTGCTCTCAAGGGCCCGCTGTGAGGATTACATGACTGGATGCAGGTTAAGAGCTAAGGCCAGTGCCTGGCATGTAATGAGTCCTCCAAGTAGAGCAGGGTGGTCAGGATCAGGACCAGAACAGCAGTCGGGAAGGCCAAAAGGTGGCTGGCCCAGGATGGAAGCAGTAAACATGGAGAGAAGTGGATGGACTGGCCCAGGTGTGACAGTGAGGGGTGAAGCAGGAAGGGTACCTAGCATTCATGTGACCTGGGCTGGGGGCTGGCTGAGTTGTTTCCTGTGGCTAGAAATACCAAGTGTTTGTCAACAGTTCCTCTCCACTTGGGAAGCTGTAGGGAAATGTTCCCGGTCCGCAGGGCAGAGGGTGGGGTTATGTCTTCCTAGAGAGGGGAGCTGCTCCTGCTTTCTGCATTCGGGTGGGTCCCAGCACCTTCTTGTCCCCCAAACCCACACATCATCAGTCTAGAATGGGACAGAGAGGAAAATGGGAGGGACTTCCTAGTGGGGGACCGGAGAAGGTATGAGGGGCAGGCCCCAGGCCAGGTGCTGGGTATGGTTGGGGGCCAGAGATAATCTTACTCAGGTCTTCCCTCTGGGAGTTCCTAATAGAACAGCTGGAGACAAAGAGGGCCTGTGCTCCCATGGTGCATGGTGGAGGGAGGCAGCCAGTGTGCTACAATGGAAAGAAAGACCCCTGCCCTCCGCTGCCATGCCAGGGCCAGCATCGCCCTCCTCTGGACAACAGTAGGACCCCTCCCTTCCTCCAGTCTCTTCCCCAAGACACAGCCAGAGTCATAGCGTCAAATGTAAAGTTCTTCAACTTCTAATGAACTAATGGATCAAGGTAACCAGGAGAAGCTGCCACCAATGTCAGAGAAAGGTAAGAACACAATACCACCTAGGAAGTGAGCTTGAAAAAAACAACATCAAGCCAGAATCTGATCAAGCCTCTCCCATCCCAACTATCAATTTTCCGGAAATACAGACCACAGGGGAACCCATTCAATCAACCCTACCACGTGATGCAATTGGCAAAATCCAGTCTTTGGGAAAGGCTATGGGACTACTTTTAACAAATACAATGCAAGGGAATGGGGGAAGAGAGAAAACAAATGGCAGGGGAGTCTGACAGATCAGGAGAGACTTAGAAGAACCAATACGTATGAGATAATTGGAAATTTGAGCACTCATTAGACATTTGATAAAAAAAAATTGTTAATTTCCTTAGAGCATTTTTTTTTTTGGAAATTTTATTGGGGAACAGTGTGTTTTTCCAGGATCCATCAGCTCCAAGTCAAGTAGTTGTCTTCAATCTAGTTGTGGAGGGCACAGCTCCTTGGCCCATGTAGGAATCGAACCCGCAACCTTGATGTTATGCGCCTGCACTCTAACCACCTGAGATAACAGGCCACCCCTCTTAGAGCATTCTTATCTTTTAGAAGTACACAGTGAAAAACCTACACATGAAATCACAGGACACCTGGAACTGACTCCCAAATAAAATGGCTGGCGAAAGAGCATCAGCCACAAGTGACAACTGTTGAAGCTGGGTGACGGACAGCCAGGGTGCATTACACTAGTATGTCTGTTTCTGTATCTTCTACACAGAAAGCGTTGGGAAAAAAGCAAAGCACAGCGTGTCATTCAAATACTCCAATTACTTTCCATCATTTAAAAAATGTGAAGCCCTGGGCCTGCCAAATGGCACGTTGGTTAGGAGTGGGCTTGGGACGCTAGCTCTGAGCAGCAGGGCCCCGGTTCGGATCCCACATGAGGGCCAGTGACACTGCCCTCTACAGCTAAGATGGTGAAAAAAAAAAAAAAAAAAAAAGTGAAGCCCTGATCCATGGCTCACAGGTTCTGCGGATGGGCCTCTGGTCACCACTCTTACCTTTACCTTCTAGCAGCCTCCTTCTTCTTGTTTGCTCCCTTCGATTCAGCCCTGCCAGCTCCCCATCTCTTCACCACTGGCACATTCCCACTCCAGCCTTGGCTCCTGCTGTCCCCTCTATCTCAATTTTCTTCCCCAGCCATCCACACGCTCTTCTAAGACGCCTTCCTAGAATACCCTATCTAGAAAATACGTCTAAAACTGCATTCTCCATCACTCTCTCCTCCCTCGCTCTTTGTTTCTCTTCTCAGCTGACATCTGACATCTGTCTCCTGGCTTTCTCCTCCCACCAGAACTCAGGCTCTGTGAGGGCAAGGGCCTCCCATCCCTGCTGTGCCTAGCATATTGTAAGCGCTCTATAAATATATGTGCCAATTACCAAATGAACAAGGCCCAAGTTTCAGCCCAGCCCCACCCGACACTCTGTACAGTGTGGGCCGTCACCCCTATATCTCAACGCTATCTTGAGAATTCAAGGTCAGACAGTACCACACCCAGCACAGTGCCCAATGGTGTCCCTGAAAGGGACATGGAAACCCAGAGGTCCTGTGTCCAAGACCAGGACGCCCACCCCACCCGCCATGCCCCCTTCCTCACACTCTTGGGCCCTGGGGAGTTTAATCCGGTTCAACCCCTCATTGGAAGGCAGCTGACTGGGGGTCAATCAATCCCCACAGCTGTCACAGGTAAGCAGGGCACAAGAATGACAGGATCCTTCCTCACTAAAGTCTGGACAGGCCTCCGTCCACACTCCTGGGACTGGGCTTCGTTAAAGGTAAACCAGCTCCACTTTCAGAGGGGAAAACCAGGGCCTAACTGGGGAAGCCTCACTCCAGCCCCACCCTGCCTGTGAGTCAGCAGTCAGGCCTGTTTACCCATCCACCCATCAAGAGCCAGCCACACCCCACAAGAACCATCCTGCCCTCAAGGAAAAGACCTGATGCCTCCACTGGCAAAACCCCTCCCCAGCCTCAGCCTGGCCTGCTCCCTAGGGAGGCAGTGACTCCTTGGGCTGCCCAACCAGCCTGGTGGCTCTGGTAATTACCCAGTCAGGGCAGAGTCATGACCAGGCAGCCACCCCTTGAAGCCAGGGGCTGTTTGAGGTCACAAGCCGGCTCTATTGGTCTGTTCCTTCTGACTCGCCTGGCACAGGTATCTGCAGCCTCATCTATGGAACGCATGTAGTGCTCATGGTCTGAAGGGCCTCACCTGGGAGGCGGCAAACACTGGTGCTCTGTGGGCTGGAGGCGGCTCTGCAGGAGGAAGTACCCCGGTCTGTGAGGTATTCTGGACAATGTAGAGCTGCAACTTTGGACCTTCCCACCTGTAATTCCAGCCCTCTCACCTCCACCTGAGTATCTCACCACTGATCCCCTCTATGTCCACAGGCTTGCCCAACTCAGAGGACGGGGTATCAGAAGTGGGCAGGGGGCAGTGTGTGAGAGATGGTATGTCCACCCAGGTCTATGTCCTCCCCTGAAGACCAGGTGGAATTTCTCAAAGGCAAGGTCTGGGCATGCGTCTCCACAGCAGAGCCCCCAACCCGCCCAGCTCAACCTGTCTACAGGTCCATTCAGCCCGATGTCCTTATTTCTTTACTCCAGCCCCCTTCTCACCCTCTTCACTGTGACCACCCCAGATCAAACCTCTCCTTCTCACTGGACTGTGAAACCTCATCATCCATTTTCCTGCTTCTACTTTGTTTAATTTCCTTAACATGCACCCAACAGAGAATGTACCATGTGTCTGGAGCTGTTCTAAGTACTTTACAAATCCTAATTCATTTATTAACTGGCTTTCCAGATGGGGTCAGAGTGCCTTTAAAAACAGCTATCAGATCACCTCACCTCCCCCCTGCTCAAAACCCTTGATAGCATTTGATTCATGGAATAAAATTCAAAACCCCATCCGCTCTGAGGCCTGCCTGGCTCCTCCACCGGGTCCCCACCCTCTCTTCATGGCACTTACTATCGAGAGTGAGCTTCAGTTTCACTGGTTTGTCACTGTACTAGAAAGAGGGTCCCCTCGACAAAGGGCAGGGACCTTACTGCTATTCCCACCCCAAGCACATGGCACAGTCGCAGTGAGAAAATTGGTATGTAGAGCAAAGTTCGAGGGAGGCACAGTTCCGATTATATTACGGGTGTTAACTCATTTTCTTTCAACAACCCTGGTTGGAAGATACCATTATCAGCCTCATTTTACAGCGAGGAAACTGAGGCACAAAGGGGTTCAGCACCTTGCCCAAGATCAAACAGCCTATTAAGTGCCAAGGCCAGGAGGTAAATCAGGCAGCCTGTCACAGGGTCCTGTTTGCATCCCTGCATTATCCCACCCCTGCAAAAGAAAGAATTGTTGAGTAAATATACCCCTGCAAAGGTTGGCTGAATAAACTAATGAAATTGGGGCCAGGCGGCTGTCAGGGAAGGTTTCCTGGAGGAAGTGACATATGACGTGATCCTTCAGCTATGAACATGATGTAAGTAAGCAAGATGGCAACAGAAAGGACAAGGATCCCACTGTTTTAAACAGAGGGATGGGAGCCACTGCTCACCCGCTAGGTGTCAACTGGTGTGCCATACCTCAGACCCATGCCCGCTCCTACTGTCCTCTGGCTCTGCAGCCTGCCACAGGCACTATATATGCATTCCCCAAGGCTCACAGACACCTACCACAGGTCACTTTGCCTTCTGAGGCAGGTCTGGTAGGCTCCTGCTGTTGCTGGGGGGCGACTGGGCCTCCTCTCCGCCGCCGTCTGGCACCACCACTGGGCCGGCCCCGACTCCGCCGCTGCCGCTTGGTCGGAGGGGAGCCTGAGGAGAGAAAGATGGGGTAATTGAGGACCAGAATGATAGGTAAAGCACCAAGGCGGGTGCCCAGGGAAGAGCTTGAGGCTGGTGAGGCCCTCTGTTTCCTGGGCCTCAGAGGCCTTGTCCATAAGATGGGGAACAAGTATAACCTAGCATCAACTAGAAGGGCAGACCAGCATGACCCCCCCACACACACACACACATACACACAGGACTCCCACTCCCAGGTGTGACCCTAGAGAAACCCCTGCATGCTCACACCAGAGGACCAGCATGGCAACAGCCACTGGGGCATTGTTGATAGTTATTAACTGCATACACTGAAAATAATATAAATGTCTGGCAAAAAGAATACAGAGTAATTTACAGGATAGTTTGTTTAGTGAAGGACAGCAAGGTGCAAAAGAAGTGTCTACAGTTTGCTATACTTCACTTAAGAAAGGAGAAGAAACAAGAATATACACATATTTGATATTTTTGCAAGATGAAATGCTATAAGGGTAAATTAAGAACGAAAATGAAAATAAGAATGACAATGGTTACCTATTTGGTGGCGGAGAACAACAGTAGAAGTGATACTTCTAAGAACATCTTTTTTACATACCTTAGTTTTCACATGTTCGAAAAAATTTACAGAAAAAAGAAACCATAAAATTAAACACAAACAGATACAAATGAATCTAATTGTATATATAATTAGTAACATGAACAGGAAAAAAGAATTATTTCAAGTTACTTGGAAGAATATTCTGACTACAAACTCTCAGTGGGATATACTCTGAGGAGAAGAACCACAGTACATATAGTCAGCAGTGATACCGACATTGTAATTTTGAAACTATTTTTTATTGTTGTAAAATTAAACAAATAAGCCCACATCTCAATGTTAAGAACAATTATTTTCAGTGTAAAAGAAAAAAATCTTTGTATGTTAATTTTGAAATAAAAATACTAATATAAACTTTTTTAAATATTAAATTTATTGGGGTGACATTGGTTAATAAAATTACATAAGTTTCAAGTGTACAATTCTATAATACATCTGTATATCTGTATATTGCATTGTGTGTTCATCGCCAATATAAACTTTTTTAAAGCACAGTTTCTAACTCTGTTCACTGAAAGAGCCTAGAAATAATGCACACACTTAGCACATCTTGGTTTCTAAATACCACTGCCTCTAAAAAGATACCAGGCTTCTGGAAACAGCTGATTCCAAGGCTGGGAAGTGAAAATACAAGTGAGCCCAGGACACCTTGCAGTGCTACAAAACAGGAAGCACCCAATGAATGATGGAGACATGTCAAAAAGACAGGAGCTAGCCAATCGGAACCTCAGGTAGAATGACTCATTGATTATATATAATGCAGCAAATAAATATGAATGCATGAGTCCATGGTTCAACAACAAAAAAACCCACAAAAAAAGGGGGGAAGGGAGAGAAAAGGAAAACTCTTGAAAGAATGCCAGCTAACAGATGTAGAAAAAGAATTAGAAAATAACAATTTTTCTGGGGGAGGGAGATTATCACTTTGTGAGGGGTGAAATGTCTAACTAGTACATTGTTTTGTACACCTAAAACTAATAAAAAAATTTAAAAATAAAAATAACCTAAAAAAAAAAAGAAAGAAAATAACCATTTTTCAAAGACCAATGTAATAAATGGTTCAGACAGGGATCACCAATGGATGCTAAACCCACTGGGGATGCTGTTGGGGAATAGGATGTGCCTAAGTGTCATCCTGTATGTTGTTTACTAACCATACAGGGGGAAAAAATGTCCCTTTATAAAGGACAAATATGGCAGACACCACCTGAATGAAGCAAGTGATCAAATTTGCCCACTCACAACAGGAAAACCAGACCTTCTGCTTCCTGATATGCTCCAATGCCAAATACACAGCATCAACCGAGAAACATTCCTGCCAAAAACGTGGAACGTGAGTCGAATCAAGTCTCCAGACCCAACAACCACTTCACAGGAAAAATAGGGGACAGAGGGACAAGTTAAATGATACCATCAGGAAATTATTAGACACTTCTGGAAACAAGTAGGACCCTCTATGAAACAACTGGTCTTGTAGAGTAAGTCAATATCATGGGAAAAGAAAAAAAAGATATGGGATGGGGGAGATGTTTCTGTTCTATAGTAAGAGGTTAAAAAGACGTAATAATTGAATTCGTAACAACTCAACTATGAGTGGATCCTGAAGGTAGAGACAATCTTAAGGAGATATGAAAATGGACCATTAAGACATCAAAGAATGAGTGTTTCCTTTCTTAGGTATGATAATGGTCTTGAAGTGGTAGAGGAGAATCTCCTTCTTCTCAGGAGAGGCCTACTGATTTAGGAGTAAAGTATCCTGATACCTATAAATTACTTTCAAAGAGTTCAACAAAAAACCCAGAATTATGTATACATATACGTAAAGCAAAAGTGGCAAACGTTAAAATTACCAAATCTAACTGGATATTTGAAATTATGTTCAAATAATTAAAAAACTGGGGGAGGGAGATAGATTGGATAAATCAATAGGCACAGCAACTAAAAGATACCAATTAGAGTTATCAACATAAATAAACCTCAGAAATATGTCCAGCAAAGACAGCCGTGTCAAGAATGATGAACCCATGATGTGATGCCATTTAGATGAAATATAAAACCATGAGAAATAATTCCATACATTCCTTCCAGACACATGCTTTTGTAGCAACAGTAAATGCACACCCAAAGCAAAAATAAGACAGACTGACCCCTTGGGCTCCTTCCTTGATGGGCCAGGACTGGGGAGGTTCATCAGGGTTCAGAAAGAAGAAAGGGACGCCATCGTCATGCCCACCCGACTGAGCTCACCTGTCTCCCACTGGCCCTGCTGAGCATCTGAAGAACTGCTTGGCTGCCGACGGCGACGGCAGCTGCCCTCTGTCCTCTTTGAAGAAGAGCTGCAGTTGCCATAGTTGTAGCGTTCTGGAGACACTGTGGGGAGAGAATGGAAAGAAGTATTCAGAGCCTCCAGCCCCTCCCAGGCCTAGCCTCCAATTCTCATCCCCTGAGATGAATGCCTGCCCCACAGGGTATCTGGGTCCCCCAGAGGTCAGAGACCAGATACCCACTCCCCATCCAACACCTCCTGCCTAGTGGTTGCTCGATGTCTTCTGACATAGAGGACTCATCACCTCCGGGGGCCACGCGACCCGTGTCTACAACAGCTCCAAATTATTCCGTAAACTGACTCATGGTCAGGATCCCTACAATGTTGCCCATCAACTGCTCCCAGCTCTCCCTGAGGCCCCAAGGAGTAAGCAGGCCTCTCTGCAGACCCCAAATCTCTTCCAGAGCCTGACCTCCGGATACATTTTTTCAAAAGTGCTGTCAGTTCATCCCTAGTGCTGCCCTTCTCCTGGTTATCTAAATCCATGGGCTAACCATGGGCAGGGTCATCTCACAATCCCCCTCCTCAAACTAGCTACTGCACCTTTAGTACCCCAGCCACTGTCTCAACAGCTCAAGGTCTACGCGGGTGGTTCTTGTGCCTTAAATCCTCCCAGCTCTTCAGGACTGCTATCCTTCCCTCACAAGGATTAAGCGCATCAACTCTGGACACCAGCCAACTGGGTTTGAATTCTAGCTCCCACTTTCTAGCTGTGTTATCTGCAAGCCCCGGTGATGTGGCTTCTCATCTACCTCTGCCCTTGCTTCGGTCCCTTCTGCTCCTGCCACACTGGCTTCTCATGATGCCAAATTCATTCCTGCTTCAAGGCTTGAAAGCTTGCCTTTCTCTCTCCCTAGAATTTTTCTCCTCTGAGATCCATGCACGGTGGCATCAGTTCAGCCTCAGTTCAAATGTCACCTCGGAAAGGTCTTGACTGGTTATCCAATCTAAGGGGGCCTCCCTTCCTTCACTTAGAGGAACTCCCTACTCTGTATATTCCATTACTTTGTTTTAGTCTTTCTACAACCATATGTAAAAATAAACTGTTTATCTGTTTTAATGTCTGATTCCCCTATTAAATGTAAGCCTCATGCAACAAATACTTTTGTCAGTTGGTCACCTGTATCTTCTGTGTGGGGCATACAGGATTCAGTTCTTATATGTAGGCAAGCTGCTTAACTTCTCTGAACCTGATGTTTTCCCTGCACAGTGGGACAGTAACAGGCTTCCTCATTGGATTACCAGAAGGATATAAGGTGACAGTTCATATGAAGGACTTATGCTGTGCCTGGCACGAAATAAGCCCTCCAAAACGTGGCCACAAACATCATTATTGATGTGGCCAAATTCCATCAGCTCGCCCCTCCCAAAGCGATGCCTCCTCCCTCTTGTGTTTCTCATTGATACTCTGAGAAGGGGAGAGTAGGATGGGACATAGGCTGTCTGATTCGGCGCTGTCCATATCAGGGCACCATGGGGGCCCAGATGGGGGAACACGGCCCTCTCCCCACCGGAAGTCTCTCGCCCTCCCCTTCAACCATACCTGGCCGGCGCCGCTTGCGCGCGAGGTGCGGCAGCAAGTCGTGCCGGGCCAACACTCGCAGGAGCTGCCCTAGAAAACGCAGGTTGCTCTCGTCGCACTGCCCGCGACGCTCCAGCTCCAGCAGCAGCTCCAGGCCGCTACGGGCGCGGGACAGGCCGCCGGCGGCGCCGGGAACCTCGTCCAGCAGGAAAGCCAGCAGCTCCAGTTCACACTCGGTCAGCTGCCCGCCCACGACCTCGAACATACGGTGAAGCGACAGCATCCCGTAGTAGTCCAGGCACTCATCCTCCTCCCAGCTCGGGGCAGGGGTCGACCCGGACAGCGCCATACCCGGGGGAGAGGGGCGGAACAAGCTCGAACCAGGGCCTAGAACCCACTCAACGGGGAGGGGGGGAGGTCAGCGACGCGGGGGTCCCCGCCAGTGCGTCTCCCAATCCCCATCCCGCGGGGCAGGGCCACCCTCACACTTCAGCCGTCTCAGCCTCCCCCTTCCCCGGAAAGGAATGGTATCGCCCGAGGTCCCCTAGTAACAGGTCAACATGCCAGACCCCACTAGACCTCCGATTAGTCAGGCCTGCAGAGTCCGAACGCCCCTCCCCAAGTGGTATGTTCCGAACCAGCCTCCGGAACCGACCAAGTAAGTCGGTCCCAACAAGACTGCGGGCCCACCCCGAGGCACCCTGCCGACTGCCCTTTTGACTCTGGGTAGTACCGTCTGGACGTGACCCTCGACTCCGTCCAGTAGTACTGTCCGATCAGCCTCACCGCTCCACCCACTTGGTACCATCCCAAAGTGACCCTCTGCCCCCTACAAGCGGGACCGACTCTAAGAAGCCCTTCTCTCCACACAGGTGGTGCTGTCCGAACCCGACCCCCTCGCCTTGTAAGGGTGGTACCGCCCTCTCCCCAGCACCCAGGTGGTTCCGTCTACCCGCCACCAGTCGCCCTTAGGCCTCTCTGGATCCTTACCGGAATCCGGCGTCTAATGACTCCTGGGCGACGGCCGCAGCCACTTGTTTTGGATCTTTCTGGCACCTTCTCTATTATTACGCCTGCGTCACCTCGCCCCTCCTCCTTCCCCCAACTCGCGCAGGTGCGACCGCCACGCCCCTTAGGCGCAAGCGCAGAGTGAGGCTTTTAAGCCCCACCCCTCCAGGCCTGCCCCCAACGGTAGCGCCTGGGTCGGCCTGTGCTGCGCCTGCGCAAAGCGTGAGTGGTTCCGCGTCTGAGTTGGATTTGGTACTCAGTTGCAGGATTGCTTCTGCCGGCTCGTGACGTAAGTCGCCGGGTCCTTATTGCCCTACGTCACGACCTTTCGGAACTACTCATTTCATGGACTACAACCCCGTCTTAAGCACGTCATAGACGCCTACATTACCCCAGCTGCCCATAGCAAAGGACCACAATCACGACGGTCCTGGCTCCGAGTAGTGCCCAGGTCCTTATGATCGGGACTTAGACGCCCCTCCATTAGACTGCCCCTTACTCCCAATGGCAACCAGGAATCCGCAACCCAGCTGTGCCATCTCATGATCCTGACTAGAATCCCTCCTCGTCCAACACGCCCCCGTCCCCCATCATAAGGTCCTTCTGAGCAAGACAAGGACTCCCTCACCTCATGTTAGGAATCAATACCTCCTTCCAGATTTCAATAGGCCCCTCCAGCATCTCCTGATGGCGCCCATCATGAACCCCCTTGCCCCCATAACTCCCAGTCTCTGCCCTCCAAGGTCACGAGACCTCCCAATATTCCCTCTCTAACCTGCACCTGGTGTCCAGGCTGCATGGGGGAGCTCCCAACTTACGTGACTCAAGGTCAGGGCCCGCACGTGCCTGGATCAAGTCCCCTCCTGGACTGGTTCCCACTTCCGGAATTATCTCCCCTTTGGAGGCGGGAGACCTAGGTCCTGCCTGGCCCTGATTCAGCACTGGCTCTGCTTGGGCTGCAGCAGTGACCTCTGAAGAGTCCCCTTCTTTGATGGCAACTGTAACCTATTGAAGCCCAGTCCTGGGTTGGACACACAGTGGTGTCCAATCAGCGAATACGTATCATTAAATTAACCAAAGAGTGGGAGGGAAGGGAATGAAAACTGGGAAAGGACTACGTCCACGTTAAATGAGTGACAGTGAGCACCCACGATATATCAGGCTCTCTGCTGAGCGTTTTTATGTGTTTGATTTAATCCAATCCCATCAACAGCCTTGGATATGATTCCAGCCCATTTTACACAGGAATAAAAGTGAGACCCAGAGAGGGGAATTACCCCAAGGGTGTCTGGCTCCAAAGCTGTGCTCTCAGAGATGCTCATTCTCTTCAGCTATGAAATGACACCTCTGTCAAGGTCTATCGCCGCCCAGTCCACTCCATGGGCCCTCGCTTTCCAGTGGTGCCCATTTCACTCCACTTAACTTTTAGATTAATCCGAGGAACGGCCCGGGAGAACTGCGCAAGCGCTTCTGCGGGCCCGGAGCCCAGCCCATAGAGCACAGTTGCGTGCGTGGAGAAACTCGCCTAGCCCCGCCTGAGCTTCAACACGCAGACTCAAGGGCGCGTGTCCTACGCTGCCGGCTCCGATTGGTCGCCACGAGTAAGGGAGCCGCCCAATGGGAGGTGTGGATAGTGAGGGGTCCCGCACGCCTAGAGCCGAGGGTCTGTGTCAAGAGCGGCGGGGGCTGCAGGAGGCGAGAGAGACGGGTGAGGGCGCCGCGTGAAGGCAGCGCTGGGCGTACGGAGAGGGTGGAGGGAGAACGAAGGGGACACCGGAGGTTGAAGAGGTTTGGGGCCTGTGCTAGGGAGGGAGCGGCGCGGAGTGGAAGGTGAGCGCTTCTTCCTAAATGCCCTGGAGCATTGATTGAGCTCCCGCGGTGTGAAGGACCTTACGCTTGAGCTCGCCGGCCCCCACTCCTTGCAGCGAGCTCTTAGGTTGTGGAGTTGATATGTCTGGCCAGAGAAAAGGGATGTGTAGCTGTGTAGCGGGAAAGTTGAACTTCCAGGCCCCTGGTGTGTTCTTTCCTGGAAGGATTTATTGATCTGCATAGAAAGCCCCCATTCCTACCCCCCTCCCAATAGTTCACAGTCCAAGATTGGGAAGGGGGTAATGTAAACGAGGAAAGTCCAAGTGTTAGGTCTCTCGGACACCTTCTAGAGGGATCCTTTATCGAATGGCTGTTGTGTGCAGGATCCTGGCAACTCAAAAATTAGTGAAGGAGTTAAGGAAAGTTTAGCTCCTGGGCTTTTAGTTACTCATTTACTCAAGGAGCATTTATTGGGCACCAACTGAAAGCAGGGCCCTGTGCTGGATTGTTATTGTGGGAGTTCACCGGCAAATGGGAGAGTTGGTCCGGTGGGAGAAGTGGAATGTGCACAGGGACATTTAAATTGCCAGGGCCTCACTTCCTGAAGGAACATTATTCATTCCCTAAATATCTACTCAGTGCCTGTTGTGTGCTAAGCATTGTTCTTGGCACTGGAAATATATCAGTGATGAACAGACTAAAATCCCTGACCCCTGGGAGCTTAATATGAGCAACTTTTGTGTGTCAGGCTGTAAACTGAAGTCCCCCTGCCTTCTGGCACTAGCAGATGAGTTAAAGAAGAGATGGAGAAGGTAGAGACTGAATTCGGAAAATTAGCTCCTAGGCCTGTGAGGAGGGCAGTCATTTGCTGAAGGGACCCTGAGCCCCTGTATGTGAAGGGGCCTGGGTTGGGTTGAGTCCACACATCTAGAAGGGGAGATGGGGCACATAGAGAAAAGTTCAAAAGTTAAAATCCCTGACACTGGTCAATGGTTTTGTTGGTGACAGCAGCCCCTACAACGAATCTGACCTGTCCTGCCTACAGGCTCAGTGAGGAGCACAGAGACTTCATCCCAAGTTCATGATAATGGCTATGATAGAGGTGGCACAGGATACCATAGGAACTCCAAGGAGAAGGGAGTGGCCCACTAGCCTGAAGATGGAAACATGTTGTCAGAAAAGGCTTCACAAAGACAGTGCTGGGGAGGCGTTTGCTAGACAAGAAGAGGAGAGAACTTTCTTGGCAGAAGGAATAGCAGCATCAAAGACCTAGGGTCCAAAAGCATTTCTGGATTATTACAAGTGCTGCTTGCTAACTTGTATCAATTACCAGGGACTTTGTGGTCAGTACTACTTTTAGCCCCATTTCACAAGTGAGAAGACAGTCTGAGAGAGGAAGTAAGTGATGGAGCTCAGATTCAGGCCAAGGGCAGTCTGGTTCCAGGGACTGAGTTCTTAATCACTTTGCTTTACTGCATCTCTGTGTCTCCATGTAGGAGGAGGAAAGGTGCTGCACAGTGAGGGAATTGTAGGCAAAGGCCAAGAGGCCCAAAAAGACGTGTGTTCTCAGAAAGGGTGTGACTGGCCCTCTGGGTAAGAAGGGCAGCATCAGAGGCTAGACTGAGGAGGGGTGTCTCTCTCCTGCAGATGCCTGGCCACTTGGGGCATGTGTCAGCTTTAGAGTCACAGGCTCATTGAAGACTAGGGCATAAACACTAGATCCAGACTCGCTGACTGACAAAGGCTGGTGAGTGACAGGATGAGCAAGGGAACTCCTGAGACATCCTCCCTCCTCTTGGATTCCTGGTGTCTCACCAGCTGCCTTCTTTCTCCAGGCACTGCCTTCCCCACTATGGCAGAGGTGGTGGCTGAAGTAGCTGAGATGGCCGAGATGCCAACACAGATGTCACCAGGGGCAATGGAGATGTCAATACCGATGTTTGGGGAGATGATGGAGATGTCAACAGAGGTGACTGAGATGAAGCCCGGGGAGGCACTTGCCTCATCCCTCTTCTTCCAGCACCACCAGTTCATGTGCTCTGAGTGTGGTAGCCTGTACAACACACTGGAGGAAGTCATCTCACACCAGGAGCAGCATGTGCCCACTGTCACAGAGGAGGAGGCGCTGACCACCCAGGATGCTGGCCTGGAGCCAGAGCTAGTGCCAGGTGCTGAGGATGGGCCTTTCCAGTGTGGTGAGTGCAACCAGCTCATTCTCTCCCATGGTGAGCTCCTGGCCCACCAGGACGCCCATCTCCGGGAGTCTGCAAGCCAGATCCAGTACCAGTGTGGGGACTGTCAGGAGCTGTTCCCCTCACCTGAGCTGTGGGTAGCTCATCGAAAGGCCCAGCACCTTTCTACTACAGCAGCCGAACCACCAACACCATCCCCTCTGCCTCCTCCAACACCACCACCTCCACCCCCTGCTCCACCCGAAGTCCAGATGGAACCCTATGAGTGTCCTGAGTGCTGCACCCTCTGTGCCACCCCTGAGGAGTTCCTGGAGCATCAAGGCACCCATTTTGACTCCCTAGAGAAAGAGGAGCGCAATGGGCTAGAGGAGGAGGAGGAAGGTGAGGAGGGTGAAGAGGAGGATGAAGACACAGAGGAGGAAGAGGAGGCAGTGCGGGCTGCAGAGCTTGGTGGTGATGCTGTGGGAGATGGCAAAACCACAGCCGGCTGGGCTCAAGGCTGTGGGGATTATCCCCAGCACTGGACCTCGGCAGGGGCGCGCCGGAGACACCGGTTGGCATCCCGAGCCACAGCGTCAACGACCCACCCCTTCCGCTGCAGCCAGTGCCAGCGCAGCTTCAGCTCAGCAAACCGGCTACTGGCTCACGGGCGAGCACACGTTGGTGGCACCCACGAGTGTCCAACATGCTTCAAGGTCTTCAAAAAACCAGCCTCGCTGGAGCAGCACCTGCGGCTGCACCGTGGCGAAGCCCGCTACCTCTGCGTGGACTGTGGTCGTGGCTTCAGCACAGAACTCACGCTGGTGGCGCACCGGCGGGCCCACACCAGCAACCCACTGCATCGCTGCCGCTGCGGCAAGACATTCAGCAACATGACCAAGTTCCTCTACCACCGGCGTACCCATGCAGGCAAGAGCGGGGCACCCCCCACCACCGCAGCGGCCTCCCCCACACCAACCGAACCCCC
>NW_017732174.1:366302-369931 GCF_001890085.2 Hipposideros armiger | reverse complement strand
CCGCCCAGCTGCCCTGCCCACAGTGCTCCAAGTCCTTCTCCTCCGCCTCCCGCCTCTCCCGGCACCGACGCACAGTCCACGGGCCCCCCGAGCGGCGACACTGCTGCGGGGTTTGTGGTAAGGGCTTCAAGAAGCTGGTCCACGTGCACAACCACCTGCGGACCCACACGGGCGAAAGGCCCTTCCAGTGCCACTCCTGTGGCAAGACCTTTGCTTCTCTGGCCAACCTCAGCCGCCATCAGCTGACCCACACAGGCGTGCGTCCCTACCAGTGCCTGGACTGTGGCAAGCGCTTCACACAGAGCTCCAACCTGCAGCAGCACCGGAGGCTGCACCTGCGACCGGTGGCCTTTGCTCGCGCTCCCCGCCTCCCCATCACGGGTCTCTACAACAAGAGCCCCTACTACTGCGGAACCTGCGGCCGCTGGTTCCGCGCAATGGCTGGTCTGCGACTGCATCAGCGGGTCCATGCCCGAGCTCGTACGATGACACTGCAGCCCAGATCACCGCCTCCTGCCCCGCCCCCGCCCCCTGAGCCTCAGCAGACTATCATGTGCACTGAACTTGGGGAAACCATCGCCATCATCGAGACATCCCAGCCACTGGCCCTTGAGGACACACTGCAGCTGTGCCAGGCGGCACTGGGGGCCAGTGAAGCGAGCGGGCTGTTGCAGTTGGACACGGCCTTCGTGTGACACAGCTAAGAGCAACAATAAAAAGAGTTCGGTTGTAGCAGCAAGTGTGGGCTCCTGGGAGAAAGGGGACTACCCCCTGGCAAGCCACTCTGGTGCCCACCGGGTACCAGGGTCCACCCTGGCCTTACCCGCTGACTCCTCAACAGCCTTGCCAGGTTTCTCTTGTCACCTTTCTCTGCCTGAGAGGAAACTGAAGCTCTGAGACAAGATCTGTCCCAGGTCACCCCACTACATTGCAAAGCAGTTTTGTCAAGGCTGTTTGCTCTGCATCACCCTGCTACCCTGCAATGTCAGGTAATCTTTCCTGAGCCCCGGCCGCGTGCCAGGTCTATGCTGGGCACTGTCACATACCTCTTCAGGTCCTCTGCTTGTCCCTCCTCCCCCGGTCCTAGCCTTCCCTGGACTCTAGGCACCCAGAACTCGGCTCTGCCTGGTGGAGAAAGACACTTGACTTCTCTGGGCTTCCTTAATCTCACTTTTGACAATGTGAAAGGAAACCTGTAAGTGCCCAAGTGCTCAGCTGCAGACCGGGGGACCTAAAGACCTAGGAGTGAGTCAGACACGGGCCTTGCCCTGGAGGCCCACAGTGTGGTAGGAGGAACACGCACAAGTACAGATAGCCTTGCTCTCTGAGTGTGTCTCATTGATTCTTTCAGCCTGGGTGTCCTAAGGCCTCCTTCCCACGTCCTGGCCACTGCTGGGGATGAGTGACGAGTCGGGCCTCTGCCCTGCCCCTGGGTGGCAGGCAGACATCAGCCCCAGGTTCCTTAGGGCTGCAGTGGGGATGTGCAGGGACAGTGGGTCCCAGAGCAGGGAACAAAGCTCCATTGGTGGGAGATAAGGAGTCAGAGACTTCCTAGAAGAGGTAGGAATCTGCTAGCAGAAGAGAACATTCCAGGCAGGCAGCACTGCAAGGAGGGTGAATTCTTGGTATACTTGGAGACCATCCAGTTATTCACAGCTACAATAATAGTGAACATTTGACTGCCTAGCTGTGGCAGGCACCGCAGTTACTACTAGACATGTATTATGATCCAAACAAGCCTGTGAGTTGATCTCGGGGTTATCGCTATTGTACAGATGAGGGAATGGACAGAGACTTGCCCAAGTTCTCACAGCTAGGCAGAGGTGTGACTGAGATTGGTACCGAGGCGGTCCTTTCAGCCCATGTCTGTAACCAGTGCTGGAGTGATTACTACCTGAAACCCATGCAGGGACTGGGGGCTGAGAGGATTCTTTGTTAACTGGAGGAAAGGTGAGCCGGTGTCACTGAGCAGCTGGGGTTTGAGGGGGCCCTCAAAAAGTCTAAGGATTTGGGAGCAGGAAGGGATCTCCAATCTTTTCAGTTTCCCCGGGGTGACAGTTCTTTCGTCTCTAAATAGAAGATGGTTTACGGCAGGTCCATGGGGCAGGCTCCTCGCAGGCCTTTGCAGTCCCAGGTGCTCTGGCAGGTGAGGCAGAATGAGGCAGGGCTGAGTTGTCTGGGAGGCCCAGACCTGGGAAGGCCGTCAAAGCCCAGCTAAGAAGTTGGGGCAGTGTGGGGAGATGAGAGTCATAACTGGGGGTTAAGGGTCCTGGGGTCAGAATGGGTGGGGCGAGGGGGGAGGCTGGAGATAGTCCAGGAGGGAGAGGATGGGGCCAGAGCTGGGCAGAGGCTGTGGGGGTGAGGAGGGTGAGGGATAGATACCCTTGGTGACCTCATGGCTGACCAGATGTGAACAGAGAAGAAAGGGGTCCCCAGGAACCTGAGGTCTGCCCCTCACCAAGACCAGCCCTCCTGTCCTCAAGTCCACTTGCTGTATATATTCATCTTAAGAACAAAGTGATATCTGGATGGTGTTGAGCAGGGAGGGCCTGGGTTTGCTCTGGGCAGTATACAGATGCCCATGGGGCTGGCCTGAGCAGACAAAAGCCCAGATACCACAGAATAGCCCTTGAACTCCCTCTGGGATATATTTGAAACTCCTCTCCCTCTTTCTTCACCCATGGAGCATGTCAGTTGCTCCTCCCAAGCCCCCTTTCCACTTCTGGGGCCTCTGCCCTCGCCTACTGCTGGTACCGTGTGGAGGAGGTGCCATTTCCCTCTGCCCACATCCCCACCATCTGGCTCCAGCATGTTTTCTAAGCGAGGGTAAAAGCCAGGCTCTCTGCACCAACCTTCCCAACATCCTGGGAGGCAGGCCTGGTAGGTACCCTGTCTGAGACATGGAAATGAAGGGTTGGGGATCTGCCCCCACGCATGTCCACTGAGTCTACACCGCGCTCGTTTTGTGTCCTCTGGACCCTGAAGTGGCAGGCATCACAGGCTGCGACACGGAGAGCTCTTTGTTCAGATCTTAACTGTGTCACTTATGCTCTGTGGCCATGACCTCTCCCATCTCTAGTTCTCTCACATGTCACCTGGGGGTGAAAATGCCTCCCTGGATGGAAGCAAATGGTTCAGGCTAGGTTCAGGGGGCCGACTCCTCCTAGGGCTCTGCCAGGGGGATAAGCCAAACCAGCTCATTCTCGCACAGGAAGGTCAGGCACCTGAGCTAGGATCCGGACTCAGGCTCCGGACGGCCCAGCCTGGGTTCACTCTACCCTGTCCCGCTGCCTGAGATGCAGCCCACCAGACACCTCCCTCATCTGTGTGGAAATAGCCAGACGGGAACAGGTTTTCATGCCAATAATTTATTGAATGGTCTGTACACAGGCAAACCTTACTGTGGGAACTAAGACATCAGGAGCCCCCCCACTCCCCGCCCCCCAGCCCTCCAGGGTGGGGAGAGGAGGGAGGAGACCTAGGGCAGAGGACAGGAAGGGAACACAGCTGTAGGAGGGGGACACAGCTGTAGGAGGGGGAAAGGCCAGGTTGGACGGTGCGAATCGACGTTTTCTTTAAGAAAAAAATTATAACAATCTATTTACACCAGGGGGCCAGGAAAGGGACAA
>NW_017732174.1:325534-366216 GCF_001890085.2 Hipposideros armiger | reverse complement strand
AGGGGAGGGGGCCAAGGGGGTAGGAGGTCCTCATGCCCCCCAACCCCATCCATCCTTCCTTCTCTTCCCTCCCCACAACCAGTTAAAATCCTCTTAAAAAGCCCACCATAGGGGTGAGGCTGGTGAGGGAGGGACAGGAGGTGGGGACAGGGACTCATTTACCTCTGCCCTCTAGTCTAGGGGCCCAGCCAGGGCAGGAGCTTGATGTGCTATGGCCCCCCCTTCCCAGCCCCACTTGGGGCTCCCAGATGGAAGGGTCGTTGGCGGGGCTCTCAGGAAGAGTTAGTGAGGGGAGCTGTGGCATCGGCTGACTGCCATTCTGAGCTGGTCTGAGTCTCACTTAAAGCTGAGGGGGAGGAAGGAGCACACGGTTAGCTTTCATCTTTCAGACCCCCTCCCCCCACCCATCCCCCAAGAACAGGAAGTCAGTGTGGGATGCTACATTAGAAATTGACAACTGTCATTTTAGGTCCAGGGTTGCAAACTCAAATGCCAAAGGGCCATGTTGGTCACTGAGTGACTCACCAGAGAGCCAGGCCGCACTATTAAAGAGGGCAGCTGGAACTCAACCCTGAAGAAAGGCAGGCCCACTGCTGCCCCATCTGATTTTCTTTCCCCAAGAGAAACAGGAAATCTGGATTTATACATAAAATGGCCCCAATTTTTAAATATAGGCAATAAAGTCAACTGTTTATTTTGCTTGTGTAGGCCAAACATGCCTTTGGTTTTCCAGTTAGCATTTCAACACACATCTAGGCAGTGATGCCCAACATATGTGGTCATTCGCATGTTATAAAATATGCTTTCTACACCATCAAACCATCAGCAATTTTCAAGTACCTGCAGGAAACTTGGGGGGGGGGGCTGTGAGAACAAGCCCACCGCCCAGGCTGAGAAATGCTGCTTTACCCCAACTTACCTTGTGAGGATGGGGTGAGGGTGGCCGTGCCCCCTGGGGACCTCAAGTGAGGAGGGATGAGAATGGCGTTGAGAGATGGCTGGATGGAGAGTTCTAGAGACAGGAATGGACATGCTCAGTCAGGGGGCAGAGCAGGACGCTTGGAGACCCAGTTGGGATCAGAAAGGGACACGGAATGGGGATCTAGCTCTTGGCAAGGCCAAGTGTATGCGGACACATGTAGCCACTGAACGCTTTAAATGAGAAACTATAAAGAGCCTGGCACAGGAGATCAGAGCGTGGGTGAAGCAGTTCGGGGTCTCCCTGCATCAGGGCAGCCTCTCCTGTGCCCCAGGCCTTCCCTGTGACCCACCCTCAGCTCCCCGCTCCTGTCTTCGACACTAAGCTCTTTTCCACAATCTTTGGCTGCCCCTCCAGCTCCCCTGATCCCAGGTTGTGTCCTCACCGCCAGGACTGAAATTGAAGAGGGGGGGAAGCGAGCGGTTGTTGGGGAGCTGGGTTGCAGGACATCGCAGTTCATCAAAGAAGCTGTGGGCACAGGCTTCCAGCGGGGAGAGCCTCGAGGATGGTGTGTACTCCAACAGGCTAGAGCAGAGCGCGATGGCCTCGGCCGGTGTTCGGGATTTGAACACCTGGGGAGGGGATAGGCACAAGTCACGAGGGTGAGACACCCTGGCCACTGGCATGCTTCGCTTCACTGCCACAGTGCCGGCATCAGAGGTGACTGCCCACCTCCCACAAACCCACTTTCCAAATGAGGAAACTGAGGCACAGCCCCTGAGGGGGAGCTCAGTTTTTATCACGTGAGCAGCCCGTCAGGTCCTATGACTGTATAGGCCTTGCTGTGTGCTTGTTTTCCCCACCAGAAAAATGAGCAACTTTTAGAGTACAGGAAATTCCATCAACTGAAATCATGAAAGTTACTGGCCCGCTCCCAAGTCATAACTCTATAGCCAGGTCCCCAGACCAGCTAGCCTCCAATGGGGATGTCAGCCATACTGCCTGAGCCCCTAGCCCTGTCCCACCTTTGTCCAGGGGTGAGCCTTAATCTGGGGGAACTTGAACTCCGTGTAGTTGGGGTTCATCTCTCGGATCTGCTCCCGGGTTGGTGTTCCCAGCACCTGTAGGGCAAGGGAGGAGTCTAAGCCAAGGGCCCTATCCCTTAGCCCCACCCCTGCCCGCCCAGCCCAGCCCTCACCTTGATGATCTCCACCAGCTGGTCTACCCCACTGTCCCCAGGGAAGATGGGCTGGCCCAGGAGAAGCTCCGCCAATACGCAGCCAGCTGACCACACATCTAAAGGGGAATAGGGGAATAGTCAGGGCTACCATGCCCATCCCCTCACAAATGCTTCTGTCCCTCATGGTCATCCTGAAAGGGGCCAGGAGCCCCATTTTCTTGGCTCAGAGAGGAAGCACCTTGCTCAAGGTCACACACAGTTTGGGAACACTGGAGCCCGACTGTGAACCTTCAGATCTGCCTGACTACACTGTAGTCTCCAATCCAGGTGTGTTTCCAACCCTCACTGTCTCCCTCTGCTCGGCAATCCCAATAAACCCTTTCTCTGCCTCTAGCCTTGGTGGACAGCCCAACAGGCCTAGAACAGGCACCTGTGTTCTCTGGACCTCAGACAGATAGATCCTTAAGTTCTGGGCTGCTTGCTCACTCCCTAGCCCACAGGAACTGCTGTAGCCTGATACTCTCACCCCTCTCTGGTCTGTACCTTGACCTGCCACGGCACAAGTTCACACCTAGGGACCTCATATTGCTGATGAATGTTTCCAAACCCTTCACGCCCTCCTCAGGCCTGAAAGGTGGCACTGTCATCCCCACCAAGAGGGAGGGACAGAGGCCCTGTGACCAGGTCACACTCTCATGGTTGGCAAAGCCTCGCCTCAGATTCCCCCAAGGTGACGTCACCATCAGCCCCTCCCCCAGGATGAGAAGAGAGGACTGATTGGAGGTTCCAAAGCCAGTATGGACTCGAGTCAGGTCAGCTTTCAAAGCCCAACCTTGCCCAAGTCCCAGCAGTGAGACTACAGGCAGGTGTCCTCACCGCTCTAAACCTGAGACTGCTCATCTGTAAAGAAGCGTATGACAGCACTGCCCTCCTAAGTTTGTGAGGACTGCATAAAAGAACAGATGTTACGCTTTTATCACTGAGCCCAGCAGAGGCAACAGAACTCAAAAACTGCCATGATAGTCATCCCTACCCCCACCCTCCTGAAAGTCTGACCTATGGACGAGGTGTAATCAGTGGCTCCGAAGATCAGCTCTGGGGCCCGGTAGTAGCGAGAACAAATGTAGGAGACGTTGGGCTCCCCCCGGACCAGCTGCTTTGCACTGTGGAAAGAGGTGGGCAGGAGGAAACACAAGGCAAGGGTCAGGGTCCACCTTGCCCCTTCGGCCACCCAGCACACCCCAGGTCAGGCCCACCTGCCAAAATCGCAGAGCTTGAGGACAGCAGTGTCAGGGTCCACCAGCAGGTTCTGAGGCTTGATGTCACGGTGACACACGCCCTGGGAGTGGATGTATGCCAAGCTCCGGAAAAGCTGGTACATGTACACCTGGGACAGACGGGACGGCAGAATTCCAGCCCCGCTCTCCCCAGAGCATGCCACCACTCCACCCTCTTGGCCTCAAGAGTCCTTCCAGGCCCTCTCCCCAACTTCAAAACTGTTCTGCCACCCCTTGGTTCGCAAACTTGAGTGTACGTCAGTCACTCAGAGGCCTCGCTGAAACATGGGCTGCTGGGCCCCCTCCCAGAGTTGCTGATCCAGTAAGTTCAGGGTGGGGCTCTTGCTACAAGCCCCCAGTGCTGGTGCCGGTCCCCACCTTGAGAACTACCACTTCAATCCTACACTTCAGCAGAAGCCTGATAAATAAGACAGAGACATCAGGAAGGCCTTGTTTTAAAGCAGACTAGGGGGGCTGCTCCCCACTAACCAAAGCCACTGGCTGGAGGGCTCAGCCTCCTTCATCCACTGGTCAAACCACCTGTGAGCAGCCCCTCGCCCTCCCACTGACTAGAACATTAAGTGCCAAGGGAGCAAACCTCTTTGTGTTTTCATCATTGCCGCATCCCCCAGGGCCTAGACCAATGATTGACAAGTAATAACTGCTCAGGCCTTCTTCCTGGGCCCACTCCTCCTCTGTTCCTGCCGCCCTTGGCCAGAGATACCACTTCCTTTCCTGTAATTGGTCTCCTCCTGGAAGCCTTCTTTGATTCTTTTTGCCCCAAATCAAGCATGGCTGGGGCAAGAATTCTATTTCCAGAACTTCCTGTGCTCATCCTAGTATGGCAGTTGCTGTTATTTTTCTAGTCTCTGTGACGTTACTTGTCTACCCTGCTAAACTGATAGTCTTCAGGAACAAGGCCTGGGTTTCAGTCAACTGGGCCTCTGGAATTGCCCATTGCTGGGTCTGACACATAGGCAACCACAGGGCAGAGTCACCAGCCAGAGAACTCCACTCCCGAGAGGTGAGTCGCATAGCACTAACCACTGGCAGAGCCCTGTGGATCACCAGGAGGAGCAGCTGGGCCCCCCGCAACCTTCTCCCAGTACAGCAGGTTGCCCCAGCCTCTGTTCTCCACATCATCCCTAGGCTTGTTTGCTCATTCATTCATTCAAACACCTGCTGAAGGATACGAACACCCAGGACTCAGCACCAGAAATGGGAACCAACTGCACAGATGACGGATGAAGACGCTTTCCTGGCTCTGTGGACACTAACCTGTGGACTCCAACCCTGCCTCCTTCCCACTCCTCTGCTAGGCTCTGACCTCAGCATCTCCCTCTCTGTATTCTTGGTCACCACCCCCTAATTCTGAGCCAATACCTCCAACACTACTCATGCCACTGGGCTCCCAGTATGGACCCGAGCAGGTACCTTGCTGCCTCCCCAACCCAGTCAGCCTGCCTCCCTGATTCAGTCAGGCCTTGGGCTGCCCTGAATTTGGCAAGCTCCATCTCTGGAGGTATGGGGATAAGGACAGGGAACACAAGGCCTCCAGAGACCAATGTACACTTGGAAAACAAGGAAACGCACAGAAGCAGGAGGGTCCAAAGCCTCTGGCTTTGTGGGCCTGGGCCCAGCAGCCTGCCTGCCTGCCCACCTTGACAAAGATGATAGGGATGGTCAACTTGGCCTTGGTGAAATGGCGGGCCACCCGGTACACTGTCTCGGGCACGTATTCCAGCACCAGGTTTAAGTAAAGCTCATCTTTCTGCGGAAAAGCAAATGAGAGGTGTGAGGTGTTGTGAGGAAGGGGGAAGGGCAGGTTTGTGGGGAATAGGGGAAGAACTGGCAGTTATGAGAAAGGCAGCAGACAGAAAAACGGGTGGAGTGAAGGTGGAGGCTTCCCCTGACCCCTGAGGTCTCACCTTCTCCCCAGTGGAGTAGAAAAAGTATCTCAGCCTCACGATATTGCAGTGGTCCAGCTTCCGCATAATCTGCAGCTCTCGGTTCTTGGGGACAAAGGGAGAGCCTCAGAACACCACCAGCTCGCTCTGCCTCCCATCCCTAGCACTCTTCACCAGAGCCCTACTCCCCTATTCCTGCCAACAGAGCCAAGCAGCTACTCCCTGTGTCCCAGCTCCAATGCCCCCCAAGAGAAGCCCCTAATTCCTTACCCCTAACCCATCCGCCTCACACAAAAGCTGGAGGCCTATGGACTAAACCCAGACTTCAGTCTACTTTTTAAAAATGTTTTGATGTATTGCTGACATTTGAAAATCAAATAACTTCACATATAAATCCAGTTTTGCAGCTTCTCTTACAAAATCAGGCCAGCCTTCCTGCATGGCAAAAGCAACAACAGACAAGTAGTGGCCATTCAGTTCACCCTGATCCCCACTCTTCCCTACTAAATCCCCTGGAGGCATCTGGGCCCTTGAACCCTGAATTGGATCCTGAGTCCCAGACTCCAGGCTTCTAATTCTCATCTTCTCAAAGGGGATCCAGCCTCAGCCTCTTCCCAGAAGGCTGCTGGTCTCAGCGTTCTTCCCTATTCTGTTCCCCTCTGGAGCCTCAGAACTTCCCGCCCTTCTGACTTCTCTGACTTCTGGGACTCAACACTAATCCAATTCTGATAGACACCCTGGAGCTCCTCCTACCCGAGAGGCCTCACTGCCAAAGACCCAGGGCCTGACCTGCTTCCCCAGCCTAGGCTCAGTTCTCCTACATCCAGACTAGCCTAGGCTCCAAAATGCTGTCCTTCAAACACCAACTATCCCTCAACTCCTACTCCTCCACCTCCTTCTCATTCCCTGAGCTTCCCCTAGCTCAGAGGGGATGAGGAAAAGACACCCCATCCTCAGCGGGGGACAGAGCCCCACATCAAGGCATGTAATTTGGTGAGTGCTATGCAGGCTGGATTCCACCCCACACTTATCTGCAACACACTAAGACCTTTGCAAACGCACTTAATCAGCCCCACCAGCTTCCTTTCCTCTCTAAGTAGAAGCTTAACTTAGTAAAGGTGGAGGGCTTGGGAATGAGATGATATTCTTGACCTCTGGCAATTCTCTTATCTCAGTCTCCATTTCCAGTTTCTGCTTACTTGAAATGGGAATAACAATAGTATCTACCTTCAGAGAAGCTTTATGTAAATTAAATAAGAACTTTCCTGCAAAGCACTTACAAAGAGCAAAAGCCCAATAAATGTCAGCTCTGGGCCCTCCTGGAACGCACATTCCCATCTTCCACACAACTCACTCCCTTCTCTGGCCCATGCTCAGATCCCCTGTGGGTCTGTGCTCCTTCTGGGGCTCTCTCACCAGTCATGTCCAGTCAAACCTCCATGTCTTCACCCCCCACCCCCCACCCCAATCTACCTTAAACCTCTTGTCCTGAAGAACCTTCTTGATGGCTACCAGTTCCCTGGTCTCTGCCAGCCGTGCCTGGTACACGACCCCAAATGAGCCATTGCCAATCACTTTGATGTCTGTGTAAGCCACCTCCTGGCTGCGCTCCGGACCTTGGCCTAGAGTGGCTATCACTGTGGTCACCTTGCCGCTGTCACCTGGGGAACAAAGGGGACACAAAACCCACTGACCTTTCCCTTCTTGCCACCTCCCCATCCTGGGGCTGTGGGAGGGAGGAGAACCTCTACAGAAAGCTCTCTGGGGCCTCTTTGTCCCTTTTTCCTTTCCCCTCCCCATATAGGAGGATACTGACACCTAAACCTCTTGCTGACCCCTCATCTCCATTTCTAGTAGACAGCAAACCACTGGGTCCTTTTGGTCTAAGGAGACACTGACACTCCTAGATGCTGAACCCATCCAGTCCACTCTGAACTTACTGCCCTCTGGCCCCTCCTGACTGGGGAAAGCCTTGACCTAACCTCTTCCACTTAGGAGAGTGGTAACCCTAAGATACTTCTGTTTTAGAAAAGCACTAACCTTCCTCACAGCTCAGGGCAGAGTGACCTCTACACACTCTGGTGGAGCTGGTAACTTCACCACTGGTTTTTGGTGACAGGAATGAATGACTCCTCCTGGCATGAGTGTGTTAGTGCCCTGACTCTCACTTTTTGGGGACAGTTAGCCCTTACCCAAATACTCTGGGGTTAGAGAAGGCACTACTAACCTGACCTCACCTGTACAGCCCAGAGCCCCAGACCCCTTCCAGCATGTGGGTGGTCCCTAATGCACAAGCACTAAATTGTGAGACTGGTGAACCTGATCTCTATGACCAGGAGGCTAGTCCAGCTTCAGTCTTTCAAAAGAGGAAAGCTGTAATTCCAAGTTCCAGTCTCTGCATGGCAGCAAACTTTGGTAGCATCCTTTGGGGATAGGGACCTCTGTTCTTTGGGACAGTGATGAAAGGTTCCCCAAAGAAAAGGGGTCATTGATGAATCAAATCCACGTTGAGGGGCCAGTTGACACCTTCTGTTGTCAGAGGTGATTCTACATAGCTATTTTTCCAGAGCCAATGACACCACACCTCAGAATAATGAAAGGGATATAACCAGATCCATCCTCTACAGGGAATTGTGACCCTCCCCCACCCCCATTCCATTTTTGTGAAAGGAAACCCACCAAGCCATGTTTTCTTTAAGAACAATGACTATGACTTGGTCTGATAGGGATGCTGACTCCCAGTCTGTCCTTATTTCTAAAAAGCAGCAGCCATTAATTTCCACCATTGGGGGAACAGTTCTACATATTATGAACAGGTAATGATACCAGGCTTTGTGTTTTAAAAGGGAAGATGAGCTGGGTACCAGGTTTGGAAAGCCCTGGCCCTGTTCTTTGGGGACACAGTAACCCCAAATACCTGCTTCTAAGCAATATTCACTCCAAATCCCATTCTTTAAAGAGGAGCAAATTCAGAGCCCCTTTTCGGGGGGTGGTGGTTTTATTCTTGTTCTCTTTGGGAACAATAACCCTTGAGCCTCATTTGTAAATGACGATGACCCCTGAATGGATGGCAACGTCAGATCCCTGTTTTGAAGCCTCAAGGACCCAAGACCTTGGTACTAGAAATAACAGGAACCTGTGACCCCTGTTTTTCTGAGAGTAACTAATTCTAATCCTAAACTCCAAGTGATGGTAACCCCCCAAATCCTTCTCTGAGAGGGGCAGAGCTCAGATCCCAGTTTTAGGAAGCACAGTGACCTCGAGCTCCTATCTGGGCATATGGAAGAAACTGATCTACGATTGAGGGGCTTCAGGAATCCTGATCTCCACCCACCACGGGCGCCGCTAGTACTCACGGCCCAGCTTCACTCCGGGCGGCGGGAAGCTGGTGCCCGCGCTGGGGCCGCCGCTGCCTCCTCCGCCACTGCCGCTGGGGCCACCCCCGGAGCTTGAAGCCCCCACGCCCCCACCCATGGCTCCAACAGACGCCTTCCCGCCGCCGCTGCCGCCCGGGCCGGAGGCCGAGCCCCCGGGGCCACCGCCGCCGCCGCCGCCGCCGCCTCCTGGCTCCGCAAATGAGCTGGTCCGCGCCCGGCCCGAGCCCCCAGGGGCGGCCCCTGAAGGCGCGCCACCGCTCATGGCGCCGAGCGCAGGCCCAGGCCGCGGGGCTCGGGCTACCCGGGCTGCCGCCGCTGCCTCCGCCTCCCCCGGCCTCCGGCCTCTTCCAGGCCGCGCCGCTCGGGCTCCGGCTCCGGCCCAGCGCCCGCCGCGGGGCACACCGGGAGATGCAGTCCGCCTGCCCTCCGCGACGCCGTCACCGCCCTCGAGCCAGAGAGAACCGCGTGGCACGCCGGGAAATGGAGTCCGCAAAGGCTTCAGAGTAGACCGCGGAAATGATGGGTCGCGCTGCCCGTCGAGAGAGTCCTGAGCAGTAAATCGGTCCACTGTGCCCAAGGCGAACCCAGAAGCACTTTGGGTAGACAAGCTTGAGTCTCACACTTACTACACTGCGGCAACGGTGAGCTCAATGTACCTCAGAAATGTAGTCGCAGCCACTCGATAAGTGACCTGATGCACGCCGGGAAACGGAGTCCAGTCGGTCACTAATTCTATTGGCTGTGCATGCCGACCAGCACCAGGTGTACTTTGGGAAATTGAGTCGGCGCAGGAGGACCGGCAGATCTCGGATCAGCAAATCTCATAACAGCCGATCTCGGACCTTGAGGCAAGCCGGGAAATGGAGTCGTCGCCACGCCCTCACCGCATTGCAGGTGTAAAGCGACTTTGAAAGCACGCCGGGAAATGGAGTCCCATGTGATTCCCTAAGCCCCAAGTGGATACTGTAGTTCCGGAGATAGGCTGGAAAATAGAGTAGCTACAGAGCTCCTCCTCTCTCGTACGTTAGGCCGCAGTCTCTGCCGGGAAATGTAGTCAACACCAAGGCTTCAGAGCAGTTGCTACAGCGAGCCTTTATGCCTTCTGGGAAATGGAGTTCAAGGAAGTCTCCCGATTGACTGAGGGCAAGGGAGCCTCCATGAGCCCAAAGCATGCTGGGGAATAGTCCAGACCGGATCCTGACACTTTGAGACTAGAATTCCTACGCTGGCAGGGAAGTGGAGTCCAATTAGTGGGTATCTTCGGGAAAGCGTGAGAGAAAAGTGAAAGTCGGCAGTCCCCTATGGAGAGTGAAGAGTGTTTCAGCGCCTCCTTCCCCACCCCCAGTCCCCAAGAAAGAGCTTAAATTGATTAGGGGCTGCTGGAAAATGGAGTCCAAACACTCTTTCAAGTTCTAAGTTTCCACAAATCAGGAAAAAAAAAAAACCCTGCAAACGACTTGGGAAACAAAGTTACCTGCGGTTTCTCAGAACGATAGTCTTAGGATACAATCTAGCATTTTCTAGCTTTGTGGTTTGCACCGAGCATTAGCAGAGCGTTAAAAAAGAAAATACAATTTGCCTTGAACCCCCATTCAGCTTTTTGCGTCCTTCCACTTCCTAAATTACAGGATCCTGGAGGATCCAAAAGAAGGAAGTTGGGTGCTAGGAGTAGCCTTGGGTTTTGTGCGCGCATTATGTCGCCCCATTTATCGATTAACACCCGGAAGAACAGTAGCACCAAAGGGAGCTGGGAAACAGAGTTCGAGTGAGTGAGATAGAGAGAGAGAGACAGACAGACAGATGAGGGAGAGAGAGAGAGAGAGAGACTGTGAGTGAGTGTGAGTGTGTGGTGTGTGGTGTGTGTGTGTGTGTGAGAGAGAGACTGTGAGTGAGTGTGAGTGTGAGTGTGTGTGTGTGTGTGTGTGTGTGTGTGTGTGTGTGTGTGTGTGTGTCGGAAATACTTGGACTAGAATGAAATCACCCTCAGCCCCTCCTGTCTTGTGGGATGATGGGAAATGGGGTCTCTGGACTTCACTTTAATCCGAGCCTGCGTTCGTACTAACTGTTCTGCTTTTTCTGAAGCCTAAAGAAAGTCTCGTCCACTTTGTCCGTTACTGACTGCAATTCCCAATGGATACAGACACCACCCCTCACCCCGGGGGCCGGGACAGACGGTAGCGCTGAAGGCTTTTTGGACTACATTAACCAGAGGCAAAGCGCGGATACACTTCCGCTCTTTTCCATGCAAGCGGTTGCATCACGCACAGCACGGAGCGGGTGTTTCTGGGAGTTGTAGTTTCCCAGCCAAACGGTACCTGCTGCCCTCTGACGGCCGCCCAGAGTCGGAAAGCAAAAATCTGAGTCAAGACCCAAAGCCCTGGAAAGTCAGTCCTACACTGGACCAAGAAGGCCCCGAAGGGCAGCGGAGAAGGGCAGGATAGTGGCGGTTACTTAACGGCCAGGACCCGTGGGACTTGCGTAGTGGGCCTCACGTAGGCAACTGCCACGAGGGTATTGGGATCCGTGGGAGTCTGAAGGCGACTGTTGAAAGGAATTTTACCAGGATGTTTATAAGAATTGAAAACATTTGTTGAGGGGTGCCAGGGCGGGTTGTGTCTTTGAGGGGCTTATGGGTGTCTGGAGATACTGAGGTACCGTGGAGAGGTGAAGGCTTCTTACTTTTGGGACTGTGGAGAAGTCAGAGGGGACTTGGGGTGCTTTTAAAAGGTCTGTGGGAGACTGTGAGAAACTACTGGTGACTGAGGGGATCTCTGAGGTACCTGAAGGAGTGAGGGATGGTTGAAAAGCATCAGAAAGGAATTTTGGGGGTCTGTGTGAGAGCTGGGGGGTATAGATACGAAGAGGACCTCTGATAGAGTGAATTAATTGAAGTGTCGTGGATCTATAAAGGGATTTCTACTTGGAATAAAGATCCTGGAGGATGTGGTAAGGAACAGAGGTGTGTGGTCTTGCAGAAACTGCAAACAGATTTAGGTGGATCATTAAAGATTAGAACTGCTGGAGTTTTCAAGACCAGTGCCACCTCTAACATCCCACTCAGCCAGAATTGGGGGCAACAAGTCTGAGTGGGCCTGGTCTGACCTGGAGAGCAGTCCTGGAGCTGAGCACTTTTGAATCTATGTTAGACCTGGTTAGAGGTGTTTTGACAGCACTGAAATCAGGAACTGAGACTACTAGTCAGGGTCCTCCCCCCTCCCCCCAGTGATGACATCCCCTTCTCCATCACACCACCAGCAGCAGCAATTCAGCTGCATCTATGTTGCCAGGAGACATGCCTCATCCCAACTTCCAGAAATAGCCCAGTGGCCCCCACTCCAGGGAGTGACTTACATCACCCAGGAGAGGGAGCAGTTGCCCACAGGCCGCCATGGGAGCCTTGGTTTCCTGCTAATACCCCAGCCCTGGATCCTCTCTTCACTGCCAGCCAACATAATCTGGGACCACCCACTCTTGGCTGCCATGAAATGAGAACGAAGCGAGTGGGTAGGAATTACCAGTTTCCTCCCCCTCAGAGTTACACAGGGTGGGGTTTCACAGTGAAGCCAGTCCAACAGGCCCTGAGCCCTCAATTCCCACTCTGTCTCAGCAGCCGCGTAGCCTCAGGAAAACCCCTTCCCGCCTCTGGGCCTCAGGCACCTCACCTGCACTGTAGCGGTTGGGCTGTCTGGAAGGGTACTTCCAGCCTGGATTCCTCCTGATTCATTCGTCTCTGATTCGAGCTCCCCAACCTGGGCTTCTAGCTTAATGAGCTGCCTCTCAGATCCTATGATCTTGAGGCCCTAGTCTCGATCCAACCATCCTGACTTTAGGAGGAAGACTCAGGAGTTGAAAGAACACAGACTTCATTTAAAATCCTGGCTGGGTTTAGGACCTTGGGCAAATCATTGAGTCCCGTGCCCCACTGGATGTTGGAGATAAAGCTCTGCAGCTCCTAACTAGGTACTTAGTACACGACAGGTCCATCAATAGCAACTGATTAAGGCAACCCCGATTCTGATTCTACTTGCTGGTGGAGGGTGTTCCCATGGTTCCACAGGAAGATCATGGAAGTCCCTTGCAAGGTGTACACTGCAAGAGACTGCAGGCCTGTCCCCAAAGGCCTCCCAGACTAAGAAGTGCTCTAAGGAGAGTGATGTGTGGGAGGAGACTAGAGGTAGTGCAAAAGGAGCTCCAGGCCTTCACCAGAGCCCGGGGACATGGATAGGAATTCAGAGCCAGAGAGAAAAAGGCATTTCAGGCAATTGGTGAAGAGTCTAAATGCTTCCAAGGACACGCTGCCCCATGAGATACAGAAGCAATCAGATGATGACCCGAGTATGCCTGAGACCTTAATCATTGGACCCTGGAGGTTACAAGCACCCCTTTCCCCCCAGATCAGCTCATTTCCCTGGAACTTGACACATTCAGAAGGGCTTAAGCCCTCCAGCCAGATTCACTGGGGAGCCAGTCCAGGCCCGTTCAGCATCCAGCACAGGCTGTGGCCCTTCGATGAGACAAATCATTCCATCCAAAGGTCCAAAGTTTTATTGTTTTGAATACATTCTCCAGCAGCCCCCGACTTCCCTCCGCCCCCCACCCTCAGTCCCCAGTACAGAATAAGGCTTAACCACAGACCCCCACCCCAGGGGCCCCAGCCAGGAGGCAGAGGGGGCTTCCAGTTTGGATTCAGGGTACCCCCTTCCCACTCCTGCCTGCCTATGGGCTGGTCCTAGGAGCAGCTGGGGGTGAAGGGGTTGGACCGGTGCTGGGGTGGAGAGTAGGAGAGGGGTAGCAGGCACTTGTAGATTTGTGGCCTATGGGTGGCACCCCTCACCCTCCTCTGCCCCCCACCCCCAACACGGAATTTTTGGTTCATCATAAAATGTCCCTCCCTCCCATGTTGCAACACTGTGGGGTGAGAAACCCAGGCACTCATGGCCCCTGGAGGGGCAGGGAAGGCTGGACTGGAGCGGAGGATGGCTGGAGGTGGACAGGGAGAGGTACAGGAGGCAGAGAACAGGGAGGGAGACAAGGCTTTACTTCCTAAGCGATTGTAATAAAAAAGTTCCTGGGCTTTGAGGCCAGAGCCTCAGTTCAAATATAAATTCCCCAGAGTGGAGGTGGCCCCCTTACAACCCCCTCCCTCCCCCCCACCACCACTTTGCCCAGAGCTTAGAAACCCACAGAGACAGGGACAGCCCCCAGCCCTGGGCACCCACCCACCCTTCACCATTAAAAAAAAAAAAGTTAAGTTTTATACAAAACGTGGGGAGGAGAGGAGGCAGGGAAGAGACTAGAGCTGCCCTCACCTCCAGGGCACGGGAGAGTTAAGGCAGCAAAAGAAGCACAGGGGGTGGGGGAACAGGGTCCCCTGCCCACAGCCCTCAGGAATCTCGGTGCTCCAGAGAGAGCTGGGCTGTGGCATGCTGGAGATCAGAGCTCACCCGCCTCGGGGTGAGGGGCCCCCCGGCCTCCCCGGGCCCCTCCCCACGCACCTTTTTGTCCTCACCCTCATCCTCCAGGCCCCCAGCAGGGCCCCCACCACCCTCCAAGCGACAGTCTTCACTCCAGCGCCGTTTAAAGCGAAGCTTGAGGGGCATGCACTGCGCAGCCCCAGGTGCCTCGCCGGGCTCGGGCTTGGGGGGCGCAGGAGGGGCACGAGGCGTCTTGAACACCTCCCCATCTTCCTCATCCTCATCACTGATGTCAGTCACCTCCACCTCCTCTGACTCGCCTTCAGAGATAGGCTCCACCTTGATCTGTGGCGGCGGTGGTGGTGGGGCCAGTGCCCCTGCCCCCTCAGCCAGCCCGCCTGTGCTGCCACTACTGCCAATGCCAATGCCAATGCCACTGCTCTTGTCAGCACCCGCCGGAGCCTTCTCCCCAGCTGCCCGCTGCCGGCGTCCCAGCGGGGGCGGCTGGAGCTTAAACTTGAATGGGGAAGAGGAGGAAGAAGAGGAGGACGAGGCCGAGGAGGGGACCGGTGGGGTCTCAGGTGCCATGGGTGGCAGCGGGCACTTGTCAGGACGCTGGGGCTGGGGCACAACCAGCCCAGGGTAGTGCAGGAAGGCGCGGGGGCTGAGGTGGTAGTTGTAGACGCTTTGGGTGTGGGCCTGCAGGTACCGTTTCATGTCCTCAGGGCTGAAGGAGAAGTGGGAGCCTCCCCCTGAGCCACTGGGGGCCCCGCCGCCACTTGGGTACATTGGGCTCAGCGTGGGTGAGGGCGTGTAGGCCAGATGGGTGGGCGTCATGGGTAGAGCCGGTGAGAGCTGAGGGGGTAGCAGGGAGCCAGGCCCAGCCAGGGGTGACACAGGGAAGGGGCTGAGGGGCTCAGGGCCACCCCGGGGCCGGGGGTAGACACGGAAGACACCAGGATCATGGGGCAGGCGGGCCAGCGGGGGTCCTCGAAAGGCACCCAGCTCTGGAGGGCCTGGCGGTCTGGCCCGGGGGTCCTCTCCCAGTGGCTCCTCCAGCTCTGAAGTGCCATCGCTACAGTCACTGACCGAGCCTCGGCCCAGGCGTCGTGCCACCACAGCCGAGAAGAGAGAGGATGAGGATGAAGAGCAGGCAGGTGGTGAGCGGGGGTCCTCGGTGGGAGACAGCACTTCGGAGGGTGTTGAGGGAGGGAAGCGGAAGTGGCTGCCACCCGACGGCACTGGAGGGGCACTCTGGGGCACTGCGCCCCCTGGTAGGAGAGGGGAGATGTGTTGTCAAGGCCATTGGCCTAGCCCAGACATACAGACAGACCCTCTCCTCCCTCTGAGGCCACGCCTGCTGCCAGCCCTGATACTCACCAGCCAGCCCCACATCGATGAAAGGGTAATTAACCAGCACCAGTTTGTTGAAGTTGAACTTGTAGGTGAACCGTTTCCCCTTGGTCTTGTGCAGAATTCGTTTGTTGTAATAATAGCTGTGGGCATAGAGACATCATCGAATGGTTAGTCACACGGGATTCAAGTCCAAAACCCTATACCGTGACATTAGGTGCTGCTCACGAAGGGCAACTGAGAAACCCGGACCACACAAGGGCAATGAAATACCCGAAGGGTGGGGATCAGCTCTCCCTTCAGGTCTGGAGCCAGATTAGAGGCCACACTCATGACTGTCTTCTCTCCTCAGGACACCTCTGTGTGACAAATGGGCTCAGAGAAGCGTTAGGACTTGCCCAAGGTCACACAGCTACAATTTGGAAGAGTCGGGAGTCAAACCCAAAGCTTATTCCCAGGGGTCAGGGGCTCCCCAATTGGTAGGGGCTGTCCACATCTGCCCAGGGGCTCTGCCCTCCTCACCGCAGGGCCCGGCTCAGCTTGTCGTAGTTCATCTGGGGCTTGCACTTGCGGACGCCCCAGAGCCGGGCCACCTCATCGGGGTCCTTGATGACGAATTCCCCGTAGTCCCCCTGCCAGGCGATGACCCCCTGGTACTCCTCCTTCCGCAGCAGCTCCAGGATAAAGTGCCACAGCTGGATCTGCCTCGAGCCAGGGGACGACTCGGGCTTGTAGGCCCAATCCGGGAAGGCAAACCCTGAGAAACAGAGGCAGGGCAGTGGCCCCAGGTCAGGTCTCCTAAATCCAGGGCTCTAGGTCCCCTCTCAAGGTCCACCTCCTACCCCACCCTCAATGCAGAGAAATCTGTCTCCCCTAAGCCAAGTCAGGACCTGGGTGAGAGGGAGACAGTGTATGTCTGTCTGTGTATGAGGGGTCTAGATGGGAGCTGGGGGGAGGGGAAGCTGGAGCCTGCTCCAGCGACACCAGGGAGAAACAGGAAACCGTCGGCGGCGGGTCCCGGGGCCAGTGCCAGGGGGCCAGGCACCAAGCCAGGCCGGCTGGCAGGGCTGCCAGTGGGGGAAGGGCAGGAAGGGGCACACGTGGCTAGACGGGTTGGGGCAAGCCCCCCCCAAACCCCCCTACTCTGAATCAGGGCTAGTCGCACCACCCCCGAACCCCGCCAGCTACTCTAGTCCCCTCCTAGGAACATATACTGTCTCCCTCCCAAGACCTACCAGAGCCCTTACACCCACCCCAGGACCAGAGACGAGGATTTTTTTTTTTCTTAAAAGGACCAGGAGGGGTGGGGTGGCTGGTTGACGATGAGGTCAGCGCTTGCACACACAGAGGCTTCTGTCTTCCCTGGAGAGTGAAACCCAGACTGTCTGAGATTGGCCCCCCCAAGCCCGGACCCTCTGTGCTACACTGCCCTCCCCAGACCCAGGCACACAGACCCAACCTGACTGGAGGGCCCCAGCCCAGGTCTTGAGATTGAACAGGCACCACTGGAGCCTGTTCCCTCTTCTGCCTTCTTATCCTCAGCTTCTTCCCTGCCCACCTGCCTACCCGCCCCCAGCATTAACCTTGGGTAGAGGTTGGTGGTGGGCTGGCTGGTCCCTGGAGGGGGTGGGCAGCCTGGGGGGGGAGGAGATGGGGGGGCTGCGGTTGTTGTCATTTCCCAAACCCCCGGGTAATCAGGGACCATCAATAATTCAGCACTAGGCAGCCGGTAATGGAGGGGTGGGAGGAGGGAAGTGGAGGAAGGGAAGGAGTAGGGAGGCTGGGCAGGGGCCCTGGTGCCACTAGAGGGAGAAGGCCAAGGTGGACAGCTAAAGATGGGCGGGGTCCCAAGTCTCAGCCGGCTGCCTGGGTCAGCCTCCCTCCCCTGGCCCTGGCTCAAGTCTCAGCTCTAGCAGGTACCAACCAAGCCTGGGGCAAAGCTGAGCCTCCCCCAGACTCCACCCCAGTCTGGAATCCAACAGAGGATCTGATATTTCCCCTTGGGGACATGGGGATCAGCAGTTCCTGCTCCCACAGGGACAACCCCCCCTCTTTTAAATCCAAAGCTGAATCTCTCCCACACAGAGACCCAGTTCCCCACCCCTAGTCTTGGGTAGACAGGGATGACCAGCATTCCCCAACAAGTCCCTGCCCCATTCAGAAATCCTAGCCTCAAATCAGCCCCTCAGGGCTCCAAGGATATGACCTCCAGCAGGCACTGACAGCCCCAGATCCATTCAGAAGTGACAGCCACTAACAATGCCTTCCATGGACCCCAGCATCCATAGCCCCATCCTTCTCTTGGGAATCCAGGTATCTACCCATTTGTCCTCACTCTGCTGGAGAACCCAGGCCCCAGAGGCCCTTGGGAACCCAAGTGACCAAACCACCAGCTCCATGTATCCTCTGACCCCCCTCCAAAAAGCTCTTGGCCCTGTCAGGGCACCGAACTCCATGTTCCTCCGACTTAAACCCCAATCTGCTCTCAGCCCCAGGAGGGGGGCCCAAAGCCCCTGAGACATCAGTCTGGGGTTGGAGGGTGTACTGACTTCCACCCTCCCCCCCAAATTTAAGCCACCCTTCCCAGCCCACCCGCCCCAGCCTCCTTGTCCCGGTAACCAGGCAACGTGTGTGCAGCGACAGTCCTGGGAGCGGGGGAGCAGGAGGCTAAAAATAAACTTTGCAGAAGAGAAGGAGTGAGAGAGACTACATGCAACACAAAGGGAACTCAGAAGGGAGGTGGGGGGCTCTGGAAAGGCCCCAAGCTGCATGTTGGGGGTTGTCCCAGGCCCCCATGGGAAGCCCCCTCCCTGGGCAACCCTGCTCCAGGGCTAGGACCCTGATTTCTGCTCCTGGCAGGGACCCACCCTACTGCCAGGCCCACCCCTACACCGGCTTTCCTCATCGGACATGGCATACATGAGGGCCTGTTCCAGGCTTTAGGGGGAGAAGGAAGAAGAGGGGGGGTGACGTCAGGGTGTCTCAATGGGGCTCTGTTCCCCAGGCCTTGGAGCCAGGAGCCAGGCACGGGCAAGGGGAGCGTGTGTGAGTGTGTGCTGTGTCTGAGTCCACGTGCTTAAATCAGGGAACTACCGGGCCTGAACCAAGAAAGCTTGGGGGTGCAGGACCTCTGGCGCATAGGGGGACAGTGAGGCAGAGAGAGAACAACTGACACTGAGAGGGGTTCAGGACACTGGGAGACAGGGTGGAGAGGTGGCAGCAGACAGGCAGGAAAGGCTGGGAAGGCGGAGTCCCAGAAGGCACACCTGGGTCCCACAGTGGTGGGGTAGAGATTCTCCCTGACAAACTGTGGAAACCTGGGGGAGCAGAATTCCTGGATACCACCCAAGTTCACATGACTGCCCAAACTTTTTTTAAGGGATTATGGGGGTTGGAAGGGAGGGGTGGTGGTAGAGGAAGAGCACGCCGGCCTCCTGGGGGGCCCCACCACTTCCCCCACTCCAGGCAGCTCTCGGTGGCGCCAGAGCCGGGAAGAAAACAGGAAGTGGGAAACAGCCGCGGCAGAGGAGAGAGGCTGGGATGTAGGATCGGATGGAGGGGCGCACAGCGGCGGGCCAGGAGTCAGAAAGACCCACTCATTGACGGAGCGATCGAGAGGCCCCGTCTCTTCCCCCAGTCGGGAACGCACACGCCTCTCGGCCCCAAGACAGGGTTAGGGGAGCGGCCCAGCCGGTCCCACCAGGCGAAGGACCGTAGCAGGAAGGGAAGACGAGGCGGGGTTGTCTGGGCGCCTGGGCCCCCTCCTCCCGCGACGGGAGGCTCCTGCTGCCCCCAAGGCCCAGCGGCCCAGGAGCCCGTGGGAGCCGGAGAGTATGTGGGTCGCACGTGACTGACCCTACAGCACTCCGCACCCCTACCCCAGCCCCCCTCATCGGCCCGGATCCCCAGGCGCCGGAGTCCCGCTCCGAGCCCTTTAAGAGCCGCCCCCACCCGCCGAGCAGGGGGGGGGCGGGGTGGGTGGGCCGGTCGGGGCACACACCCGCACACAAGAGCCCGAGCAGCGGCCGCCGCCGGGGGAAGGAAACAAGTTTGAACAGCGGCGCCCGGCCCCCTTCCCCCTCCCCCGTCCCCGCCCCGGGCCGGATTCCGACGGGGTAGACGGGCAGGGGGCGGCTGGGACCCCTCCCCCCAGCGCGCCCGGGCGCAAAGTCCAGCCCGCGCGAGCCCGGGGGCGGCGGGGGAGGGGAAGGGGGAAAGTCCGAGTGGGAGGGGGGTTAATCCCGCTGCCCCCCGCCCGCCGACCAAGCGGAGGAGGGGAACCTTGGCCCCTTAAGGAGGAGCAACTTGGCGGGGAAGAGGGGGGCGGAGGGAAAAGACGGCCGGTTGAAAGAGAAGAGCAGGGTGAGGAAGGGGGGTGACGGGGGAGACTCCGCGTTCCCCCCACCTTCCCCACCCTCCTCAACCTCCAGCCCCGGGCGGCGCGGGAATAGAGTACCCAGGTCTCTCCTGAGCCACCTTAAAGCCGCGCGTTCTAAGGTCGGAAACAAAAAGTTCCTTTTTCGAACGTTCGGGCTGCGCTTTGGAACTTTGCGACTCCGCGCGGGCGGGGGAGAGACGAGCCGGCGGAGACGGGCGGGGGAGGGGCGGCGCAGCCCGGACCCCGAGTCCGAGGCTCCCCACTCACGCCCTCCTCCTAGAGGCCATCCCGTATCCCCCTCTAAGCCGGTGCAGGGCACCCGCCGCGGTGAAGGTCACGGGCCAGATCGCGCAGTACGGAACCCGGGGTAGCGGGCCCGATGGACAGGCCCCCCCACGCCCGGCACACGTCCCGGCCCCCAGAGTGCAACGTGACAGAGCGGCGGGGAGGGACCCGGCCAGCCCCGATCCCGGGAATGGGGGAGCGCCCAGCTTTCCGAGTCCAGGCAGGGAGAGGACCAGGACTCGCAGCACCCACACCACTCCGCCTGGAGCCAGAAATTGGGGGTCCCATGCAGTAGCCCCCGCTCGCGCCGTAAGAAGCAACAGGTCTCGAGTGCTTGGGGGTCCCCCGGAACTGGGGATCACTCGGGCTCCCCCGGAACCCTTCAGCCCCCCCAAAGTTTCTCCGCCTTGTTTCCCGGGGCAACAAGTCTCCCCCACACGTGCTGCCCCCGCCCCCACCTGTGTCCGCCGGGGTCTTCATGTTGGGGGTCCGGGGCGAGGCGCCCCGACTCCGGGCCGCAGGTCCCGGCGCCCGCGCTGCCCCGTCCCGTCCCGCGCCCGTCGGGCCGCCCTCGCCGCTTCACCCGGCCTCGCCTCTCAGAGCCTCTCCCCTCCCCGCCGCCGCCTCCCGGGTTAATATCGCACTCCGGGGCCGGGACGCCCACGCCCCCCGGCCGGCGACGTCACCGCCGCGTCGCCATGGAGACACTGCGCCCGCCCCCTCCCTGCTCTCTCTCACACACACAGACGCGCGCGCACACACACACATACACACTCTCACTCGCCGGCGCACAGCCACTGAGGACTGGCCGGCTCTAGGCTTAAAGGGGCCGCGCGTCGGGGGAGGAAGGAAGGAGGGGGTGAAGTGGGATGGGGTCCCGGAGGTCATGACCCTTCTCTGAGGCTCCAAGTCTGCAGATAACTTAAGTCCTCGACACTCGCAACCTGCTGCCCCTCCTCCTCTCCTGCCCACTGCGGGATCCAGAGTTTCTTTTGGGAGCCTGTAAGAGAGGAGGGGGAGACCTTCTGAGGGGGGTCAGAAACTTTTGTCGGGAGGAGTCATGGACCTTTGAGGAGGAGGCAGACTCTTCTCTGCAGGGGGCGGGGGTCAGGACCTTGGAGGATGATCAAGACCACATTTCCCAGCCTGGCTTTACCCTGCCCCCCCAACCCTGAGCCTGAATAGGGGCAGCTGTCCAGGGGTGGAGTGGAATGGGTGGGAAGCATTTCCCAGCATCGGAAATGGGGAGGCGGCTGTGCCCTCTGCTCCTCCGGGATGGATGGGGTCTTGGCCTTCCAGATTGCCCCAGTCCCAGCTGGGGAGGAAGTGACCAAAGAGAATGCATTCGGGAGCTCCCCCTCCATCCTCGGGCTGCAGCTGTCCTGGGGACAGGGCTGGCGCCGGAGGTACCCCCACCTCCATCCACCACCAGGGCTGGCGTTTCGGGGGTGGGTCCAGGATGCGAGGGGGCGACCAAAGTTGGAAGAAATGTGCTCCCAAGGGGCACTGGGGGGTCGCCCGGAGAGAGGAAGGCAGGGCTTAAGCTTGAAGGCCAGTGCGTAGGGCAATGTTAAGTCTCTGTTCTTGCAGCCCAGAGGAATGGATGGAGCTTAAGGATGCAGAAAACCGGAAATCAGCGCTGATCAGATGGCCAGCGGGAGCCGGCAGCAGGGTAAAGGGCAAATAGAAGCAGTACTCACAGACCCGGCATGGAGACTGAGTCTCAGAAAAGACTCAGAGGTACCAAAGGATGGGAATATAGGGGGAGAGGGATGCTCAGAAAGGCTGAAACCCAGAAGATGGGCAGAGAGAGAAAGACAGTCTACAGGGAGCGAAGGCCTGCAGGGTCAGCTCTGGGTTCTTAGGACTTGAAGCCCAGCCTCTGTTGCTGGGTTCATAGCTGCGTTAGAGCAGTCCCTTACCCGTGCCTTGGAAGAAGTCTCAGGCCTCTTCCTTGGGGAGACCAAGGCCTCCAGGGAAGCATCACCCACCTGGGAATTAATTATGTAACCTTGCCTACGGACAGTGCAGCTACCCCACAGATATTGTAACCCTCTGGGAGCAGTGTGGTCCAGCAATAATCATCATTACCATTATCATAACAGCACCCGAATTCCTAGCGCTCGTGCTCATGATGTTTCAGACAATGGGCCAAGCACTGTCCCAGGGGTCTTCTCATTGAATCCTCACAAAAGACCAAAGAGGGAAATTACTACTGTTGTTCCCGCTTACAGATTAAGAAAGTGAAGCTCGGAGGGTAAATCAGCGTGCCAAAGTCCTGCAGTCAGGAAGTGTTGGAGCTGGGATTCAAACCCAGATCAATTCAATTTGAAACCACCACCTTTAACCACTATGCTTTACTACTGCCTTTCCTGACCATCGCACCCCTCACCCCTACCATAAAGATCATGTGAAGTTTCAAAGATAACAGTTCTATAATAGCCTCAGTGACTCCTGTCCTGGATTGCAACCCTAACCCTGCTACTTCCTGTCTGTGAGAGCAAGTGAGTTTACCTCTAAGCTTCAGCTTCCTCATCTGTAAAATGGGGATATTAACAGACCCCACATGACCAGGTGGTTGTGAGAAATCGGGGACATGAAGTAAATACGCAATAAATACTGGTGATAATTATTGGCAGAGTAAACTATATATTCTGTGGATAATGTAAGCACCCCTCACCCTACAGACTACAACCATAGACAATAAACACACAGTATCCACAATGTGAAGTTGCCTGTTAATGGCATAATCCCACCCTGAACCAGTTGGATAACTCAATCTCACTGCTTCTACCGTGTTTCCTGGAAAATAAGACTGGGTCTTATATTAATTTTTGCTCCAACGATCTACATTTATTCATTTATTCATGTAAAAAAATCTATACTTATTCAAACAGTCATGTCTGGCTGACAGTCTTAACTGGGGCTTATGTTTGGGGTAGGGCTTATATTACGAGCATCCTGAAAAGTCATGCTAGGGCTTATTTTCTGGTTAGGTCTTATTTTCAGGGAAACACAGTAGGAAACACAATCATGGATGGTGGGCATGCCCCATGGGAGAGTCTGAACCAACCACAGAGAATGGGAATCCCTGGTGAAAATGTCCCCTGGGCAGTGTGACCCCTGGTGGTTTGTAAAAATGTCTACAGATACTGTAACCCCTCAGGGCTCTGTGTGACGTCATCATAGAAGTGTAGATTCTTTTGGATAGTTCAGTTGCCTCGTGAAAACCAAGAGTCACTCTCAGGAAAGGAGAATTACTGTGTGAAACACCCAGATATTATGAACTTGTGATAGAAATTATTCATCACCACTGCTCATTCCTTGAAGACATGCCATCCCACCAAGGGCCATGTCAACTGCAATGAACAAGGGGACCGCCCCTCCCACCCCCAGTTCACTGTGGAAAACCTCCATGAACCCCCGGGGGCTGGTGAAAAGTACAGCCTCTCACAGACCCAGGACAAGCCTGCGATGAACAGTGTAACGCTCCATGGAGAAAATTGGACAGTGAGGACACCCCCACTCTTCCCATGGATCTAGTAGTTTTTGTTCCAGTTTACAGTCCTGACACAGATAACATTTATCTTATTGTTGTCAGGCTAAGGCATGGATAGAAGCTGTCCCCACAGAAGTCACAGCCCTTCACAGACGTCACTCCTGGAAAGGAAACTGTAGGGATAATCAAAATCATAATCACAATCCACCCATCACCCCTGTGAGCAATAATGAAGTACTACTACTCTGTGACCATGGTAGTTCCCTTAGAAACAGTATCACCCACCCTATAGAGATTGTAGCCACCTAAATGGGACATGACCACGCCAAACAGAAAACGTAACCCCGTGATGGTCTCACCCTTCCTCATCTCCCTGACTTGAAATGCCAAAAGACCCCAAAGCTCAGTCCCAGGTCCTCTTCTCTCCTCTGCTACACTCATGCCCTTGACAATCTTCACCAATCCCACAGTTTCATGTACCATCTCTATGCTGATTACACCCAAATTTCCATCTTCAGCAAAGGACTCTCCCCTGAACTCTAATTTCACACATTGAACTGCCTCACCTACATCTCCATTTGGATTTCTCAAGTTTGCCAAGTCAAGATGGTCTTCCTGAGCTCCCCTAAACTATCCCCACCTTCCCCCCAGTTTTCCCCATCTCAGGAAATTGCAACTCCATTTTGCAGATTGCTCAGGCTAAATACCTTGGTGTCATTCTTGACACCTTTCTCTCATCCAACATGCAATCTGAAGGGAGGTCTCATGAACTCTGCCTTCAGCTATTTCAGAATCCATCTTCACAGTCACCACCATACCCCTGGTCAGGGGTCTCCTCACTGGCCCTGCTGCTGCCACTGGCCCCTACAGTCTGTGCTCCACCCACAGCCAGAGGGGTTCTAGTAAATCAGATGACATCCCTTTGCTGCCCCAAACCCTCTAGCAGCCCCTCTTCCCAACGGGAATAAAAGCCAACTCCTTGCAGTGGCTGGCAAGGCCCTTCCTCCCTGACCTCACCTTTCACCTTTTCTTTCATTTCCTCTCCAGCCTCTTGGCTGTTTCTTGAACATGCCAGGCATATTCCTGCCCCAGGGATTTTGTCCCTGCTATTCCATCTACCTGGAAGGCTTTTCCCGCAGAAGTCTGCATAGCTCTGTCCCTCATCCTCTTCAGGTTTTTACTGAAAAAACCACCTTCCCAATAAAACCCTGCCTGACCTTCCTAGATCCCAAGTCCCTTCTGTGCACTATTTTTCTCCATAGCCCTTATCCTCATCTGAGGAATATTTCCACAATGCATTTGCTTGTTGTGTGACTCCCTCCTGTGTAGTGTCAGCTCTAAGAGGGTAGGGTTTTTGTTTTGTTTTGGTTTTTGTCTGTTTTGTTGCTTGCAGTATCCCCCGAGCCTGCTAATCTGTAATAAGGGAATAAGCTCATCTTTGGACAGTGAACCCCATATACCCAATGTAGTCCCAGACACACGGAGACACCTCACGGACAGCATAACCCCCTAAAAAGTCTGAAGCCCAATGTGAATCCCATGAACAGGAAAACCCCATAGAGAGTGTGCTTGTCCCACTGAATGTCAGCTCCTCAAAGACAGGGCTTTGGTCTGTTTTCTTAGCTGCTTTATTGTCGGAGCCTAGACCTGAGTCTACCATAGAACAGGCTGCTGATACGTATTTGCCAACATGAACTGAGTCCACACACAGCTAGTATTACCCCATACCCTACAATCAGCAGAACCCATACAGACAGTAGAGTGTCCATAACTGATATAAACCCCCATATACAGTGGGACTCTCATATGGACAGCGTAAACCCCATATAGACAGCACAATGCTCAAAAACAGTGTAAACCCCAATATAGGCAGCGTGACCCTCAGAAACCTCATACAGAGGGTGACCCTCATAAATGAGTCCCATACAAACTGTGCAGCCTTTATAAACTGTGTGAACCCCATGTAATAAGGCAACCCACATAAATGGTCTGAACCCCAAATAGGCAGTGTGGCCCTCATAAACAGTGTGAGCCCCAGATAGGTGGGGAGACAGCCATAAACAATGTATGCCCCATAAAAAAGGCATATTCGCGCTTTAGCACGCTCTACCACATAGAAAGCATAACTTCTTTAACATTGTGTGAATTCCTGTCAACAGGCTCAACTTCCATAGCTTGGAGAAGCTCCCCCCCCCCATATAAACAAGATCACTTCCATCAGTTGTGTGACTCTTCATGTGGACAGGGAGCCCCATAGTCAACGTGGCCTCAGACAGTATGGACATTGTGCCCCCTGATTGGGTAGATCACTCTGTGAGGAATGTAGACTCACCAGTGTGTGCAATAAACCCCAATGTCCACTTTATTAAGTCATGGATAATGCAGTCCTTTTCCATAGACAGAGAGAAGCCCCATGTTCCACTTACACCCTCTGGGCCTTTGTAACCTTCATAAAATTATTTTAGCTGCTTCCCCAAAGTCTTAATTCTCCCATAAAAAGTTACCTAATACCCTTTCAACACACACATATTAGGACAATATGACTTCCTGAAGGGTCGTGAAACCTGGACAATGAGATCCTTTAAAAAGGCGAAGAAATGGTGATTTCCTGAATGGCAAGAATTTCCTACGGCCTATAAAAATCACCACTCATTTATTGAGCACTTGCTATATGCAAGGCCCTCACATGTCATCCTCACCTCCGCTTTATGAGGTAGGTACTCTAATGATGCCCATTTTTCAGATGAGGAGAGTGAGGCTGAGAGAAGTTACAGGCCCAAGGTTACACAGCTAAAAACTGTCACTGCTGGGACATCAAGTACTAGAACACAATGCCTCCTGATGGACTGATAAATACCCCACAGATATGCTGAACCCTGGAATCTTTCCAAAAAGCATCACCACCACCACAGACGGCACAAACAAGATAGGACAAGGTTATGAATAAGATTGTGACAGTATAAGCTCTTCAGGTAGAGATAAACTCCCTCTGAATAACAATCATCACAACAATAACTAACATTTTCGAGGATTTATTCTGCTGGAGACACCTAAAGGCTTTGCACATTAATTCGTTACATCTTTATGCCATAGGGTTTTTTGTTTTTTAAATTATCTCCTTACAGGGCCGGCCGAGTGGCGCACTGGTTAAGAGTTGGTTTGGGACGCCAGCTCTGTGTAGCAGGGCCCCTGTTCGGATCCCACATGAGGGTCAGTGACTCTGCGCCCTCTACAGCTAAGATGGTGAACAACAGCCCAACCTGGAGCTGGGCTGCCATGAGTCGCTGGCGACAGCGTAGGCTGCAGTGGGATCCCGTAAGCTACCGTGAGCATTCGGAAGCTGGCATGAGCTGCCAAGAGCCACCATGAGCGGCTGTCCAGTGGTCAGCGGCCAATCTGCCTCACCCAGGAAAAGCGCAATGATAATACCAACATGGGCCAGTGAAGCGATGTCCTCCACAATGAGACTGAAGAACAAAAAGATAGCAACTTCCCTATTCCTCTCCCCCAATTCCCCAATAAAATCTTAAAAAATAAATAATCTCCTTACAGATGTAGAAATCCAGACACAAAAGGATTAAGTGACTTACCCAAGGTCACACAGCTGGGAAGAAGCCCAGCTGGGTTTCACCCCAGCAGCCTGGTTCAGCCTGTGTTACCCTGCTTCCTGCAACATCACCCCTCCCACCCCGCATGACAGTGTAATGTCAATGAACTGTGTAAATTAACTACATTTTATGTAATTCTCCCAGGGACAGGGTACAGCTCCCTGTGCACAGCTTTCCTGATGACAGGGGAAATAGGCCTTGGACAGTGTGAACTCCGCGGACAGGGCTCCTTCATACATGGTATAATTCACATAAGCAATGGGGATCCCTCTGTGGACATTATAAACACACCACAGCCAGAGACAATCTGGAACAAACAGCAGAGATCCCTTTCACTACAGCAGAGTACTCCCTGGGCAGGGTGAGTTCCTGGGTGGACAGTACAGACCTCCCCACTGACAGTTTATCCCTCCCTCATACCTGATGTGAACTGATTGGGGAACAGGAAACACCATCCTAATCAATGGAAACCTCTCCTTAACACAATGTAAGCTCCCATAAGGCAACGTGAACCCGCCAGTATGGCCTCCTTATGGACAGTATAGTCTCTTGCACACCCATGACAAAGTTAACATGAACAGTGCTTATCACCATGCAGAGAACTTTCTGTGGCTGCTGTGAATCCCTTTGGTGACAGCATGAACCACTCTCCAAGGGTGTACCTAAGTGGGCAGTTGGAACACTCTGACGAGTGTAAACTTTCCTCAGACTCAAGACTACCCAATGTACACTCTTTTCGGTAGTGTGAATACTACAGACAGTATGGACCTGCAATAGGCTGGGTGTATTTTTTTCACACGTGGTGTGAATCCCATGTCGACACTGGAAACCCAACACAGGCAGCAGAAGCCTCCCGCATGGCCAGTGTTTATTGCTCTCAATTATCCTTCATCCAGGCAAATCAAATGTGGAGAGTATGGATTTACACCTGGTGTAAACCCTATATCTGGACAGCAGGAAACTACTACTGACAGGGCATACTCCTTTCCTCCCCATTCCCAGTGTGAATGTCCCCTTAAAAAAGTCTTGCTTCCCCCAGGCGTGAACACCCACAAAGTGCAGCTCTCCACGGAATGCAGTGTGAATCCCCAGGAAGCGCTGCATTTCCCCATCTCGTGTTCCCCGCCCATGCCTAGGAGGGCTGTCACAAAACTGCGCCGCAATAAATGTCAAAGTCTCGGAGGAGAGGACTTGTCCCCAGGGCCCCCAAACCCCAAGCCGCGCGCGTTGACTACATTGCAGCGCGCGCCACCCCACACACGCACGTTCTCTCCCCTCCCGGTGGCAACAGGGCTTTCCGCGGGGCCGCGCCAGACTTTCTGAAGCTGTTCATTGGTCGTAGTCCCGGACACCCGACAGCCAATCAAGCGGGGGAAAGGTGACATCACTCTTTCTCCTTCCCTTCCCACCACCCCAAACTTCCCTACTCCCGGCTACCGGCAGCAACAACCACGTGGGGGAGGGGCAAGAGAGTAGAAGCCGGTGAGGTCATTGCACCGCCCCGGCCGCTGCTGATTGGCCGCGGGGCTCGCGGGTGGCGGTTGGCTGCTCCTCGCACCTCCCTCTCGTGCCGCTACAGCCGCTGCTGAGAGGAGCCACCCGCGACGACACAGCCGGGAATCCAGGTGAGTCGGGGCCCTGAGTCTAAGATGCTCCTGGTGTCCAATGAGACTCACAAGAAACTGCCCTTCCCGACTTTTTCTCTTCGCCGGGGTTCTTTGGTGCTCCAGGCACTCTGTCACATGGGAGTTGTAGTTTGTCTTGTACTATCGACTATGGGCGGGAGACGTAAGAAGACTACCATTCCCAGCAGGAATTGCGACAAGCCGGTCAACAAACGCTCAGGTAACGCCTTCTAAGCCTGCTCATTGGAGAGCCTGTCCCTTAGCCCCGCCTTCTTGCACTTCATTGGCTACTGTCCCTCACAGAGGCTGGGTTCCGGCCTAGAGTGCAAGATGACTGGGTACTGTATTTGTCATTCGGTACCAAGACGGCCTGCAATTGGTCAGCGCTACTGTCCATCACTTGTGGGGCAGGGCCCTAGGCAGATCAGATGGTCGTAGGCTCAGGTTGGTGTCGGTCCCGGAGGGAGGCCAGTCTTGGACTTTGGCCCCGCCCCCTAGCGCTGCCGGGTGGGCGCAATTGGTCTTGTCGAGCGTCGCTCGCCGTCAAGAGGCGGAGCTGACCAGGGTGAGGATATTTATTGGTCTAGGACGGCGCCGGTCAGCGGGGTTGTGGCCGGTGATTGGCTGGCTGCTCCAGCTGTTGCAGGTCCATTCACCATTTTGTGTGTTGGAGTAAAAAAAAAAGGGAGAATCGAGAGGGAGAGCCGGAGGGGGGGCGGGGAGGGACCGGACCGGACCGAGCCGGGGCCACGGCCCCCCGCCCCGAAACCCTGCCGAGCCCGAGGTGAGGGACGGGGCCAGGGCTGACACAGCAGGGGGGATTTGGGGTGCTGGGGGCCGAGAGGGGACAGGTGGCAGAGACGGGGAGGGGGTACAGGGGAGAATAGGTGGGTGGGATGGTGGGAAGCGGGGACAGAGTGAAGGAAGTGCTGGGGAGCAGGGGGGACAGAAAACGAGTGAGGGGAGAGGGTGGTGGGCAGAGAATGGGTAACAGGAATGGAAAGGTGACAGGACTAGATCAGGGTGATAGGGAGAGGGAGGAGAAAGAGTTGGAGGGGGTGACAAGGAAAGGTGATGGGGAGAGAAGGTGACAGGTCCAGAGATGGCTGATAGAAGAGTGACTGGGACGAAGAGGTGACAGATAGATGAGGATGACAGGGAGGTGGTGACTGAGGAGGGGGCCTAGGGCCTGTGAGGAGAAAGGCAGAGATAGTGGTGGTGACAGAATGGGAGAGAGAGTGGCAGAGAAGCTGGTGCCAGGAGGGCTAACGGGAGCAGAGGGCTTGAGACCCTGAAGAGCCACGGCCTGGGCCAGCGTGGGCTTCAGGAGTTACTGCTGAGATTCTGAGGGGGGTGAGGGCCCACAGGGCCTTGGGTGGGAGTTATCCAGAGAGGAGTGGACAGGAAGAGAGTAGGCCCCAGAGGAAAGAAAGAGGCTTGGCTGCTGGAGTGGAGAAGCTGGGCCGGGCAGCAGGGTCCCGGGGTGCCAGGCAATGTTGTTGTAGGCCCTGCTAGGGTATACAGATGTTTGTGTTGGGGCAGGACTGGGGCGGGATTTCAGTCCCCAGGATGGTGCCCCAGCGGGTCAGTGGGGAGAAGGTGGTGGCAGCTGCCCAAACTCCTGGGCACGCGGGTGTCTGCCCCAGTGTGAGAAGATCTGGGCCCTCCAGGCTCTTCCTATGTGGACCCCAGGATTGGCCCAGAGAAGGGGCAGCCTGGGACTGCAGAGTCTACAGGAGCAGCAGGCCTCAAGCAGGAGAGCATGAGGTCAGGGGTCCCGTGGGAGCCTGAAACTTGAGTCAGGGGTGCCTCTGATTATGTTTGGTTTATGGTCCTGGATCCCCTCAACCCCCCTAGAGTCTCCCTTTTAAGCCTCTCAGGTTCTCTTAGTCACTTCAGAGTAAAGTTTTTTCCCTTTTCTTTTCTCAGGGCAGCTTGAAAGGGGGCGGGCAGTAATGACTGTTCAGGAAGTGGGTGAGGTTGGCTTGCTGGGCTTGTCCTGCTTGCTTTGACCTTTTCCCACTTACCCCCACCTGGAGTCGGGGGGCATATTCGGGGGCAAGGGGGGCCCTCAGCCGCCCTGCCAGAGCTAACCCAGCCAGGGCGGGGATGCATGCAGGCCAGAAGAGGGTGGCTGGGCTTGTGGGTATCACGCTGGGTGCTGTTGGGGGAGGGGCAGGCTCCTATCCAGTGGGACAGTGAAACCCTGTGGTGTAGCTCCATGTCCCACTGTGTGATGACGTGTGTGCTTGTGTGTGTGTATGTGTGTGTGTGCATGCACGCGCTTGCGCTCATGCACTGCCCTGTGGCAGCGCTGGGTATGAGCTCTTGCCCCAGACGTGCCCCTGCCTGCTCCCTGCCAGGATCTGGAAAGATGGCTCTACCTGGCAGGCTCTGGGTGCCGAGCAGAGTGGGCAGCCATCCCTCAGGACTCAGCTGCCCACTCATTCCCACAATGCCTGGCCATACCAGGCTGCTCAGAGGGGTGGGGTGGGGGAGGTGGAGAGAAGCTCACATCACAGCCCAGTCACCTCCCTTTCTGTGACTCTGCCTGTGCATATGTGTGTGTGTGAGTGCGTGTGCTCTCTGGACGGTGACAGTGCAAGGAAGCGTGCTCTCTGGATCATGTGACATGCGCACACTGAGATGGTTAGGAGCACAGATTCTGCAGCCAGATTGCCTGGGTTCAGACCCTAGCTCTACATTTCCTAGCTAGACGAATTTGGCTAGATGAATTAGGACAAGTTGCTTGAGCTTTCTGTGCCTCGGTTTCCTCAAGTGTAAAATGGGGCTGCTAGTAGCCCTTGCCGCCTTAGAGCTGTTGTGAGGATGAAATGGGTTAATAAAGTTTAGCCCAGGGGTGGCACAAAATGAGTGTTACACAGGTGTGAACCGTTACCGCTTCTCACATCCCCTTGGGGCAGTCAGAGTGTGTGTATGGGCCTGCTGTGTCCTCTGCAGAGGGAGCAGATGTATATGAATGTTCCCGAGGAGCCAGAGTGAGCCAGGAGCTCAGGGAATATGGGTCCATTCTGTGTTTGGGTGCTGGCCAGGGGACACTGTGACTTGGGGACAGCCAGGAAGGAAGCCTCGGGGATCATGGAATTGAGGTGGGGGCCTCAGTGAGGAGGAAGTCTTGGGGCATGCTGGATCTGGGGGATTCTGGAGTTGTTCCCCGTGACCCCTGTGTGCCCTCCCACCTTGCAGGTGGACAAAAGATGAAGCCAATGAAGAAGGCGTGCGCTGGCCTCCCAGGTCCTGGCAGTGGAGGCAAGTCCCCACCAGCTACCAGGGCCAAGGCCTTGAGGCGGCGAGGGGTTGGGGAGGACGACAAGCCAGAGGAGGAGGATGACGAGGTACAGCAGCAGCCGGGCCCAGAAGAGGCTGAGGAGGGTGAGGAAGAAGAGGCCGAGCGGGGCCCCAGGGCTGAGGGGGTCTCCCCGGAGCTGCACCCCGATGACCCGGCTCCAGGCCCAACTGAAGACCCCAAGGCAGAGGGGGAGGCAGGCCGCTGGGAACCCCCACTCAGCCGAAAGACAGCCACGTTCAAGTCAAGAGCGCCCAAGAAGAAGTACGTGGAGGAGCATGGGGCCGGCAGTGGCAGTGGTGGGACAGCTGGGGCTCCTGAAGAGCGGGCACGGACCCCTGAGGAACCTGGCACCCTGGGAGTTCCTCCACGGCCACCCACCTCCACCCGCTCCTCCTCCACTGACACAGCCAGTGAGCACTCAGCTGACCTCGAGGATGAGCCGGCCGAACCTTATGGGCCAGGCCCCTGGCCCCCGGGTGGCACCAGTGGTGGCTATGACCTGCGGCAGCTGCGGTCCCAGAGGGTGCTGGCTCGGCGTGGGGATGGCCTCTTTCTGCCGGCTGTGGTGCGCCAGGTGCGCCGAAGCCAGGACTTGGGCGTGCAGTTCCCTGGGGACCGGGCCCTGACTTTCTACGAGGGGGCACCCGGTGGTGGTGTGGATGTGGTTTTGGATGCCACGCCACCACCAGGTGCACTGGTGGTGGGCACGGCCGTCTGTACCTGTGTGGAGCCTGGTGTGGCTGCCTACCGTGAGGGTGTGGTGGTGGAGGTGGCCACCAAGCCAGCTGCCTACAAAGTCCGCCTCAGCCCTGGCCTCGGCTCTCAGCCCGGCCCACCAGCCACCCTCCCACAGCCTCCACAGCTGCCACACCGAGAGCCGGAGGAGACCGTGTGGGTGGCCCGCTCCAGCCTGCGCCTGCTGCGGCCCCCGTGGGAACCTGAGGCCCTGCTGAGGAAGCCCCCGACGGGCCCCGAGGAGGAGCAGGCCAAGCCAGGAGCCACCCTGCCACCTTGCCCAGCTGCCCTGGACCCCAAGCAGCCTGAAGATGCTGAGGTCTCCAAGATTAGCTTTGGTGGCAACCTGGGGGCTTGCGAAGAGGGCGAGGAGAAGCATCCGCCAGCTCTGGGCACCCCGGCCCTGCTCCCACTGCCCCCGCCTCAGCTCCTGTCACCACCACCCAAGTCCCCTGCCTTCGCAGGCCCAGGCCGCCCTGGTGAGCAGCCCTCGCCCTGCCAGGAGGGGAGCCAGGGTGGCAGCCGTAGCAGCAGTGTGGCCTCTCTGGAGAAGGGGGCTGCACCAGCCGCCCGTGCCCGCACACCGCTGACAGCTGCCCAGCAGAAGTACAAGAAGGGTGACGTGGTCTGCACGCCCAATGGGATCCGCAAGAAATTCAACGGCAAGCAGTGGCGGAGGCTGTGCTCCCGAGATGGCTGCATGAAGGAGTCGCAGAGACGGGGCTACTGCTCACGCCACCTGTCCATGCGAACCAAAGAAATGGAGGGCCTGGCAGACAGTGGCCCAGGTGGGGCCGGGCGGCCTGCAGGCGTGGCAGCCCGTGAGGGCAGCACCGAATTCGACTGGGGAGATGAGACATCGAGGGACAGTGAGGCCAGCAGTGTGGCAGCTCGTGGAGACTCACGCCCACGCCTGGTGGCCCCCGCTGACTTGTCACGTTTTGAGTTCGATGAGTGTGAGGCGGCCGTGATGCTGGTATCCTTGGGCAGCTCCCGCTCAGGCACGCCCTCCTTCTCCCCTGTCTCCACGCAGTCTCCCTTTTCACCAGCGCCATCACCCTCACCCTCACCACTTTTCGGCTTCCGTCCCGCCAATTTCAGCCCCATTAATGCCTCACCGGTCATCCAACGCACTGCTGTTCGCAGCCGCCACCTGAGCGCTAGCACCCCTAAGGCAGGTGTGCTGACGCCACCAGACCTGGGCCCCCACCCGCCACCGCCTGGCCCCCGAGAGCGCCATTCTTCTGGCATCCTACCCACCTTCCAGACCAACCTGACCTTCACGGTGCCCATCAGCCCTGGGCGGCGCAAGACAGAGCTGTTGCCTCACCCAGGGGCACTGGGAGCCCCTGGTGCAGGGAGCGGAGCGGCTGCCCCAGACTTCCCCAAGAACGACAGCCTAGACTCTGGTGTGGACTCAGTGTCCCACACACCTACACCCTCCACGCCGGCCGGCTTCCGAGCAGTGTCGCCCGCTGTGCCCTTCTCGCGCTCCCGCCAGCCCTCACCATTGCTGCTGTTGCCCCCACCTGCTGGCCTGACCTCGGATCCAGGACCCTCCGTGCGCAGGGTGCCTGCTGTACAGCGGGACTCACCTGTTATTGTCCGCAATCCCGATGTGCCGCTGCCTTCTAAATTTCCTGGGGAGGTGGGCACTGCCGGGGAGGTGCGGGCTTCAGGACCTGGGCGGGGCTGCCGAGAGACCCCGGTGCCCCCCGGGGTGTCCAGTGGGAAGCCAGGCCTGCCCCCACCTCTGCCGGCTCCCGTGCCCATCACCGTGCCTCCGGCCGCGCCAAGTGCCGTGGCCCAGCCGATGCCCACCTTTGGCCTGGCTTCTTCGCCCTTCCAGCCAGTGGCCTTCCACCCCTCACCCGCTGCCCTGTTGCCCGTCCTCGTGCCCAGCAGCTACACCAGCCATCCTGCCCCCAAGAAGGAAGTCATCATGGGCCGGCCTGGGACAGGTAAGAGGGGCAGGTGGATGGGCTGCGCGAGGGCTCATTTTGAGCAGGGCTTCTTGAGAACTGGCTCTTGAGAGGTGAGCTCAGGGGGAGTCTGGCCTCCTCTCTGCACAGATGTTCCAGTGGGAATTCACATGTCAGGCAAGGGACTGGATGTGGGAGGCTCAGTGCCGTGTTTCCAGAGGCCTCCTGTTGAGAACACACTCTCGATGGGTCCATCAGTCATGGAACCACTCCTGAGTAGTGCTTGTTGGGGTAACAGAGGATAATCATGACATCTCCCATGTCTGGAGGACTGGCAGGGGCATCCCTGTGATAAGCACTGCACATGGGTTATCTCGCTGAACCCTAACACCCACCCCATGATGCAGCACTCACAACGTATGGGCCCTGCTCTAAACTCTTTTCAAAAACTGTATTGGCTTCTTTAGTCTTTACAACAGCCCTAACCGGTGGGCGCTATGATGATTCTCCTTTAGAGGAAACCGAGGTCAGGTTAGTAACTTGCCCAGGGTCCCATGGCTAGTCAATCCTGGAGCCAGCCTTCAAACCCAGGGAGGCCAGGCCATAGTTCTGTTTACAGATGGGGAGACTGAGGCTCTTAAGAGGTCATTCTGCCGGGAGGTGGCAGACCAAGACTGGAGCCCTCGTCTTCACCACGGTACCCAGTAAACATCACAGGTGCCGTCAGCGCCCTGGAGGAGAGCTGGGGGTGTGCTGGGCACTGTGCCCTGGTTTGAATCCAGGTGTGAATCTAGTCTGGCTGCCCTCGGGACAGGGCGTGTAGGCCAAGAGTTGAAGGATGATTTAGAATGAACAAACCATGGGGCGGAAGAGCCTCTTGGCGGCCAATGAGAAGGCAGGCTCCAAGGCTACAAGGAGCACAGCTGAGGAAAGCCAGTGTAGTGTGGCTGGAGGGCCAAGCCAGAGACAGGGAGAGTGGCGTTTCTGAGATGGTGCTGGAGAGCCAGGGGCCCAGGCAGGCTGGGCCTTGTCAAAGCAACTCTCGGAGGGTGACAGACCTGTCACCGGCCTCTTCCCTAGCATCTTTTTCTTATTTACTTGTTAATCCAGTGTTGACTGAGGGCCCCCTCTGTGCCTGGCCCTGTGCTGGTTGGTGCTGAGGACACCTCACAAGGCTCACAGTCCCTGGCATAGACAGACCTATTTCCAGGCAGTGACTGTCCAGAGTGGTCAGGGCTGGGATGGGGGAAGACCAAGAGGCTGTCAGGTAGGGCTTGTTGGAGAAGGGGCCAAGGGCCTCTGAACTGAGACCTGAAGGGTGTGCCGAAGTGAGTCTGGCAAGGCCAACAGGAGGACCTTTAGGCAGAGGGAAGAGTTTGTGCAAAGGCCTTGAGGAGAAAGCAAGTATTTGAAGGAAGGTGAACTTGCAAAGATACGGGCTGTAGGTGGTGGGTGAGTGTTGGGATACGCGACTGTGTTAGTGAGCAAGGGTCATATCATATCATAGAGGGCCCTTATGAGATCTTTGACCTTGATCTTGAGGACACTAGGGAGCCATGGAAGGTTTTGAGCCAGTCTGACCACAGTTGTACTACAAGGCTAGGAGACCAGGGAGGAAAGAGCTGCTGCGGCTTGGGCTGGGGCAGAGGCTGAGATAAGAAGAAGCCAGGCCCTGCCCTCACGGAGCTCCAGCCCAGAGCCAGGGCACAGGGACACAGGGGCTCTCCTCGCCCCTCATATTCATATACGGAGGTTGTGAGCTGTTTTTGCCCCACCCCTGACAGTTTTTACATTTGTTACTGTAGCTGATATGAGCAAAATTCCACAGAAGTGGACATAGCAGGGATTTCTATCCTTAGGCAGATAAAGAAACTGAAACAGGACTCTGACCACCCCTTCACCCTCCACCCCTCACATGCCTACAGCCCCAGAGATTGCCCTCATAGCATCATCTCACATGACCCTCACTGCTGCCATGTAGGGAGGGATGGCATCGATGCAGGTGACCTGAGGCCTACCAGGGCAGGCCCAGCATGGGGTTCCTGTCACCATTTTCCAGATGAGGAAAAATGAGGCCCTGATAGAACAAGAGTCACCCAGCCAGGGAGGGGCAGGATTGCGCCTTGAATCAGTTCTCCCAATTTCCAGATCACAGGACTCTCACTACCAGCAGTTACAGTAATAATAATTTACTGAACACCACCCATGCATGTGCCTGGCTCACTGCTCAGTAAGTGCTGACTATTTACTCACTGAATCTTCACAACCTCCCAGGCGGTCAGCATGCTGATTATTTCTAGCAGACAGAGGAGGAAACTGCAGCCCAAGAGATTCAGTGATTTGCCCAAGATCACCCAGCTAGGATAAGGAAGAGGCAGGATTTGAACCCAGGTTGTCTGGTTCTAGAGCCCAAGCTCTTAAGGACTGTCAATAATGATTTTATAAAAATAATAGTAACCACTCTTTATTGAGCATTTACCATGTGCCCAGGCTCAGGCATGGGGCCAGCTCATCAAATCCACCCAATGCTGTGAAGGAGGAATTACCAGCCCTGTTGTCAAGGGGAGATCTGAGGTTCAGTGAAGGGAGGCCCCTTGCTGGAGGCTGCCTTGTCGTCAGAACTTGTCCAGTGCCTGTCCTGGCGGTTCTGAGCCGCGCCTCCCTGACAACACCCATGCTGAGGTATCCAGGTTGCCCTCAGATTCCCAGCCAGCAGGCCCTTTTGTTCTTTTCCCAAAAGCCTCTCTAACCCCTTGGGAGGTAGACACCTTGGGGCCTTCTTTCTCTGAGGCCTAGATAGGGCAGACAGTACCCAGTGGCAAAGTAAAGGTGTAGTCCTGGACCCTTCTGCCTGCCCATGCCAGGACCTGACTCTTGCTCAGGGTAGCAGGTGTGAGGGGGTGGCCCAGGGCAGGCTGCCTGCTCCTGCCCCCCACCAGGCATTTGCTTCCGCTGGGGGACGTGCCGGGGCAGGCGGATGGCATTCTCCACATTCTGTGCATGGCCGGGCCAGCCAGCTGCCATTGCCACCTCCCTCTGACTCTTCCCGCCTGCTCCCCGGGAGAGGAAGCCGCCCCAGGGCCTACAGCCCTAGCCCAGGAGGCCAGATGTCTCAGCCTCATTCCTGGCACGGCTTCCATTCCAGCTCCTAGCGTCCGCCTGGCTTCCCTGTATTGACAGGCAGTGCCCCTTCTCTTGGGCCTGTCTGCCTGTCTATCTCTCTTTGAGCCACTATATGTCTACCTGTCTTTCCCTTGGGTTCCTATGTCTGTCTCTGTCTAGGTTTTCATTTCTAGGCCTCTCCGACTCCCGTTTTGGACTTCTGTCTGATTCTCTGTGAGTCTGGCTTTCTGTATCTTCCTTGGTTTATTTTTCCCTAGACATGAGTCCTTGTCTGAGCTTTCATCCCACCCTCTTTCTGTTTTGGCCCCATCTTGGGATTCTGTGTGTCTGGGCCAGCCTTGGCCTTTCCCCTGGCCCCGCTCCTCCCACTCTTTAGACAGACTTCCTGCCCTCATACTACCCCTCCATCCCCACCCTGTGCACATCAGGTGCTCTGTTCCTTAGCACCACATCCTCTACTCTCATCTTGGGGAGTGTTGGGAGGCTGTCCAGGCCTGGGAGCCCCCTCTTGCTTCTTGACAAATTAACTGCCTACTGCTGTCCCTGAACACTGCTGAAAGGTGTCAGGAGCCATCTACATCCAAGCACCTGTTCCCAAGACAGGCAGGAAGGCGGGGGCTGTGCAGGCCAAGCTAGGAGATCCGGCTGTGGGGGAGCAGTAGGAAAGCAGCTCCTGTGCCCACCCACCTGCTAGAGAGCATGACCCAGATTACCCTACATCCCCCCTCACACACACACCTTTCAGGAGACAAATTTGGTGCCAGCTCCATTTAATTGAGCCCCACATATGATCCATTACCAACGTGTAGGACCTCAGAGACCAGGCAATGCCCACCAACTATTCTTGGGCAGGTGGGGAAACTGAGGGCCAAAGAGGGGCAAGGGTCTCCTGATTTCCCAAATCCAGATTCTGCCCACTGGAATTTCCGTTTTGTCTCAGTGAACTCCGTCTCTACCACCAGAAGTCGCTCCTTATCCCTTCACCAGACCCAGGATGAAGTCCTGGGGTAAGTGGGTGGGGAAGGCAGATGTGGCTGCAGGCACAGGCAAGGATGACAGAGGGAGGTACAGTCTGGGGAAGTCAGAGGACAGAGACAACTCTGTGGCTCAGTGTGGGATGATGAGGGAGGTTAAGGAAGGCTTCTCATTGAAGGGGACATTTGGACTGAAGCAGGAGTAATGAGTAGATTTCAGGGTAGTGAAAGAAAGGGAACGGCGACCCAGGCCGAGGCAGCCACGGGAGCTAAGGCCAGAAGGGTGAAAGTGCGTAACCTCTGAGTGGTTAGCTGAGGCTGAAGCTGACACTAGAGCCTAGGTTTGGCAGAAGGGTGCCAAGGACAGGTCCAGCCTGGCCAGGGTTGAATGCCAGCCCATGAAGAGCCAAGAAAGGGTTTAGAGGAGGGGAGAGAAAAATCTGGGTGTCAAAGATCCCGGGGGACTGCCCTGGAAAGGAAGGAGGCCTAGGCTGGGAAGAAGAGGATGACTTGGGGGAAGGCGTTTGTTGAGATAACTGGAGTGAGTCTTGGAGAGTTCGTGGAAGAGGCCACGGCACAGGCGCTGCGAGGGGTCAGGCTGCCTCCTGGCGGTGGCGGCGGGCGGCGGCGCGGCTGGTGCGCGCATGCGCAGCGGGGGGGGGCCCGCAGAAGGGAGCGCCCGGCGCCGAGGCATTAATGGCTCCATTAGTGGCCGGGAGGGAGGCGCATTAGCGGCTGCGACGGCGTCTGGCTCCCATTACCACCGGCGGCAGCGGCTGCACCGCAGGCGGCTGGACCCTAGCCCGCCGCGTCGCCTCCTCCGCCCGCACCCCGTCCCCTGTTCCCGCTTTCCACGGGGGCCGGGGCCAGGGAACCCCCGTCTCCATTTCGGCGGAAAAGCTGATTGTGAAGCCAGGCAGATCTGGGTTCAGATTCCGACCATGCTACCTCCTGACTGACTGCAAGATTCTACACCCTTCTGAGTCTGGCTTTTAGGAAGCAGCGGGGAAACGGGGTAGCGGGGTAGCTGGGGCTTCGTAGATCCAGACTGGGACCCCTCGAGGGCCGCGCCCAGCCCCCGCCGGCACTGTGGGGCGCAGGTTCCCGCGCCCCAGGGGTAGGCCCCCAGCGTTGGGCCTCGGTCCTTCCTATTGGCCACCGTCACGCCCGCCGATGCCGATTGGCGGAGACCCGCTCCCCCGCCCGTGCGCCATTAACCCCTGCGCCGCTGCGTCCTGGAGCTGGGTGGGGGCCCCCGCCCCCCCGCAGACAGCTCGGGTGCCAGCTGGCCCGTGCCCCGCCGCGGCCCGCGTGGGTGTCAGGCCGGCCGGGCGCCCGCCCGCCCTCCCAGCACAAAGCGGCTTTGTGGGGCCCGTCGGGGGCTGGCTGGGGGCCAGGAGGCGAGTGGAAAATCTCGTGAGCGCGGGGAGAGGAGGAGAACGCAGGGCGGCGCCCCCTCCTCCGTCCGGGCTGTGGCGCCTCCCTCGGCCCGCGCCCACCGGCTTTCCCATCCCCGGCGCCTGTACACTGCCCTCCCCCCCTTCCCTTCCCACCCCCAAACCCTCATCCCGCCCTCCGTCCTATACCGCCCATCTCCCAATCCCTGGGGACCCTCCCCCACACCTCTCGCCTGCCTCTCTTTCCCTCTTGGTCCCCTTGCCCACCCCAGCCCCACTCACACTGACTCACCCTGCCGCTATTTTTAGGTCTCCATCCCTCCCGAGCCGCACCAGCCCAATCCTGGGCTCGTTCCCCAGGCAACCCTGGCCCTCGCCGATGCCGCCCGGAGTGGGTGG
>NW_017732174.1:322585-325464 GCF_001890085.2 Hipposideros armiger | reverse complement strand
TGGGTGGGTGGGTGTCTATGTGGGGAGCGGGTGAGGGGATCTGGGGACATCGGGGTGGTGAGCCTAGGTGGGGTCCCGTACAGGGTGGCGAGCCGTGGGCGGCGGGGGCGGGGTGCCCTCCGGGCTCAATAAACGGGCCGTGAGTTCAGAGCGTGTCAGCCTGTCCCTCAGTCTGTCAGCATCCTTGGCTGCATGCCCCAGGCCTCTGGGCAGGCCTCGGCCTGTGCCGCCCTGGGTGGCAGTTGGTGTCTCTGTCTGGGCTCCCTGTCCCCAGGCTGTGGTGGGGTGGTGCTGTGGGGAGGGACTGTTTAGGGCCAAACTCTTTGTGGAGTTGGTTATGGAGTGGTACAGGGGGGTGGCTGGCTGCACTATAGTTGTGCTCAGTACCTGCCTTGTGAGGGGTGGTGTTGCACCCCCTCTCAGATGGGGCTGGGGCCCTGGTTTGGGGAACCTCCTCAGCATTTTCTAACTAGGGAGGCCCCAGTTAGGGTTGGGGATGGTTGGAGAGATGGAGCTGTGTACATATAGGACCTGCTCCCTCTTCTCCACTCCTGATCACCCCCGCCCAGGGTTTCTCCACTCCAAACAATGGAAGCTAAGTATAGGGCTGGCCCAGTGCCCAGGGCAGAGGGGCCCTTCCTGCCCGGATTCCGGCCCCTCCCTGCCAGGCTGGGCCCCCACTTGGCTGTACCCTCCCCTGTAAGGGGCCTCTTCCCAACCCTCCTATGTGGGCACTGTGTCTTCTACCAGATGTGCAACCCTTCCAGATGTGTACGGCCTGCTTTCTCTGCTGTGCCAGGCCTAACTTTTTCTCACCCAACAGAAGTGGGCGAGCATGGGGCACAGTTCCTCTCAGCTCTGTCCCTGGGCTGCACTGCAGTGGGGAAGGGGTTAACTTGCCAATAGGTGACTCACCGGTGGGAAGAGGAGGGGGCAGCGGTGGGGAGATAGCAGCCACATTGATTTCAGCCTTGATTTCTGCCTCACATTGCAGTCCCTGGGGCAGTGAGGTAATGGAGGGTCTGAGTCTGGGGCTGCATACAGAGGAGGGGGCAGTCACTTAATAGTCCCTCTGGTGGCCCCTCCAGGCTCATAGCCAAGTGTCTGGCCCTGCAGTCTCTGGAGGTCAGAAGGCTACAGACCTCTCCTTCCCCTCTGGGCTCAGGTTACCCGGGTTTTGCCCCTTCTCCATGCCTTGCCCTCTGTTAGTGGATGGGGCAGGCTGGGATAAGGATTTGTCTGCTCCTGTCTCTGACCCCACCTGTGTGGGAGCCCAGGCTTGGTCCATCTGAGCCTGTACAACCTTTACCTGCCCAGGTGTGACCCCAGGCCTCTACCTCTACTGGGTGTGGCCCCAGGGGCCTTCTTGGGTGATCCAAGGCCTCTGCATCTCTGTCTGCTGGGCCTCAGCCCCTTGCCTGTGTCTCAGTGTGTGCCCTCTGACCTTTCTGTAACCCGTCTCTCTCTGTATCATTGTCTAACCATATTCCTGGACCTCTATTTGGGAGTCTCTGCCTGTGTCCACCCAGAGTTTAAATTTTCAGTAGTGGGAAGAGCACTTTAGTTGGAGCCCTTGGCTGTTATGTCTGGCTGCATGATCTTGCACAATTCATTCGGTTTCTCTGAGCCTCATTTTCTCATCTGAACAATAGGCATAACAAAGTGTTCTTCCCTAGTGGCTGTGAGGATTCAGTGAACAAGATAATACATATGAGCTCCCAGCACAGCAGCCTCAATGTTAGTTTCCTTCTGCCTCACCCTTTCCTGGAAGGGGTGGCTCCCAGTCTAGGGTGGTAGGGCCAGCCCATGGTGGCATTCTGTGGCCCCTTGACTTACACTGTGAGGTAGAGGGTCCGGGGGTGGCTGCTGAATGTCAGTCAATGGCCATGGTCTTCTGTACACCTGAAGGGCCAGGGTATTGAGGTAGTTAGTGCTCACTAGGGTAAGTTTGTATAGTGTGTGGGGTCACTGATGGTGGTGTCTGTGAGAGTTAGTCTGTGTTGGGGATAGGAGTGCCAGGAAGGCCGTCTGAAAGTGTGAAGATGGAAGTGTATGTGTGGTTGTGTGTGGGGGATATGGGGTGTGTGTGATGGACTGTGAAGAGGTATGCAGGATCATTCTGTTTGATATGTTGTTTGTATGATTCATATGGGCCAGAGAACGTGTGAGGATATGCATTCATGCAACGTGTACTACAGGGCATGTATGAAATGGTTCACAGGAAGATGGGTGAGAACGAGTGTATTTGATGGTGGGCGGGGAGTGATGGACCGTGAGTGTGGGAGGGAGTACATGTATGTGAGCAGGTGTTCAAGGTTTGTGACTTTGTGTGTGACTGTAAGACCGAAGGTACATGTGACCGTGGGGTGTGTATGAAATAATGGGTGTGGCAGGCAAGTCTTGTCTATGAGGGCTGGGGGTGTGTGTGTGTGTGGAGGGGGTTGTACGCGCGCGCAACGACGCGGGCGGGCGAGCACTGGTGTGAGTTGGTTTGAGGGCTCACGGGTGGCTCCCCCAACCGTACGCGCAGTTCGTCTGCCCTAAGGGGCCTTGCGCGCCCACGTGGGCTGAGCCGCGTGTGAGCGTGTTGTTCGCGCGTACTGGACACACGGCACCACACACAGCCCCTGGGCCTCCGCAGCGCAGCGCCCTCAACCGCCGCCCCCCTGGCTCGGCGCCTTTACTGCAGTGCGCTCGCCCTGCCTCCCTCCTCTCGCGGTCCCGCCCGGGCCGGCTAGGGGCCAACCGGAGCCTGCCCCGCCCTGCCCTTATTTGCATATGACTGACGTTCCCCCGGGGCGGCCAATGGGGGTGGGCGCGGCGGGGACTGACCCGCGCGCGGCGGCTGCAGCCAATGGGCTCGCGCGCGGGGGGCCGGG
>NW_017732174.1:287769-321904 GCF_001890085.2 Hipposideros armiger | reverse complement strand
CGGCCGGTGAGGAGGCGCGAGCCCCGGCCGGTCCCCCCCGCGCCAGACCATGTACTCAGCCCACAGGCCCCTGGTGCCCGCGTCCGGCGCGGCCTCCCGTGGCCTCGGCATGTTCGGTCAGTAGTGCTTGGGCCCTGGGATTACAGGGGTCAAGGTGTCCGGGTGTTAAATACGGACTAACGGTGATGGGGGTATAGTAGATGAATGGTAGAGGCAGAGTAAAGAGGTGATGGGAAAGTTGGATTTCTGCTGTAGTGGTTAGTGACGGCAGGTCAAGTGGTTAGTGACGGCAGGTGGGAGTGTAGCCGAGTGATTGATGGGTGTGGGGAGTAGCTGGGGTAGTCGTGGTGTTTAGGTGATGGGGCGAAACAGGTCCATTGTCATTGGCGATGAGGGGTGTAGAGTAACTGGCTTGGGAGTATGGATTAGAATCTGTGCAGCCTGAGACCTACTGGCCCTAGGTGTAGACTAGGTAGAGGGAAGGGGTTGCCATTGAGTAGTGAGTAGGGCTAGGACAAGGCTTGGGAAGTGAGTGAGAGCACTGTTCGTTCTGAGTGAACTCAGAACAGTTGTTGGGCTTGGGTGTTTGTGGCAAGCTCTGCAGAGAGAGAGAGAGACCCAAGACCCTGGAGGGTAGTGCACTGGGGAGGAATTCCGGAGGGACAGGACCAAAGGACTGTTCCCCCATTGTCTGCTGGGCCCCTTCTTCCTCACCCAGCAGATGATGAGGAGGCCCTGATGAGAAAGATCTTTGTGAAGAGAGAGAGGGACAGGTCCAGGTCCCTGGGGACTGTTACAGGATGTGTGTCCCCAGGGCCCCAGGTGTAGGAGAGGGTCATCATAGTGTCTTGAGTCCCCTCCAGTGCTGGCCTCCTTATTCCTCTCTGGTTGCCTTAATGTTTGCTTTTTCTTTTGTTAGCCTTGTGCAGTTTCAGGTCTTGAGGCCAATGCCTCACAGAGGGCTCCCCTACTCCAGGCTTCTGAAGGCATGGGGTTAACCCCAGGTCAAAGGGGTCTGGATCAGGGGGAGGCCTGGAATGATGGAGACCAGGGTTAGGGCGTTTCCCTCCTCCCTTCTCTTTTCATCGTCCTCCCCTAGCAGGGGCCTCCTCTACTGGTTCCACTTCCCCCAGGGAGCCGGCAGTAAGTGGGAAGCCCACTCCTAGCCTTGGCCCGCCCCAGGAGTTTAGCCAGCCACCCAGCTCCTGGGGCTAAAGGTGGGACCTCTGGGACCAGCACCTGGTGAAGGAAGTGCCTTATTGTGCATATCCTCAAGGAAACACCTGGCACTTTTGCCTTCCCTAGGCAGAGACTTATAACAGTTCTCTTCTCTGCCCTATTGTCTGTGCCTTTTCTTTGGAGTTTACCACACCCTCCTCTGGGCTTGGGGGCTGGACCATGCCCTAAAGATAGGTTTAGGGCTTGAGAGGGAGGGAGGCTGGGAAGCCTCTTCATGGGCAGTCATTCTCTCTGGGGTCAGGGTGAGAGATGCTGGAGCTACCTGCGCCCAGCCTGGAAAGGGCAGGTCTGGGTTCCTGGGGCCTGTGGTAGGTGAAGGGAGGCAGGGGGAAAGACCCAAGACCCCACGCCTGTGGGTAGTGGAGGGAGGAGGGGAGGAGAGACCAGGCCATCTGCCTCAGGAAAGAAAGGGAGTGTAAAGCTAAGGTGAGGGGTTATGTCAGATGGCAACATGGGTGCTGGGAACATGGCATGGCTGGGGAAGGGTCCCCAGGTTTGCTGAATGAAGTCTTAGGGCCTTGGGAGTGTGGGATGGCAGTTGAACATGGCCTGATTTGTGACAGGAGCCATTCGTTCCTCTGGCCTGGTCCCTGGTGGCAGGGCTGGTGGAGGTGGGGGAGGGAGTGGGGCGAGAGGACTCTTTCTCTTCCCTGCTTCTGTTTTCTTTTTTATAAACCTAGAAACCTTTCAGGGAGGAGTTTTTCTTGAGTGGTGTTGCATACATGAGCCCAAGAAGCTCACGGGTAGGGGAAGGGGGTGTAAAGGAGGAGTGGAGCCACCTCATCCAGGGTAGAAAAAGCTTGGGTTGGGGGTCAAGGCTAAGCTTTCCTGCTGCTCAGCTTAGCTGGCTCCTTCCCACAGTGTGGACAAACGTGGAACCTCGCTCTGTGGCCGTGTTCCCCTGGCACTCCTTAGTCCCCTTCCTGGCCCCCAGCCAGCCTGACCCCTCTGTGCAGCCAAGTGAGGCCCAGCAACCTGCCAGCCACCCAGTGGCCTCCAACCAGAGCAAAGGTGAGGGGTGGGGGGCTGTGGGAAGGCATGGGGACGGGGTTGAGGTGGCCCGAGAGCCCTCTGATCTGCCTCTCTACTCCTAGAGCCTGCTGAGTCAGCAGCTGTTGCTCACGAGCAGCTACCAGGCGGGACTGGGAATGCTGACCCTGGGCGGCCTCCCGGAGCCACATGCCCTGAGAGCCCAGGACCTGGACCCCCCCACACTTTGGGGGTGGTGGAACCTGGAAAAGGCCCCCCTCCCACCACTGAGGAAGAGGCTCCTGGCCCCCCAGGAGAGCCCCGGCTGGACAGCGAGACAGAGAGTGACCATGATGATGCGTGAGTTCTCTGAGGCTTGGGCCTGCAGGGTGTGATGGCCAGAGACATGGCTCTCACTGTCGCTGCCACTCCCTCCACAGCTTCCTCTCCATCATGTCTCCTGAGATCCAGTTGCCTCTGCCGCCTGGGAAACGCCGGACCCAGTCCCTCAGTGCCCTGCCCAAGGAACGAGACTCATCTTCAGAGAAGGATGGACGCAGCCCCAACAAGGTGCCTCATCCCCACCTGTCCCCAGCTCACCCTGTGGCCGCTCAAGCCTGTCTCTCCAATCCTAACTGTCCCACTTGGGCCTGTGTCTGCTGTAGCGGGAGAAGGACCATATCCGGCGGCCTATGAATGCCTTCATGATCTTTAGCAAGCGGCACCGGGCCCTGGTCCACCAGCGTCACCCCAACCAGGACAACCGGACTGTCAGTAAAATCCTGGGCGAGTGGTGGTATGCCCTGGGGCCCAAGGAGAAGCAGAAGTACCACGACCTGGCTTTCCAGGTAACACCTCCTCCTCTTGGCTCCTCCCCAGCTTTTCGTGGTGAGTGGATGAGTGAAGGGTCTCCCTACCCTCTCTGCTAGGTGAAAGAGGCCCACTTTAAGGCTCATCCAGACTGGAAGTGGTGTAACAAGGACCGGAAGAAGTCCAGCTCAGAGGCCAAGCCCACGAGCCTGGGGCTGGCAGGAGGGCACAAGGAGACACGGGAGCGGAGCATGTCAGAGACGGGCACCGCTGCTGCCCCTGGAGGTTAGCTCCTTGGCTCTCCTGCCCTGCCATCTCCTCCCTGAGAGCTGCCAGCTACCCCTTTGCTTGCTCACCCCCTACCCCAGAAGGTTTTTTCTGCCTTGTCATTTTTATTTGAGGACCTTTGTCCACAAAGGAACTGGCACTTGTCTTATGCGAAGGATCCAGGGAGATCCGGAGAGAGAAAATTCCCGAATGTTAATCTTATTACCAACTGCCCCATACTGAGCATTTACTACATAGCAGGCTCATCAAGGAGAGTATAATCTCGGATTCAAAACCACACTGCAGGCTCAAAGTAAACAGGCTCAGAGAAGCAAAACCACTTACTTGGGGGGCAGCTGGTTAGCTCAGTTTGTTAGGGAGCAGTGTTCATAACACCAAGGTTGCCGGTTCGATCCCCACATGAGCCACTGAGATGTGCCCACCACAACTATATTGAAACAACTACTTACTTGACTTGGAGTTGATGGGTCCTGGAAAAACACACTGTTCCCCAATAAAAAAAAAAGAGGAAAAAAAATTTTTTAAACCAGAAAAACAAAAAAAGACTTGGCTTGAAGTCACAGAAAACTAGTAACTGACAGAGCCAGAAGATAAAGTGCAGCTTGGCTGGCTTCAAAGACCACAGTTGGACGCTCCTCATTGATGCTTCTATTGACCGAGGGTGTCGGGTGTGCCCAGCACTGTGCTGAGGCAGTTTTCTGGAGCGATCCTGTCGGTTGGTCCACAACTCAGGGTGGGGATACGATGTGGGAACTGAGGCTCGGACAGGCCAGTGGTTATTAGCTAGTCAATGCCACACGAACCTGTCTCAGGCTTTCTTCCTCTCAGAAGGGCTGCCTCCTGGGGAGCGATGGACTTGCTCCTTATAGTCCCAGATGGGAGGAACCATTGGAAAGGAGATGCTGGGCTGATAGGTGGCATCTCTTTTCTACTGGGTGCCCCAGGGATTCCAGAAATACCTATGGGTGGCTTGGCCAGTCCAGGTGACAAGCTTCCTGACCCTGCAGCATTTCCCTCTTTCACTCTACAGTGTCTTCGGAGCTCCTGTCTGTGGCTGCCCAGACCCTCTTGAGCTCAGACCCCAAGGCTCCGGGGAGCGGCTCATGTGGGGCAGACCGTCTGCACACAGTTGGGGGCCCTGGCTCAGCCCGCCCTCGAGCCTTTTCCCACAGTGGGGTTCACAGCCTGGATGGCGGAGACGTAGACAGCCAGGCACTACAGGAACTGACTCAGGTCTGGGGTGCAGGACATAGGGGCGGGGGAGACGGGCAGGGAGGGCTTCCCAAGGTGACAGCCCTGGCTGAACTCGCCCTGCACCTGTCCTGCAGATGGTGTCTGGCCCTGCGTCATACTCTGGCCCGAAGCCTTCCATTCAGTATGGGGCTCCAGCCCCCTTCACAGCCCCTGGGGAGGGAGGTGTGCCAACGGCCAGTGGACGGCCTCCACTGTTGCCCACACGAGCCTCCCGTTCTCAGCGTGCGGCCAGTGAGGACATGACCAGTGACGAGGAACGCATGGTCATCTGTGAGGAGGAAGGGGATGATGATGTCATTGGTGAGCATTTGCAGGGCCCAGAATCCTGCCCAGGAGCCAGCAAGCTAAGGTTTGGAGGGTGGGCGGAGATTGGATCCAGGTTCTCAGGCCCCTGCCTTTTCTTTCCTCTTACGTTTGCTTATGATCGCAGGCATGTTTAGTTCAGGCCCTACTGAGTAAGCCCAGCCCTGCCCTTGGGAAGCTCCTGGCCATACAGGAAACCAGGAGGACATAGGCATGGCCAGGCTATTGGGCACACACAATGTTAGGTGCTGTTACCCTTATGCTCGGCCAGGTGGGCACATCCCAGGCTGAGGAACAGCCTTCTTGGACAACACTTACTGTGGGCTTGGGGCAGAGCTTAGGCCAAAAGCCCGACCTCCAGGCTGGTCCTCCAGCCCTGCACTTTACACCTTTATCAGCGTTCTTCCTTCTGCTCCTTTAGCTGATGATGGCTTCGGCACCACTGACATTGACCTCAAGTGCAAGGAGCGGGTGACGGACAGCGAGAGCGGAGACAGCTCTGGGGAGGACCCAGAGGGCAGCAAGGTGAGGGCTTGGGACTTGGCTCTGTCTGGTCTGACTCAACTCCAGGAGGGGGCAATATCTGTTTCTGTGTGTATTGATAGAGGAAGGCCTGGAGCGGGCAAACTACTTGCCCCATGGGGAATTGTGTCAGCCTGGATGAATTTCGGCTGGCTTGGCTGCCCGACAGGATGGGGACTAGTGGGGTGTGAGTATCCAGGTTCACTGACACAATTATGTCTCTTCTTCTACCCAGAGCTTTGGCCGGAAGGTTTTCTCGCCTGTGATCCGTTCCTCCTTTACCCACTGCCGTCCGTCACTGGACCCTGAGCCCCCAGGGCCCCCAGATCCATCTGCAGCCTTTGGCAAAGGCTATGGGCCCACCCCATCCTCCTCCTCCTCGCCTGCCTCCTCCTCAGCCTCAGCAGCCACCTCTTTCTCAGTGGGCTCAGGGACCTTCAAGGCCCAGGAGTCAGGTCAAGGCAGCACAGCAGGCCCACTACGGCCCCCACCCCCTGGGTCAGGGGGCTCAGTGACACCTTCCAAGGCCACCCGCTTCCTCCCAACGGATCCTGCCACCTTCCGTCGCAAAAGACCTGAAAGTGTGGGGGCCCTAGAGCCACCAGGCCCCTCGGTTATTGCAGCGCCTCCTGGTGGGGGAGGTAGTGTCCTGCAGACACTGGTCCTGTCTCCAAACAAGGAGGAACGGGAGGGCGGCGGAGCCCGCATACCCTCAGCTCCAGCCCCATCGCTGGCCTATGGGGCCCCAGCAGCCCCCCTGTCCCGTCCGGCCGCCACCATGGTCACCAACGTGGTGCGGCCTGTCAGCAGCACTCCTGTGCCTATCGCCTCCAAGCCCTTCCCCACCTCTGGCCGGGCGGAAGCGTCTCCAAATGACACAGCAGGTGCCAGGACTGAAACGGGCACTGGGTCCCGGGCACCTGGGGGCTCCCCACTGGGTGTCAGTTTAGTGTATTCGGACAAGAAGTCGGCAGCAGCCACCTCGCCAGCCCCACATCTGGTGGCTGGGCCCTTACTGGGCACTGTGGGGAAGGCACCTGCCACTGTCACCAACCTGCTGGTGGGCACCCCAGGCTATGGCGCCCCGGCGCCCTCTGCTGTCCAGTTTATTGCCCAGGGAGCCCCTGGTGGTGGGGCCACAGCAGGCTCAGGAGCAGGTGCTGGAAGTGGTCCCAATGGGCCAGTGCCCCTGGGTATTCTACAACCAGGCGCCCTGGGCAAGGCTGGGGGAATCACCCAGGTGCAGTATATCCTGCCCACGCTGCCCCAGCAGCTTCAAGTGGCGCCTGCCTCAGCACCAGCCCCTGGGACCAAGGCGGCGGCTCCTGGCCCTGCACCTACCACCAGCATCCGTTTCACCCTCCCACCGGGCACCTCCACCAATGGCAAAGTCCTGGCTGCCACTGCACCCACTCCTGGCATCCCCATCTTGCAGTCTGTACCTTCTGCCCCACCCCCCAAAGGTGAGGCCTGGGCTGGGCAGCACAAGGAGCGGGACCACAGGCCTGTTTGGCTCCCTTGTAACCTCTTCCTCTCTCATCCCTTGCAGCCCAGTCGGTTTCTCCTGTGCAGGCCCCGCCTCCAGGTGGCTCAGCCCAGCTGCTACCTGGGAAGGTACTAGTGCCCCTGGCCGCCCCTAGCATGTCAGTACGGGGTGGTGGGGCCAGCCAGCCGCTGCCCCTGGTGAGCCCGCCCTTCTCAGTACCTGTGCAGAACGGCGCCCAGCCACCCAGCAAGGTAAGGAAGGGCACCTTCGCTGTGGCTCCACCTGTCCCTCATTGCTCTCCTGGGTGTTGGTTTCTGCCTCCCTTTCTTTTGGTTTTCTCTTCCTTTTCCTCCTTTTTGCCTGTGTGTGGGACTCTCTTGCCATCTTTCCCTCAGCATCTCTATGCATCTTGATTCTGGCTTCAGTGTCTGCAACCTTGTTCTTTCTCTGTGTTCACCACCTCTTACTGACTTTTTTCACTTTGTTCCAATCCCAAGTTTTATGCGCTTGTCTTAACTGAGACCCACCCTCCCAAGTTCTTGGCCCTCCCCTGCCCCACTCTGGGTCTTGCGCTCACTGAAGCCTGTGGATGCCCTTGCCCACAGATCATCCAGCTGACTCCAGTGCCTGTGAGCACACCCAGCGGCCTGGTGCCACCCCTCAGCCCGGCCACGCTCCCGGGACCCACCTCACAGCCTCAGAAGGTCCTGCTGCCCTCCTCCACCAGGTAATGACAGCTGAGCCCTTACCTGGAGGCCAACCCAGGAACGAGGGTGGGTGGGGCTGGCTTGCCTCACTCTTCCCCCTTTCCCCTCCCTGTGACAGAATCACCTATGTGCAGTCAGCAGGTGGGCACACACTGCCCTTGGGCACCAGCTCTGCATCCAGCCAGGCTGGAACAGTCACATCGTATGGGCCCACGAGCTCGGTAGCCCTAGGCTTCACCTCACTAGGGCCCAGCGGCCCTGCCTTCGTGCAGCCCCTGCTTTCAGGTGAGGGGCAGCGTGGCAGGCAATGTTGGGGACCCAGGGTGGGTCTGAGGCAGCCCAGGCCCTAACTTGGGCCCCTGCCTCTCCTCCTTTTCTTCCCTCTCCGCAGGCCAGGCCCCGCTGCTGGCTCCTGGCCAGGTGGGTGTGTCACCTGTGCCCAGCCCCCAGCTGCCTCCTACTTGTGCAGCCCCAGGAGCTCCTGTCATCACAGCGTTTTACCCTGGCAGCCCCGCACCCACATCCTCAGCACCCTTGGCCCAGCCATCCCAGGCCCCCGCAGGCCTGGTCTACACTGTGGCCACCAGCACCACCCCTCCTGCTGCTACAATCCTGCCCAAGGGCCCGCCGGTCCCTGCCACTGCCACTGCCACCCCGACCCCTACAAGCCCTTATCCTAGCGCCACAGGTGGGTGTTTGGCCAACTCAGGGTGGGGTGAGTTGGGGAACCCAGGGAATGGGCTCTAGTCAGGCCTGACTCAGCAAATGCTCTTCTCCCCACCAGCAGGCTCCATGACCTACAGCTTAGTGGCCCCCAAGGCCCAGCGGCCCACCCCCAAGGCTCCCCAGAAAGTGAAGGCAGCCATTGCCAACATTCCTGTGGGCTCCTTTGAGGCAGGTGCCCCTGGGCGGCCTGGCTCTGCACCGCGGCAGTCCTTGGAGCCTGGCGCAGCCCGTGAACCTGCTGCCCCTGAGTCTGAGCTTGAGGGGCAGCCTACAACGCCAGCTCCTCCACCTCCCCCTGAGACCTGGGTTCCCACTTCCCGGAGCAGCCCCCCGCCACCCCTGCCGGCTGAGGAGCGGACCAGCACCAAGGCCCCTGAAACCATGGTGAGTGCCTGGAAGACCTGGGGGCTCCTGCTGCTGCTGCTGCTGCTTGGCCCACTGTCTACCTTTCTGTCCTGTCCTTCCCTGCATGCCTGTCTGAACTGTGCCCTATTCCTCCTATTTAATTGTGTGACTGGGCCATCTCCAAGGCTCTGTCTCAGGCAGTCAGCATCCATCTCTTTGTTTCTGGGTTTTGCCCCAGCAAGTCTGAACCCAGTGTCCTCCATCTCCTTGCCATCCCCACCCCAGGCCAGCAAATTTCCCAGCACATCTTCTGATTGGCGCGTCCCTGGGCTGGGCCTAGAGAGTCGTGGGGAGCCTCCCACTCCTCCCAGCCCAGCCCCAGCTCCGGCCCCAGCCCCTGGTAGCAGCAGCGGCAGCAACGAGGGCAGTAGTGGCAGGGCAGCTGGGGACACTCCTGAGCGCAAGGAGGCGGCCAGTACTGGCAAGAAAGTGAAGGTGCGGCCCCCGCCCCTGAAGAAGACCTTTGACTCTGTGGACAAGTGAGCATGGGCTGGGGGCTGTGGTACATTGTGTGGGGTTGGTGGCTGAGGGGTCGGCTACAGGCGGGGCAGGGGAGGTGACCCTGCCCGCTCTCCAGCAGGGTCCTGTCCGAGGTAGACTTTGAAGAGCGCTTTGCAGAGCTGCCCGAGTTTCGGCCGGAGGAGGTTTTACCCTCGCCCACCCTGCAGTCTCTGGCCACCTCGCCCCGGGCCATCCTGGGCTCCTACCGCAAGAAAAGGAAGAACTCCACTGGTAGGCAAACTTGGGACCCCCAGGGTAGGTTGGGGGCAGACTGAGGCCACCTCTGAGCCTGCTTGTTTCACCAGACCTGGACTCGGCCCCTGAGGACCCCACCTCGCCCAAGCGCAAGATGAGGAGACGCTCCAGCTGCAGCTCCGAGCCCAATACCCCCAAGAGTGCCAAGTGCGAGGGGGACATCTTCACCTTTGATCGCACAGGTGCCGGTGCCTTGGCGGGTGGGGCTGTGAGGGATCCAGGGCCTGCAAGAGGGGTGGGGTCTTGGAAACAGGGTTAGAGATGGGAGAGGTGGGGCAGGTGTGGCTGAGAAAGGACAGCAGGTCAGGGGTGGATTCTAGAGTCCCAACAGGCCCCTACACTGCCACGTGACCTTGGGCGGGTCCCCTTTCAGAACCCCGTTGTGAAATAGAATTCAGTGAGGGCTGGGTTGACTCTCAGACCCTAGTATGGGGGTGGGGTGGCCAGGGTTATACAGTAGCCTTGACCATGTTCCCTGCACCATGCCCAGGTACAGAAGCTGAGGATGTGCTTGGGGAGCTGGAATACGAGAAGGTGCCATACTCATCACTGCGGCGCACCCTGGATCAGCGCCGGGCCCTGGTCATGCAGCTCTTCCAGGACCATGGTTTCTTCCCATCAGGTAAGCATGTCTTAAAGTCTTGGGGGACACTTAGAGGAGACCTGCCTGCCCATCTCACCCTGCCTTCCCCACCCCCCATCATCCTTCTGTCCCCAGCCCAGGCCACGGCAGCCTTCCAGGCCCGCTACGCAGACATCTTCCCCTCCAAGGTCTGTCTGCAGTTGAAGATCCGTGAGGTGCGCCAGAAGATTATGCAGGCGGCTACTCCCACGGAGCAGCCCCCTGGAGCCGAGGCCCCACTCCCTGGACCGCCCCCCACTGGCACCATTGCTGCCCCTGTACTCACTCCCAGCCCTGCTGGGGGCCCTGACCCCTCCTCACCTGGCTCGGACTCTGGCACAGCCCCAGCTGCCCCACCATTGCCTCCACCCCCAGAGCCAGGGCCTGGACAGCCTGGCTGGGAGGGGCCCCCCCAGCCCTCCCCACCACCCCCTGGTCCCTCCACAGCTGCCACTGGCAGGTGAGGGGCCCTGAGGAGATCCCAGGACCCACAGTATCCCCCTCAGGACATGGACAGTATATAGGTGGCAGGAATGGGGGAGCAGGATGGTTACCCCCTCCCCAATAAAGCCATTTCGTCCTTTCCAGTTGGGGGCGGAATGAGCCTGCTCCTCGTCTATCCCTGCTCCCCCCCCCACAGCCCCCTCCTTGTGATGGGGGACAGCTGAGGGGAAGCAGGGGCACAGTCTCCCTCCACCGAGCCCCTGTACATAACCTGGAGTGTGTAACCTTCAGACCTTTTCACTTGTACTTTATGCAAAATGGCTCATGTGAGGGCTGCAAGCGGAGGGTAATGAGGGCCTTGGGCCACAGGGAGGCGCCTGTGGAGTAGGGGGGAGTTCATGCACCCCTTTTTTCCCCAGAGGGGCTGGACTCAGGTTAGTTTGGGAGTGGGGGCTCCTGCACTTTGCCACAGGCATGGGGAGGGTTCTCTCCCCACCCCTCTGCCCTCCCAACTCGGGTTGTACTTTCTAAGAAGGTGATTCCCCCTACCCTTGTCCCCACCCCCAGAACAAAACATGTTGATCATGTGCAATATTTCTTACTGTGCTGAGAAGCCGCAATGACCGAGATTAAAGCTGTTTAACACACCTGTGTGGCTGCCCACTCTGAAGGGAGAAGGGATGTTGGTTGTACCAGTCCTGCTCCCCGATGGCCATGGAGCTATACATTTCCCCCACAGTGAGGTGGGGAGAGCAATGCCAGGACCACCCGCTCCCAACATCAAGAGGGACCCCATGGGCCCAGGTCCCTGACTCAACTATGGGCCCCGCAGCCCCTCTCCAGGCCTGGTGCTCAGAGTCATGACACCTGTTCTGCCTCGTTCCCCACCATCCAACACAAATGGGCTTGGGGAAGGCCTAGATGTGATGCTGCAACAGTTTAGAACCCTGGAAGTTCCAGTTGGACCTGAGAGGTCAGCCCAGAGGTGGCACTAGGCTGGAGGCTGGGAAGCCAGTCCCCCCTCTAGTACTGCGCTGTCCTCAGTGACCCCTGCTGCCCCCATGTGGCCTGAGCTAGCACTGCAGTCAGGCCAGTAGCTGGGTTACACCCTTCAGCCTGTGGACAGTGCCCCTCTGGGAGACAAATTATGTGTACCCTCTGTGGAGATGATTGCTGGGGGTGGGAGGGTCAGGAAGTTTCCACAGGAAGTGGTATCTAAACTAGGACCAGAGCATGAGAAGTTCCAGCCAGGGAACAGCATGTGCAAACATGGGAGGACTGCTTTGGGTGGGCTTTGACTGTTGGGCCACTGTTCCCAGAATTGCTTCACCCTAATCCTATAGAACAGTGATGGCAAACCGGTTTCACGAAGTGTTACTGATCGGTAGTGTCTGCTTGGAGCACTACTGTGATGGTAGAAATCCACCTGCCCCCAAGAACCAGAGTGCCTTAATGGCTTGGTGATGCCTGCCTTGGGCAGAAACAGAACACCTTGCAGAGCTGCAGGGTCACAGATCAGGGCTGAGGTTGAGGTACTCAAATGGGCTTGGCCATAAAGCAGGAAATGGGACGAGACTGAAGAATGAGAATTTAATGTTGCAGGAAGGCAGATGCTTAGGGTGTGGGCTCTGGCAGGGGGACACCCTGACCCTGGTCTTGGGCTAGTAGGCGCAGAAGCAGGGAGTGCAGGGCCCGGCAGACTGGTGTGTAGCCCAGGCGGCTCAGGTGCAGGTAATCATACATGTCATGGTGGCTTACGGTGCCATCTGAGTGCACAAAGCCAGGGTCGGCATCCAGGAAGTGGGCCCGTGGATGGCCAGCCAACGCCTCCCGTACTAGCTCGTTCACCCGTCGGTTTTTCTCACGAAGTGGGTTAGGATGCTGGCCCCTTGGAAGTAGACCCTGAGGAGGGGCACCAAGAGTTGTGAGAAGACATGCTACCAACATCTGGGTCCAATCAGCATCTCCACCAAACCGTTCTCCAACCCCCACCATGAAGTCCCCAGCTGCGGAATACACCAGGGAAACTGGAGGACTGGAAGGGTAGTTGTAGTGCCTGATGTCCTGTCTGAGACCCAATTCAGCAACAACCTTCTAGATCAGCGGTTCTCAACCTTTCACAGGGGTCGCCTAAGACCATCGGAAAACACATATTTTCGATGGTCTTAGGAACCGACACCACTCCTCCATCCTTCTCCAGGCCCACATGCAGATACACCCACATACGAGTACCCAGCGACCCCTGTGAAAGGGTTGTTCGACCCCCAAAGGGGTCGCGACCCACAGGTTGAGAACCACTGTTCCAGATGCTAGCGTCATTCTAAGTATTGCTCATAAAAAGGTTGACATAATGGCAAGGGGTCAACCCCTCTTTCAGAGAAGAAAATGTCCCAGCCAGAAGTGATGGAGCCTAGATCCACCCCAGGAATGTCTGACAACTTTTGTTTATTCAAGAGTTTTTAACACCCCAGAATCTCCAGGGCTCCCCTGGGAAAAAGGTGCTAATAGATGCCTGAACATGTCCTTATCCACTGCTGCTCTGATGGGTGTAGCAAGCTTCAACGTGAAATTTTGCCTGAAAGCCACTGCCCTGTGCCAAGCTGCCCAGAACTGTCCCAGCTGTGGTTACACCTGAGGGCGTCTCAGACCACTGCCATTCTTCCTTCCCCGCCCGCCCGTTCTCTCACCAGCACCACGACCCGGGCCTGGGGCTGCCGCTCGTTCACCAGTTGCACGATGGCCTGGATGCCGCCAGCCACCTGTTCCGCTGTGTGCCCGTGGTTGTTGGTACCCACCCAGACCACCACAATCTGTGAAGAGAGAGGCATGAAGCAGTTGTGAGGGGGCAGGCTAAGGGGGCTTTAGTTGCCCACCGAAGTCCTGCTCACCTTGGGCCGGATGTGTTCCAGCTCCCCATTCTCCAGCCGCCACAGCACATGCTGTGTGCCATCACCGCCAATGCCAAAGTTAAGTGCATGCAGAGGAGAGAAGAGCTCCCGCCATATCTGTAGGCAAGAAGTGGTGTGGGCACAGGGGCACTGTCAAGCATGGACCACCACCCGGGGTCCAAATGTTAACCAAATATTATGGAAGAGCCTCGCTTCATGGAAGCAGTCTGGTTCAATTTCACCTTGAGCAAACCCCAATATGGGCAAACCTCACTTAATGCAAACCTACAACATATAGTCTCCCATTCACGTAATCCCATAGAAGACAGACTCACTTTATGGAAATCCATTCTGCTTGAGTTATTCATTGAAATAACAGCTGAATCTCATTTTGAGGAAATCCATCGCAGTTTAACCTCGCTTAGTGGAAAGATCTTATAATCAAGCCCCCTTTGTGAAGAGCTATTACAGTTGGCCTTCACTTCGTGGAAAGGACAATAGCTTTGTGGAAATACATTAAGCAAATCCATTAAAGAGCCTCACCTTAGGCAATCTTGCTGGAAAGCCTCATTTTAAGTCTCACTATACACAACCCCAGCCTGACAAAGCCAGGGCACACATTTCCTTCTCAGCAGAATGTTGTACCTTACACGGAGATTCTGGGTGCTGGGAGCTATCTGAGGCTATTTCAGTTACCCCAAATCCCGCCTGGCCTGAGGTCTCATCCAGGTGTGTTGTGTCAGTGAGAGCCCAGGCCTGGGTGGGGCAGGAGAAGGAAGACGGGCCTCACCTCGCACTGATGCATTAGCTGAACCAAAGAGTCCCCAATGAAGACGACTTCGGGTTCCTTATCTTTGCTGTCCGCCACGAACCGATGGTGCTTCGGGGACAAACGAGAGGAGTCAATGGCACGCGCACTGCCGGGCCCGCCCTGCCCTGCTTCCTTAGGCAGCACCACCCCAACTGCCCTCAGTTTCCCAATCAGGTAGTGAGAGCCGCGCGAACCAGCTGAATTCCTGAGTCCCCCACGCCCATCCTGATTCCTGAGTGTCGCGGGAGGGTTCGCTCACCAAGGACATCCAGCGCCCGTCGCCCTGCACGTCCTGCACTGGCGTGGGCTTGCTGGCTGGGTTGTCTTCTCCGCTCATCTTGGCGCCGCAGCTCCTGCAGGATGAGGGAGCGAAGTCGGCCCTGGAGTGTTCCCGAAATAGGTGGCTCCGCCACGCCCACCCTTACCCCTTCAGGCAACAATGGACCTTCCGGACGCCAGCAATCCAGCTGTGGACGATGGCCGGTCCCGGGCGCCGCCTCCTCTCTAGGGGCGGAAGTCTTCACTTAGGAGGGGTGGTGGATCAGGAACCTTTGCTTCCCCCACGGCGGCCGCGCAGTGAGCTCGTCCGGTACGTCCTGCCCGGGCGCGTCCCACTCTCGGGCCTGGGCCGGGGCAGCTAGCCCACCCCGGCATCTGGGGTTGGGGGAGGCGAGACCATCCACCACCCGTTGGGGGAGGAGCAGGAAACCACCCCACTGGCGTCACCGGGTGGAGCGAACTACCTGAAAGGCCGAGAGTGGGCGGGGAAAAACGAGCGCCCTGCCTCGTGGGAAGAAACCATTTGCTGTAGGGCTAGAAATGTGAGGAAAAGACAACCAAAGCGCGCGCGCGCGCGCGCGCGCGCGTGTGTGTCCCATTCACGTGGTGGGGGGTGGGGAGTGAGTGGACAAGTCCATTCTTGGATCCCTTGAAGGGGTGGCTCCTATGCACCTGGCTAGGAAGGACGATCCCATTTTTTACTGATGAGGGGGAGAGAAAAGGAAGAGGGCAAAATGTGAAAATTAGAGGCTCAGTTGTAAGGAGACACTCTAAGGTAGAGCCAGGACTTCAGTGAGCCTATCTGCTCAAGGGCTCCCCCTGCTCAAAAACAGCAGTTTGTGGCATAAAATCTAAAGTACACGTTTTTGCATTACGGACATCACTGGCCCTGCAAGGAGAGCAGAAGAAGGTGCAGAAAGAGAAAGGAAATTAGAGACGCTGCAAGGCCCAGGTCCAGCCTGGCGAACCTCCCACAGCAGCTCATCTTGCAGATCTGTGGCCTCTGCTCCCCTTCCTAAACCTACTGCGGACCTACAACTTCAGCTGGGTGTGTCTGGGCTCTGAAACCTACATCAACAGCCAAGGGCACCTAAGGTTGAAGATCTTCCCAGATCTCCCTGTTCTAGGGGACCAGTGGGGGGAGTCCCACACACCCCGAAACCTGGCTATATTCCCAGATGGGACTTTTCTACGTATCTATTCATTCCTCCTAGGTAGGTTGATACTAAGATAGATGAGCCTTATTTATGTTTTGCCTCAGTCCACTTGCCTGGAACAGGGCCTGACTCAGTACCAAGTACTGTGGCTGCTCACAAGTACATGTTAAATCAATATTAAATTAGTGGGTTAGATCCTGGCCTTGTCCCAGTGTGTTGGGGGAGACAGATTCAGACACACAGCTAAGAGAAGGATCAAGGTTGTGATTAAGGGAGGAACTGGGGATCTCTGGGGAGGAGGTAGAGAAGGACTCTAACAGTGAGGGGTGTCCTAGAAGGAGTAGTGTCTGAATTAGGTTTTGGGGCATGGGGAACACCCTGGCATAAAAAGTCTAGGGGAACAAGTGCAGAAAGATAAGTTGGAGACGTAGAAAGGGCAGTTTCTGAAGCAAAGCTTAGAGAGAAACAAAGTTTCGAGGCATTCATTCACCAAGCGCTGTTTTAAGTTAGATGTTGGCTCATTTCATACTTTCAGCAACCGTATGAAGGAGATAATATTACAAAACCCATTTTACAGATGAGGAAACTAAGGTTTGGAGCAGTTACACAATTCTCCAAGGTCACACAGCTCAGATGTGACAATCCGGGAGTTTGAACCTAGGTAATGTAGCTCCAGAGCCTAGCTCTGAATGACGACTGATTTTCTAGGTACGAAGTCTATCTGTGACCACTGCAGACTGGCTGTGCACGAGGTGTACCATGGTGCTTCACGCCTAGCCTTCTCTCGCGCTCCAGACAGAAAGCCCGCCCATAGAGGTCTAAACCAATCAGCATTCAGAAAGGGGGGCGGGCCTAGTGGGCTTCCCAGCCAATTGGTGGCTGGGAGGTGCCTAAGGGCAAATGAGAGAAGTTTCTGAAAGTGAGGCTGGGAGAGGTGGGGCTACAACGGGCAATCTAGGCCCGAGGCACGTGCCAGTGCCCGGAGCCTCGAGCCTCTAAGACGCAGCAAAGCCAAAGGGCGTGGGAAGGGCATGCGCATGCGCAGGAAGCCTGGCCTGAGGCTGAGGCCCCTGAAGAGTGCCGGGAGCAGTGAGCTAGGGTTGCCACCGAAAAGAAACCGCTGAGCCCCCACAGCCACGTGGGGTGGGCAGGGCTCTGGGTTCTTTGGGCAGGAGAAGGTGAGGTGCCCCTCCCCCACCTTTCCCTCACCAACCATAATCCCCCTTTACTTACCTCAACTGCCCCACCTTTGCCGCTTCTCCAACCCCACTCTCCCAACCCCCGTAACTGTGGTCCCAGTCTGTGATAGCTCCTCTGTCACCCTTTCTGTGTCCTTCCGGCTTTCTCTGTCTAACTTCTCTCCTGTCTCTCACTCCTGCCTTTCTTTCTTGACCATATCTCCACGTTCTGCGTTCTCCAGCACCTCCTCAATCCCAGGATTTCTCTTATGTCCAAAATCCCTTTTTGGTTCTCCAGATCCTTCCGATCTTATGATCCCTTTCCGGTCACCGTCCTTTAGCTATTTTCCTCACGTTCCTGTTCCTTATAACCCTTTCTGTATTCCCTAACAAATCTTCCCACTCACCATGGCTCCCTTGACTACACTCTACCCCTGTGACTCCTTCCCTGACCAAGGCTTTTCCCATTCCTCTTTGCACATTTCCTTTCTCTCATCTTGTTTCTCTAAGTAGTACTCCCACCTCACCCCAAACTATCTCTTCTCACTACTCACTTTTAGGTCTCTGACTTATCTGCATGCACGCTGATGACTACCCTATCTTTATCTTTCAGGACACCATGGACCCCCAGCCACCAGCCCCCCAGGCTTTCCAGAGGGCTGAGAAACCTGGTCGGGTCCGCCGTCGGAAGACCAGGCGGGAGCGTAACGAGGCCTTGGTGGGCAGCCGCCGGCCACCGGCCTGTCAAGATCCTCCTGTGGCCAGTTGGAATCCACCTTTAGCCCTCCGGGATCCCGTGGCCCCTACTGCCTCCAAGCTGGTGGTCATAACCCAGGGCCGGCTGAGCAGGGAGCACCGCGGTCTTTTCAACCATGAGGTGAAATCTCTGGATGTGGCACGGCTGCTTAGCAGTGGATCTCTGGATCCAGTCACCCCCACACTCACCACCAAGCCTTCTCCAAGCCCACGTAGGGTCCGAGAATCAGCCCCACAGTCAAGAGGCAAGGAGAATCAGGTGCCTGGAGGCTCGGGCCCAGGTCCACCTAGTCCTCCCAAGCTCCCTGGCTTGGGGCAGCTGCTGGCGGAGCTGCAGTGCCAGCTGATTCTGCCACAGGCCTTCCCCAGGAGGAACCTAGTGCAAGAGGCCAGAGACGCCATCGTGGGTACCTTACAGGCCTGCCATGGCTGTGTGCCCGACCTTACGGTGGTGCTCCGGGGCTGCCAGCCACCACTGTCAGGTGAGCCCACCTCCTGTCCCTTGTGCTCCCCTTCCCCTTGTCTGTTCTAGCTCAACTGCCACCCCATGCTTCTTTTCTTTGTGCCAGGGACCAAGCCTGGGGGCCCTGAGAGACGAAGGATGACACCCTCCTGGATCAATAGCCCTGAGCAGGCCCCAGGGGAGAGGAGGCAGAGGAGGCAACAGGAGACAAAGGAATTCACCTTTACCATGCCTCACACCTTTAGCACTCCCACTACACACAGGGTGAGCCTGGTACCACCGAAAGGTCCCTGGTTACCCCCATTGCCCTCAATGCCTTCGCCATCCGGGGTGGCCTGGGGCCCCCCAACTGCCTTTGACCTGCTGAAAAGCATCTGGCTGGTAGCCTCACCGCCCCCTTCCCAGCCCTGGCAGGTTGGCGCACAACAGCCTCTGCCTCACCTGCCATCACCCTTATTGCCCCGAACCTCTGCCCTGGACTGGAGTCCCAACCCCCCTGTCCCGCAGCCTAGCCTCTCCTGGATGATGGCTCAGAGCAGCCCAGAGGCCTGGTCCTTTCCACCCATGAGATTGTACTGAGGGGGCTAATGCTGGGATGGGGGCAGGAATCCTGCACTCCCAATCACCTCAATAAAGTATCTTCTTCATGGTCCTCTTGATTTTCAGTGAATGGCTGACTCAGGAGAGCAGCTTTCCTTAGCTCTGAGTTCTGGATTCAAAATGGAGGGGAAGGGTCTGTCACCTATCACCTTCCTCCGTCCTGAGGGGCCAGTAGGCTGGAGAAACCTGGGGCTTCAGTCAGTCCAACACGTTCACCCACTGAGGCCAAGTATGTGCCAGACTCTGGGCTCTGGCAATGCTGGGGTCCCAGAGTGAATGAGATAGTCTCTGTCGCCAGGAGATTCCCAGTTCAGTGGTGGGTTCAAACAGTCCCAGCCCCAGTGGTTGCAGCTGGGAGAGAGAGAGAGAGAGATAGAGAGAGAGAGACAGGGGCTAGGGGAGTCCAAGGATGGAGTGTGATGAGGGAGGTCTTAATAAAGAAGCTAACACAGACCCTTGTATTTCTAGATTGGTAGAAACTTGCTAGTAGAGGAGGAAAAGAACATTTCAGGCACGGGGAACAGTATGTGCAAGGCCTGGAGGAGGGTGAATAGGGGATGTGGGACCATTTTCATTCAGCCCATATCTGTAGACCATGCTGAGACCTAGAGTGTCACAGCCAGGCCCTGCCCTTGAGGGGCTCCTGGTCGGCTGAGCACAGGAACAGCAGATGGCCTGAATCTGGCCCACAGGCTTTTTTCTTTGGCCCATGATATAGTTTTGAATCAATTGCCTAGTGTTATAAATCAGACAGTTTGCTTTTAAAACAGAATTGCATTTCTGGCTTCTAAAAACAAAAATAGAAACAAAAAAGGAAAATGATCTGGCACCCCACCTGTTATCCCTCCCACCCACCCCCTGCTCCCGACAACAATTGGCTCAAGCCAAGTAGCAAAGGCCCCCTTTTCATGGGACTCACACTCTCCCTTGAAAGTGTTTCACGCATTTATGTTTCCTGCTTGACCCCCTGGCTTAGAGAGTTTAAAAATGGTATTTTGAAGAGCAGCAAATTTTCTGCAGTAGGGGGGAGGGATGAAGCTAGAAATATGTTGGAATCTGATCAGGAAAATCAAACCCAAGGGCTTGGACACTACTCTGTAAAGCTTTTCCAGGGTTCCCCATTGCCACTGGGAAACTAAGGGGGGTACCACCTTAGTTTGGAAGGGACTGGACTGGGAGATAACAGGGCTGTGACTTGGCTGAGGTCTTATGGGGAGAAAGTGGCAACGCTGTGATTTGAACCCAGACAACTTATTTGAGTCTGCTTAATGAGCTTCGTAACACCTCTGTCTCACAGCAACCCAGTTGCACAACCTGGCTAAGTAGTGACAGGACAGGGTCAGGCAGGGGTGTACAGTGCTTGAGGTGGAGGGCTGTCTGCCACCTCCATGTTGTGTGACCCAAAATAAGTGTTTTTCCTTCTGTGTCTCGCTGTGGTCGTGTAACAGTGCAAGGGGTCTGGAACGCTGGCACCTCAGGTGGACCCAGCAGGGGATGGATGGCTTGGGGGAGTTGGTGAGCAATTAAAGAGCAGTTTGTGGACCAAATTGCGGGGAGGTCAGGACAGAGTTGGGGTCTGGGAGTTGTGGGCCCATTAGAGATGGCAGTCTGGAGGAGGCACGGCTTGTGGGAAGGTGAGTTTAGTTTAGGACACGGGGAGCCGAGGTATCACGGAGACTCCCAGAGGGGAGGACTGTGGCTGGGCCTGGGTGGAGAGGATGGGAAAGGGGGGGTCCCATCCCACGGGGATTAGAAAGGGGCCCGACTAGGCCATCTCGGAGAAGGGGGCGGGGAGCGCGACGCCCAGCGGCCCCTTTAATCGGGGGCGCGCCGCGCGCTCTCGCCGCCGTCGCCGGGCCGGAGCGGGAGCCGGAGCGGAGCCGGAGCCGGGGCCGGGGCCGGAGCGGGCGGAATGGAGCCCCCGCACGCACCCGCTCTGCGCCGCCTGCTGCCGCCGCTGCTGCTCCTGCTGCTGCCACTGCCCCCCCGCGCCCGGGCCAAGTACGTGAGGGGCAACCTCAGCTCCAAGGAGGTGAGCTCGCCGAGCCCTCCCCAGCCACCAGTCGTGCCCCCCGGAGAAGGGAGAGAGGGGCAGCATGGGGGAGGGCCGCCCTGCCCCATGCTGCCCCTCCTGGGCGGACCTTGAGATCTGCAGGGGTGGGGGCCGAGGTTGATGGGGGACTGGGTCAGGGTTGAGGCCGAGGGGAGCCGTGGGGTCGAGAGAAGACTCGGCGGTTGTAGGAGGGACATTGAGGTCAGAGCTGGGTGGGGAGCGGGGCCGGGTTGGGAGAGTCGGAGTTTGGGATGGGGGTGAAGGGACACCGAGGTGGTGCTGAAGGGACAGCACTTTTTACTCCGCAGTGAGTCCATGCTTCTGCTCAGGACCAGGAGAGGGCCTGGAATATTTCACAGCACAGGGTGGTCTCTGGGACCATCGTGGGGGTAGTGTGTGGCTAACTGGGGGGATGCCAGTCGGATGGTGTCTGGGACAGAAAGTGGTGAGGATGCGGATCTGGGCCTCCAGGGTCTTTCTCAGAGTGCCTGGGAAATGGGGAAAGTGTTGGAGGGAAGGGGAAGAAACTTGAGGGGGGGGGGCATCTGAGGCAGGAATCTTGGACTCAAAGTGAAGGGATCACTGAAGAATTTTGGAGGTGACTTGTTCCCCTTATGCTTCTTGGGAAACCAGGTACTGAGGGTAGAGAAGAAAAATTAGGGGGTCTGTGGAGCCAAGGAGAGTTCTCAAAGGACTCAGAAGAGGGTCTGACTGGGCCTCTTTTCCAGGACTGGATGTTCTTGACGAGATTTTGCTTCCTCTCGGATTATGGCCGACTAGACTTCCGTTTCCGATACCCTGAGGTGAGCCTTTCCCAACCACTTCCACACTGAAGCTGGATACTCCCTTGGCCTCCTAAGGCAAGGGCTACCCCAGCTCCCCGCTCCTCCAAACCCTGGTCTCTGGGTCTGCAGGCCAAGTGCTGTCAAAACATCCTCCTCTACTTTGACGACCCATCCCAGTGGCCAGCCGTGTACAAGGCAGGGGACAAGGTGAGGGCTGTGGGCAGGGTATACAGGAAGGGGAGAAGGAAGGTCACGGCTGGCCAGGGAGTGACCATGTCCCTGCCTTCCCTAGGACTGCCTGGCCAAGGAGTCAGTGATCAGGCCTGAGAACAACCAGGTCATCAACCTCACAACCCAGTATGCTTGGTCAGGCTGTCAGGTATGGGCCCAGCCTAGGGGAGTGGGCAGGTGCTGAATGGCAAGGGCCTGGGGGCGGCGCAGACTGGCTTCAGCCTTCTCACTCCTCCCCAGGTGGTGTTGGAGGAGGGAACCCGCTACCTGAGCTGCTCCAGCGGCCGCAGCTTCCGCTCAGTGCGTGAAAGGTGGTGGTACATCGCAGTCAGCAAGTGTGGGGTAAGGGGCTGAGCTGGCCACCTGGACTTTCTCCTCCTTGCCCTTCTGCTAACCCGCTACCTGCCCAGAGCCACCCTTAGGCTTCCATACTCCCCACAGGGAGATGGGCTGCAGCTGGAGTATGAGATGGTCCTCACCAATGGCAAGTCCTTCTGGACTAGGCATTTCTCAGCTGATGAGTTTGGTGAGCATATGGGGCCCAGAAGCCAGGATCTTTGAGGGAGCCCAGAGCTGGGTGCCAGCTGAGGGACACCCAGCCCAAATGAGCTGTTTCCTCCTTCTACCACATGGACAGGGATCCTGGAGACAGATGTGACTTTCCTCCTCATCTTCATCCTCATCTTCTTCCTCTCCTGTTACTTTGGATGTGAGTCCAGCACATTGTGGGGGAGGTTAGGAGATATGGGGGGCAAGGAGGAGATGAACTGCTCTCCCATCCTGTCTGTGAACAGCCTATCCCTATCCCTGTTCTAGATTTGCTGAAAGGTCGTCAGTTGCTCCACACGACTTATAAAATGTTTATGGCCGCAGCAGGAGTGGAGGGTGAGGTTTAGAGTATTCAACTTTTGAGTTCTGTGAAAGTAGGGACTTGGCGCCCAGATACCCAGGCCTGAGGGAAGAAGGGCTGGGAACCTGTACTCCTGGGTCCTGGGAGAGGAGGGCTGGGGGCCTGGACTCCTGGGTCTGAGTGAGGAGGGGCTGGGGGCTGGGCTTCTGGGTCCTGGGAGAGGAGGGCTGGGGGCCTGGACTCCTGGGTCTCCTAGGAGGTCAGTGGGAGTAAACAGTGTAGAATCCTGATGGGGACGGAGGTGGGTTCTGGTCACCCGGATCACAGTGCTAGGAATCAGGGATGCCCCAAAGACGGTTTCTGTCCTTTCCTCTCTCTGCCCATCCTCCCCTCAGTCCTAAGCCTCCTGTTTTTCTGCATCTACTGGGGCCAGTATGCCACTGATGGCATTGGCAACGAGAGTCTGAAGATCTTGGGTGAGAATGACGGGGGCCCGGGTGGGCACTCGGGATCCTCTGCAACTGTGTCTGAGCCGCCCTCTTCTCCCTTCTCCCAGCCAAGCTGCTGTTCTCCTCCAGCTTCCTCATCTTCCTGCTGATGCTCATCCTTCTGGGGAAGGGATTCACGGTGACACGGTGCCCAGGCTGGGTTGGGAGGGAGTGCTGGGGATGGGAGGCGGCTGGGCTAGGGAGTAGGGTCTGGGGGGTAGTCACCCCCTCCTCCCTGACAGCCCCACCCCTGCAATCTCCTCTCATGGCCTGCCGCCAGGGGCCGCATCAGTCACTCGGGTTCTGTGAAGTTATCTGTCTACATGACCCTGTACACCCTTACCCACGTGGTGCTGCTCATCTATGAGGCCAAGGTGAGTCCCACTTGCCATTGCCCAGGCCCTGCCTGCTCCCCCAAAGTTTTCGTGGCCTCCTCCACCTGTCTGCTAGTCCTTCCTCACATCCTACTCCTGGTGTGTGCATTCTCCCCCCCCCCCAATTTCCCGCCTTCCCATCTGTCTAACTGCATTCCTCCCCTCTTCTCTGAGTAGCTTCTTCCTCCTCCCTGTCTCTCACTGTCTGTCACATTTATGCCCAATGTCGTGACCAAGATTTCAGGAGTTACACAGAGGTGGATTCCACTCAGGCTCACCCACTTCCCAGCTGGCTGACCTTGGGTGATGGCCCTCCTCTCTGGACCTGTTTGCTCCTCTAAAATTAGGAGGGTCTTACCCACACCACGGGCTCCTCTAAGGCTGTATAGCACCTGGACTTTGGCTTTAGCCAAAAAGCTTCTCTTAGCCTCAGTTCCCCTCTCTGTGAAATAGGGTGATCCTAAGACCTACTCACAGAGTTGATATAAATGGAAAGCTTCCACGCGGTGGTTTACTCCCTGTTGGGCTCATGGTGGCAGATGTATGCTCTTCCTTTATTTGTAATCTTCTCTCTCTACCTCTGTATGCATCTGTCTCCATCCTTCGCTCTCCTGCTACTTTTGTTCTGACCAAGTATTCTGCCCCCTGGGTGCCCAGGGGTGGGGTCTCGGGTCCCTGTGTGGAGGGCAGGAGTCCAGGGCTATGAAGAACCTTCTCCCTCGGGTCCAGTTCTTTGACCCGGGCCAGGTACTATATACATATGAGTCGCCAGCGGGCTACGGGCTCATCGGGCTGCAGGTGGCAGCTTACGTGTGGTTCTGCTACGCCGTGCTCGTCTCCTTGCGCCACTTCCCAGAGAAGCAGCCCTTTTACGTGCCCTTCTTTGCTGCCTACACCCTCTGGTGAGATGTGCTGGGCCCCCAACCTGTCCCTGCCTCCTGTCCTGGGCTTCCCCCAAAGTGGCTGTCCCCAACTCAGACCTTCCTCAGTGAGGCAGATGGGCTTTCAGGTCAGGATGCTTTCACCAGTCTGCCACTACTCACTGAGTGACCTGGAAAAAATAACTTTCCCAAAGTTTAAAAAAAGAGTGCTTCTGGTTGCATACCTATAGTTTGCCGAGAGTATATCCTTTAGAGGGTTATCTTGAGCACGAATAGGGCAATATATTAGGGTTTTGTGTCTGGCACATAGTAAATGTTCAATAAAAACTAGTTGTAACTTTTATTGTTCAACATAATATAGCAGTAAGGTAGGCAGATTCTAAGCCAGATTGCCTGGGTTCAGATCACATTTCTAAAGCTTGTAAACTGTGTGACCTCACACAAGTCAATTAACTTCTCGGCCTCAGTTTCTTCACCTGTTTAATGGAGATGGAAATTGTACCTGCCTCATAGAATCACTGTGAGCATTAAATAAGTTTATATACATGAAATGCTTAGAAACAGGTCTGACATGTAGTAAGTCCTTAGTTGTTATTATCATATGTTAATCCATTCATCAAACATCTATTGATTTCCTATCAGGTACCAGGATGTGGGGTGGGGCAGAACTGAGTTCAGTTCAACCTAGTCCTTGCTCCCCAGAATTTCCCAGACCAGTGGGATTCCTGCCTCCTTTTAACCTCTGGCTTCTGAAGGTCACACTGGCTTCCCTCCCGTTTGGGACCCATCTGGGGCCTGTGTGTATGCATGGCAACGGAGTTGGGACCACAGGGTGGGGTGGAGGGCAGGGGCAGTGTCTCTACCAACCCAACTCATCCCCTTCAGGTTCTTTGCGGTTCCTGTCATGGCCCTGATCGCCAACTTTGGGATCCCCAAGTGGGCCCGGGAGAAGATTGTCAATGGCATCCAGCTGGGGATCCATCTGTATGCCCATGGCGTGTTCCTGGTGAGGATGGGCACCTGGTAGGGTGGGAAACCTATGGGTGGAGGATGCATGAGGCTTCCCACCCTTGATGTGCCTGAACCTTCTCTTCTGAGCTCTTGATCCATTTCCTTCACTTCATCCCTTCAGTCATTCAACAGACACTTATTGAGAGCTCCTGCAGGCCACTCTACTGTGTCCCCCAAGCTCCACCCTCTTCTACTCCTCTCTTCCACCTTGTGTCCTGGACTCTTCCCCCAACCCTGTTTCTTTGCCCCCTCCACATTCCCATTTTTGACCCTGTGTCCCCAGACTCTCGTTTCCCTTCTGTATCCCCACTGCCTTCCATAAGCCCCTTGGTCTCTATTCCACCCTTCCCCCACACATTCTCCTATCTCTGCTGCTCCATCACAGGCCATTGTTCAGGAAGAAGCAACTGGGGTGGGCCAGGCTGGGGCTCCAGAGGCATAGAGCTGAATGGCATTGGGAAGGTACCAGCAACAAATCTCTTCTTTGCCCTGGTTTACAGCCTATCTGGTCTTCCGGGTGACAGTTCTTATATTATTCATTCATTCATTCATCCATCCATTCAGTGGGCACCCATCTAGAACCAACCTCTGTTTCATGCTTGGAACACCCATATGTGTTTATTCCTGCCCTCTTTTTAAATTGTCAGAGCAGCTCCATGACAGAATACATAATAGTCATTGGACCCACTATATAGAGAGGAGAAGCTAAGGCTCAGAGAGGGGGGAGTTGACCTGCCAGGACTCCATGACCTTTGGTGGCAAGACAGGGACTTTGAACCCAGTCCTTCTCCAGCAGACCACAAAATCTGTCATGAAAGGGAACCAGACAAGGAAATAGGGATCACTGAGGGCCCCAACTCCTGATGCCAGGGGTCCACCATGTGCTCTGTGTAGGGAAGGTACTCAGCCACTGCAGGAGGTTCCCTCATCTGCTACCCCAGAGCCTGACTTAGGTACAGACTCATCTTCCAGGGACGGTCCATCTTGAGGCTTTGCAGAAGGTAGAAAGGGACAGGAGGAGAAACGCTGAGAACCCACCATGTGCCAGGCTCTGCACCCGCGGTTTTCATTTCCACCCTCTCCTCATCTTTCCAACTAGGCACTGTAATCCCTTTTGCCCAGTTAGGCTGAGAGTTTAATCAACAGGCCCCAGATCCCACACTCAGTGAGCTGTGGGGCTGAGAGGTGGGGTGCAGGCTCACAACACCAAATGCTGTGTGTGCCCTTTCTGCTCTATTTCACCTTCAGCCAGTTTCCTTCCTAAAAACACTCACGTTAGCTCAGCACTGCTGCACTGCTGACATTCCACTGCTCATTGGTTTCAGCTCCTTGTTCATTTATTTAGCGCCAACCTCAGAGGGGCTGTGCTGGGCTTCCTGGGTGCAGTGTTAGCATCATACCCAGTCCCTGTCTTTCTAACAGACTAATTGAGGAGATTGCTCTACATTCAATCAATATTTATTGAGAGCTTATATGTGCCAGGTACTGTTCTAGAAGGTATTGGGGATTCAGCAGGGAACAGAGCAGTCAAGTTCCTGTCCTCATGGAGTTAGCATTCTGGAGTCTATCAGTTGCTGTGCAATTTAACTTTATGTGTTTATGAGAATATTCTATGGTTTTTGCTGTCTAATATGATAGCTACTATCCACATGTGGCCGTTGTACACTTAAATGTGGCTAGTGTGACTGAAAAACAAAAATTTTAGTTTAATTTTGGTTAGCTTAAATTTAAATAGCTACATAGGGCTAGTGACTTTCATAGTAGATAGTGCAGGACGCTGAAGTTTAACTAGCCAATGATAATTCAATGATCAGGGCTCTGATGGAGGAAAGCACAGCCAGCAAAGCGGAGCAAGAGTTGTGATGTAAGAAAAAGGTCAGAGAGCGCAGAGGAAGCGCCTAATTCCGTTTGAAGGGTTGCAGGGAAGCGTGGGGGATGTCAAGTGAAGGGGAATCTGTAGGATCCCAGGTTTATGGAGGTAGCCGGAGGCCTGGGCAGTGCTCCAACCTGTTACCTGGTCCCTCATCCCAGATCATGACACGCCCGTCGGCGGCCAACAAGAACTTCCCGTATCACGTGCGCACGTCGCAGATCGCCTCGGCTGGGGCCCCCGGGCCCGGAGGGAGCGAATCAGCGGACAAGGCCTTCCCGCAGCACGTCTATGGGAACGTGACGTTCATCAGCGACTCGGTGCCCAACTTCACGGAGCTCTTCTCCATCCCCCCGCCCGCCTCCTCCGTAAGCCCCGCGCCCCCGGCGCCCGAGGAGCTGCTGGCGCCGCCCCTGGAGTACCTGACCCCGCTCCCGGCCCCGCCGCCGCCCCCTGCGCCCAGGCGCCTGAGCCCACCCCTTGCCTTTCGCACGCCCCGCGCCCCCACGCCGCGCCGCGACCGTCCCCCGGCGCCCGCACCCACCCTGCCGGATTGGGTCCTGGCGCTGTTGCGTACACCTCCGCAGACGCCACGCGCCGTGCCCCCGCCGCTCGCCTTCCGCGGCTCTCCCCCGCCTCCCCGGCCGCCGCCGGAGTTTGCCCCGCGCGCCCCGACGCCGCCCCTTGAGTACCTGGCCCCACTGCCCAGGCGCCCCACCACCCGCTCCTTCCCTGACTGACACAGGCACCCACACCTCGGGAGGGGGGTCCTCCGGGGGGAGGGGGACGGGCCTTCGGGGCCGCATCTGCCCCCCATGGGTCCCGGACGGCCTCTGACCCTGACCCCCCTCCCAGGCCGGGAAGCAGGTGGAGGAGACGGCGGTGGCGGCGGCGGTGGCCCCGAGGGGCCGCGTGGTGACCATGGCCGAGTCGGGCGCGGCCTCCCCGCCCCCTCCCACTCGGTTCCCCAAGGCGGCCGACCCAAGCTGGGATGGCCCGACGCCACCCTACCAGCCGCTTGTGCCCCAGACGGCGGCGCCGCACACCGGCTTCACCGAATACTTCAGCATGCACACGGCCGGGGGCACTGCACCCCCGGTCTGAGCACCCCTGCCTGCCCCTCCCCATGGGCTGTGCGCCGGGCCCCCGCCGGGCTCCGGACGCCCGCTCTATCCCGGCCCCAGGCCTGGGGCCATCCCAGGCCTTCCCGACCCTCCCCACCCCGCGCGCCCAGGTAGGGGTGCGCAGTGTCCCGCTCTCCCCCTACCTACCCCGACTCTTTGTGCCAAACGGTCCCGCGGGAGCCGCTCTCCCCGTCCCCTCCCTCAGCCCCTGCCCCGAGCAGCGCCGGATTCTGGGCTCCCGCTGTTCCGTGACCTCCGGCCCCCTGGCCCCCTCCGAGACCTCTGACCCCGCCGGACCCAGGAACATCAGAGACGATCGCCAGGACCCTGCCCGTGACGCTCCAGGATTCCGCGACCCCGAGCCACTGCCCCCGGGACGGATATTGTGAAGCTGGTCTCGACTCTGAAACCTTCCCTTGGATCTCTGTGACCTCGGACCCGTGCTCTGTTCACCCCATCTCTATTCCGAGGACCCTCCCTGAGGTCCCCGGCAGAAAGACTTTTTTCCCTTCTTGCCAAAATAAAGAGGATTCATTGAGTTTTTATCTATAAATGGCCTCTTTTACATCTTGATGGTGCTCAGAAACGCGGCTGAACAAGAACCGTTACAGGCTCGGGACATCTGTGAAACGGAATTTTGGGAAAGGCCTGCATAAGCTGACCTTTATGTTGACCCAGAATCTGGCAACACTGAAGATGGATTTATCTAGCCCTTACTGCTGCGCTCCTTAATTTTTACCTTCTCCTACCCAGTCAGAGGGAGAGGCGCCCTCTAGTGGCACATGCTTTCCTCCGCCACCCGCACCCCGACTTTGGGTTACAATTTTAGCATTGCGCATGTGCAACTCTCTCTGCGCAGACCAAGTTGGTCACTGCTGCGCATGCTTCTGGGAACAAATAGGCGGGGATGTTCCCGGAAGTCCCCGTTTGTGGAGGGATGGGGTTGGGTACTCCGTAGTCCTCCCAGGGCCGCTCTGACCTGCGGCTCCGCGACTTCTCGCCTCCTCTTGGTCCTCCCTCCCACAGCGGCCGCTCGGCCCCGCCCCCTCGCCCACCCAGCGGTCTTCCCAGGGCCGCTCTGGCCCGAGTGTCCCCTCGTCTCTTTGATCAGGCCTATCCGACTCCTGAGGGAGGCGCGGGTGGGTGAGCGAGGGAGTGAGTCTATGGGGTCCGGGCCCGAGCCCCTGAGGACGGGCTCCGCCTCCGGCCCCCGGTCGCGCCCTGCCCCCGGCTGGAGCCTCTCCTGGACCATCTGGGCCCGGCCCGGTTCGGCCCGTACCCTCTATGGAGGCCCCCGCCCGGCTATAGGGCTCTTCGCCCCCTGGAGACCTACCCATCTCTAAGGTCCGTTTCGGCCTGCATAGGTCCGCGTCTGTCATTGTTGGACACCATTTATGGAGTCAGCCTGCCTATGGGGGCTTGTGTCTATAAGGGACTCCCAAGGTCCCTAGGGGTCGGCCCCGTCCATAGCGACCCCATTTATAGGGCCTATCATGGGTCTATAGAGCCCACCGCTCGACTTCCAGAGCCCGTTAACAGCGGCAGTTCCCTTCGCGGGGTTTGCGACTCCTGGACATCCCTGGTCTACAAGGCCATGTTCCGTCCATAGAGGTCGCATTTGCAGGGCCTCACGCCGGTGGAGGGTCCGCCCGGGTCCGTGCCTTCTGTAAGGGTCAGTGCGGGAGGCGGCGATGGCCCTGGGCCGGGCTCTGGCCGCTGCACTGGCTCTATCTTTGGCGGTGCTGGAGCCGCTGTCCCCTGGGGCCTGGGCGGGGGACTGCAAGGGGCAGCGGCAAGTGTTGCGGGAGGCCCCAGGCTTCGTGACGGATGGTGCGGGCAACTACAGCGTCAATGGCAATTGCGAGTGGCTCATCGAGGGTGAGTGGGGCCGCGTGGGTCACACACCCACTCATTCGCTAATAATTCATTTGTGCACTCATTCATCCACTCACCACATTCCCAGAGCCTGGTTCTGGTCCAGGCCCTTTGCTCTAAAAAGCAGCCAACCTGGGCCCTGCCCTGGAAGGCCTTGAGATCTGGTGGAGGAGTTACACCCAGACCCAGATGGACAGTTACAAAGCGGGAGCGTCAGTGAGTAGTATTCTGAATAATTGATAGGAACTGGGGCTCTGAGCCCAACTATCTGGCTTTGAATTTGGGTTTCACTTCTTACTACAATAGCTTTGTGAATTTGTACAGGTGGCTTCCTTTCTCTGAGGTTCAGTGTCCCCTCCCCCCAGGTGGGGATAATAGTACCTACCACATAGGGTTGTTGAAATGAAATGAGAACAGGTATTTAACGCACCTGGTTCAGTACTTGGTATTAGGATTATTACTGTTGTTATTTTTAAAGTATTTCAATAACAGCTCCCCCATCATCCATGTGCCAGATATTGTATTTGCCACTGGGACATAGCAGAGACCAAGGCAGTCCTAGCAATCCCCAGTGACCTGGGGCTTGAAATCCAGTCGGGGAGACAAACACATTAATAGACAGTGATAGCCCAGCGTGGGTAGGACTGTGATGGAGGAACCCCACGGGCCTGGGGGAACCCAGAAGAGGTGCCTGACCTGGGAGTCGGAGAGAGGTCTTCCTGGAGGAGGACATATCTGAGTTGAGACCTAAAGGACCAGTAGGAATCAGCTAGGAGGAGGAGGGTTGCAGGGCAAGGGAACAGCCTGTGCAAAGGCCCCAGCCCTATCCTCATGGGCTCCCAGTCCAGTGGGGGAAACAAACCCACCCCCAGGGAGTGGGAAGCCCAGAGAAAATGTCTGATTTAGCCTGGTGATAGCTGAGACCAGAGGCATGTGTAGGAGGGAGCAAAGGGGCATTGTAGGCAAGGAGAACAGCCCGTGCAAAGGACTGGACGCGGGAGGGTGTGCTGCTTTTGAGGAACTAGAAATGCGGTGTGCTAGAACAAAGAATAGAAGAAAATAAGAGGCTCCAAAGGCTGGAGATTGGTGGGAGGCCGAGGGTGTAGGACCTTGTGATTTTGAGCTGGAAGGGCAGTAGGGAGGTGGAAGAGAACTCCAAAGGCAGTGGCTAGAGAAATCCAGGAAGGCCTCTCTTGACAGTGGATATAGGAGCTGACCTCCAAGGAGAGGTGGGGGTCCCCCAGAGGAGGTCCTGGGCAAAGGCCAGAGGCGTGACAGGGTCTGGATCATGCAGGGACTCCTTTTGCAGGCTGTGGAACTTGGTTTATATCCAGGGGCAATGGAGAGCCATGCAAGGATTTTGAACAGGGAAAGGACATGATCTGATTTATGTTTTATGTATTATTTATCTATGGCTGTTATGTGGGGGTATGAATGAAGCATGTTTTTTGGGAATGTGTGTTTGTCTCCAACTTGGGGGCCATTCCTGTCTGGGGGGGTGAGGACAGAATGGGAAGTTTGTGTATGTGTTGGGGGCATAAATCATCCTCCAGCTTTGAAGAGCCCCAGTGTGCTCAGGACTGAGATAGAAGGAGATGTAGGGTTGGGTAGATGGGCCTAGGGGAATGAGAAGACTCTTCTGGGGGACATAGAGGAGGAGGCACTGGAGTAGGGTTCTGAAGCATGCATAGGAGTTTACTGGGTGAGAAAAGGGAACAGCCTCTATGAAGACAAAAGAGAGGCTGGTGTGTCTCAGGAGCTATGTCTAGGTTTGGCTGGACTGTTGATGGGAGGTGAGGAGGGCGCCAGATGCAGAAGGTCTTGAATTTCATGCTGAGCAGCTTGGCTTTTTTCCTGGGGCTGAAGGGGAGCCACAGAAGGATTTTGAGCAGGAATGGGGCTTTGCTTTCAGGCTAGGCAGAGGGCTGACTGAGAACCTGGTGTGCTAATCTTGCAGGAGAGGATGAGTTCTGACTGGGGCAGGAACTAAGGAGGTGGAGAGACACAGAGAGCCCTAAGAGATGTTTATGGCATTTCACTAATGAGACTTGGGGACCAACTAGCTGGATGCTGGGGTAGGGAGGAGTCAGGGAGACTTTCAGACTCCCCTTGATCTCTCATCCTTTCCAATGCCTGTCACCCCATGCCTACCAACATGTTCCCCTATCTATTAAGAAACAAGCCACCGACCATGTTCACACTTTATTGTGCTCAGTCCTCATACATCCCGATGAATAAGAGGCATCTGCTTATGAAAAGCAGGGGATTTTGTGGTTGGATCTCTCTCTGTTCAGGAGAGCATGGGTGTTGGATCCATGTTGGGTGGAAACAGGAGACCTTGAACTTAGGGAGGAACTTGGGGAAGGCAGACGGTGAGCTGGCCTCCAGCAGGCACTTGACAAAAATGTACTTGTGTGAGCTTTATAGTTTGGTTGAGGCTGGTAAGACTCTGGGAGGTCTGGTTACCTAGCCTTACTGAATGGTTCTGCATTTCCCAGACCATGGCTCAGGGTCTGTTGTGATGTTCTCCAGGGCTCTGGTCAGAGCTGAGGGAGAGCTGCTAACGTCAATATTCTGTCTTTTGTGCATTTCCTCATTCCTTCATCCAGCATTCCTCAGCCCTTGTCCAGCAGCAGGCCCTGTGCTGGGCAATGTTGGGGAGGGTCCCCAAAATGAGTTAGGCCCAGGCCCTGCCCTGTGGGCCTCCTCTGCTGCAGGGTGACAGACCTGGACACAGATGGTTCTGGCCCAGAAAAATGAAGATTATAATGGAAAGTGATAGCCTTGAAGAAGGGCACCTAACTCAACTGGGGGGCATCAGGGAAGGCTTCTTGGAGGAGATGGGGAAATTTGCTGGTGGGAAGAGAGACTGTGCTTCAGACAGAGGGAGAAGCTTGTGCAAAGGCCCAGTTTCTGACAGACCTGCAAGGAACAGGGTGATGTGAGACAAGATGAGATTTCAAATGCCAGGTAAAGAGCTGGATTTTCTCCTGGGGATGGTGGGAGCCATGGAAGGCTTTTGAGCAGTGGAGGGCCAGGGCCAGATGTTGAGCTGGAAAGATCTCTTGAGGACCCATATCAGGGCAAGACGGGAAGCCAGGAGGCCAGGAAGGAGGCTGGATCAGTGGTCCTGGCGAAAAAGGATGAAATCTGGGCTGGCACATTAGAGCCGCCATCTCAAATCTTCACACTAGTCTTGGTGGGTGGGGAGAATTATCCCCATTTTATATCAAGGATACTGAGGCTCAGAGAGCTCATGGCACTGGTCCAAGATCACACAGCTAGTGAGTTGTGGATGAGTATACACACGAGTCTAGTGAGGGGCTTGGGGAAAGAGACTGGCCCAAGGTTCTCCAGTAGGTCAGGAGCAGAGCTCGGACCCAGATCTCCTAGTTTCCCTAGCCCAGAAGACTCCCCTGAGCCCCTAGTGTGAGATGTGGGATGAGAGAACCTTCTGGAATCAGAAGTTTCTGTCAGAGAGCAAGAATCATGACAGTGTTAGGAGTAGAGGCACTTAGGAAGTGCTATGTACCATTAAACGCTTTACATGCATTATTGCCTTTCACGCAGGCGCAGTCAGGTATCAGCTGGGGCTGTAGTCTCTGAACACTCAACTTGGGCCAGATGTTCAAGACGGCTCCCTCTCAGGGCTGGCAGTTGATGCTGGCTGTCAGCTGAAAGCTCAGCTGGGCTGTCAGCTGGGATGCCTACATGTCACCCCTCCATGTGACTTTGGCTTTTCATAGCATGACAACTGTGTTCTGAGAAGGAGCATTCTATGAGGCCCAGGTAAAAGCTTCCAGGCTTCCTGTGACCTAGCCTCGGAAGTCCCAGAATGCCACTTCTGCTGCTTGGTATTGGTCAAGCTAGTCTCTGAGGCTCTTCCCAGATACAAGGGCAGGGCATCGGCCCTCACCATTTTTTTTTTTT
>NW_017732174.1:238942-287289 GCF_001890085.2 Hipposideros armiger | reverse complement strand
AGGAGTGGCCAAGAAGTGTGAATCCATCACAGTACCATTATGTCCCCACTTTATAGATGAAGAAACCAATCCAGAGAGGTTAGGTGACTTGTCCAAGGTCACACCGCTAGTAGCTAGTAAGTGGCAGAGCCAAGATTTGAGCCTAGGCAGCCTGTGCCCTTAGCTACCATAATAAACAGAGACGAGGACCTGGGTGGGGCAGAGAGGAGCTGGGGGCGGGGGTGCTTCAAATTTTGGCCTTTGTCCAGGGGAAAGAAATGGGCCTTTTCCCTCCGAGCTCTGTTTGCCCTGGAATAGTGGACCCTCAAAGAGGCCCTTTTCCATCTGGGAGAAGGCCTCTCTGCTTGGGCCTCACCCCTAACCCCCAGGCTTGGGTGTGTCTGAGGTTCAAGAGTAAATGGGGACAGCTCTGTGTGACCACTGGGATGGGCTCCCTCTCTCGGCAAGTCAGTTTTCCCATGGGAACAGTGGGGGGTGTTCCGCCTGATCTCAGGAGCCCTTTCCAGGGCTGATACTGCAATGCCTTCTTTGAGCTCCTGTCCCTCCTGCTGTCACAGCTCTGACCTCCCTGGGCTATGAGACCAGGTGCCCCTCCAAGACAGGGCCCAGGTCTAACTCATCTTTGGGCCCCCAAATCACGCGGAGCAGGGCTTGTGTTCTTGGGTGGGCTGCATGGAGGCGTGTGGAGAGGGTCCACGTCTGAGCCCGACCCCTCTGTTCTCACTGCCCAGCGCCAAGCCCCCAGCACCGAATCCTGCTGGACTTCCTTTTCTTGGACACGGAGTGCACATATGACTACCTGTTCGTGTATGATGGCGACTCCCCCCGTGCACCCCTGCTTGCCAGTCTGAGTGGGAGCACCCGGCCCCCGCCCATCGAGGCTTCCTCAGGCAAGGTTGGTGGGGCCGGGCCGTGGGCAGTGGTTGGACAATCTCCATGCAGTGTGGGGGTGAGGGGGCGGATGGGTGAGGGGGCGGATATACACAGGGAGGGACAGAGAAACAGCAGGAAGGACTTGACATCAGATAGAAGGACACAGGCACTGAGAAAGGTGGAGAGAGACAAAGGAGGTGGGGACCCCCGCCTTTGGGAGAGTGGGGTGGGGATGGGGCAAGAGTAGACCACCTCCCAGTCCGGTCCCAGAGCCTTACCCACCTGTGCCTACAGATGCTGCTGCACCTCTTCAGCGATGCCAACTACAACCTGCTGGGCTTCAACGCCTCCTTCCACTTCTCCCTGTGCCCGGGGGGCTGCCGTAGCCATGGGCAGTGTCATCCCCCAGGGGTGTGTGCCTGTGAGCCAGGCTGGGGGGGTCCTGACTGCAGCCTACAAGAGTGCTCAGCCTACTGTGGTAGCCATGGCACCTGCGCCTCGGTGAGCCTGTCCCCAACTGTGTCCTCCTGGGGCTCTGATCTGTGACCACATCTGCTGCTCCCATCTCCTGGATCTGACTCTGTCCCTGCCTGAAGCTCCCCCCACCATCCCACCCTCTGCCATGACACTGACCCCACCAGGGATCCTGATCTCACCCACAGCACTGCCTTCTCTTTCCAGATCCCACCTCACCTGTTATTCCAACCCAACCCCACCTTCACCTGGGGCCCCTCCTCTGCGTGAGCCCACTCCTGTCCTCATCTACAACCCACCTCTCACCTGGGAACCTTCCCCCTTTCCTCTTGCCAGGCCTGACTCTGTCTTCCCACCCAGCCATTCTGTCTGGCCTTGGGCCCCCAGCCATGACTTGGACTTTCAACCACTGACCTTGGCCCTAAGCCATGCATTTTCATCTTTGGAACGGGATCATGCCTTATGCCCTCCCTGCCTTGACCTCCCCAGATCTGAGCTCTTCCAGCTCAGGCTCACATCGACCTTACCACTATCTTCCTTTGCCAACCTGTCTTCTGTCTGTCCTCATTTTTCTCTCTGGATCTCTCTTTTTCTCTTGGTCTTTTCTTCACCTCTCTCCTCTGATTGTGTCTGTGTCCCTTTCTTCCCATCTGTTGCCCTGTTTCCTTCCTGTCTCTGTCTGTCTCTCTTTGCCTCTCTGTCTCTTTCTCTCCCTCTATCCCTACTTTTGTGTCCCTTTCCCCCCCCGCAGTCCCTGGGACCGTGTCGCTGTGAGCCTGGCTTCCTGGGACGTGCCTGTGACCTGCACCTGTGGGAGAACCAGGGGGCTGGCTGGTGGCACAACGTGAGTGCTGGGGACCCCGCCTTCTCTGCCCGTGTCGGGGCAGCTGGTGCCTTTCTGTCCCCGCCAGGGCTGTTGGCCGTTTTTGGAGGTGAGCAGATGTGGTGTGCGTCTGGGGACTGGAGGCCTGACAGCCTGTGGCCGGGGCTTGAAACCTTCTACCTTCCATAGGCCAGGACCTCAACAGCGCCCTGGGTGACCTCGTGCTGTACAACTTCTCTGCCAATACATGGGAACGCTGGGACCTGAGTCCTGCCCCGGTATGGACTCCATTTTCACCCTGTCTGGAGGCACCTGTCCACTCTGTCAGTCCCAGCCAGGGCCCCCCAGAGCCACCCCTTCACTCCACAGTCCCGTCCCCCCTCAGCCCGCAGCTTGATCTGGGAACATCTATTTATTCATTTCTGCTTTCTGTTGTATTTTCTCCTGTTTTCCTTTATCTCCCTTTCTGCATCTTATCCTTCTGTGTGTCTCCTCTCTCTCGGTCCATCTCTCCATTTTTGTCTTGGACTCTTGGTTTTTGTGTCTCCTTCTCTCTGGGTTGTACCTCTATTTCTCTCTGCTTTTCTGTGTCATTTCTGCCTCTCTGACTCCACCTCTCTTACTGTGTTTCTCTGTCTCCCCTCTGTTTTTATTCACGTGTATCTGTCTTTTTGGGTCTGTCTCTCTTTTCTCTTTGCATATCTCTGTTTCTGTCTTTGTCTTTCTCTCAGTGTCTCTATCTTTTTCTGTCTTTGCATCTCTGTATCTATATTTGGCTCTCTCTGTCATTCTCTGTGTTACCATCTGTTTCCCTCTCCATCTCTGTTTTCTGGTCTCTTCCTCACAGGCTGCCCGTCACTCCCACGTGGCTGTGGCCTGGGCCGGCTCCCTGGTGTTGATGGGCGGTGAGCTGGCTGATGGCTCCCTCACTAGCGATGTGTGGGCCTTTAACCCCCTGGGCGGGGGCCACTGGGAGCTCCTGGCACCACCTGCTTCCAGTTCCTCGGGGCCACCAGGCCTGGCAGGTCATGCAGCTGCCCTAGTGGACGACATCTGGCTCTATGTGTCTGGCGGCCGCACCCAGCACGACCTCTTCTCGTCCGGCCTCTTCCGTTTCCACCTTGACAGCATCAGTGGAGGCTATTGGGAGCAGGTGATTCCGGCAGGTGGGCGGCCCCCTGCCGCCACAGGCCACTCCATGGTGTTCCATGCCCCATCTCGTGCCCTGCTGGTTCATGGTGGACATCGGCCCTCCACTGCCCGGTGAGTGACCTGCCCCACACCCCTGCCCTGCAGTGCCAGGCCTGGCCCAACACCTGAGCCTTTAGTCTTTTATGTTCTTTGCCCACTGATAGACTCCTGCAGTCATTCAGTTACCCCTTCCTTCTCTCCTTCCTTCCTTCTTTCCTTCACTCACTCACTTGCTCGCTCATTCTCTAATCTTTCATTCAATCAGTTGGTCACTTGCTTCTCCACACGCTCCTACCATCTGTCCTTCCCATCAGCCTCTGCTTGGTGTCTAACCCTGGCTAGATTGTGTGGGGAACCCAGACATGTGTCCAACCTGGGTCCTGCCCATGGGAGCCTCTAGCTCTGAGCGCATATAAACCCAGTCATAGCAGGTCTCAACCCTGGATGACCGCTCAACTCTTAATAGTGCAGAGGAGGGAGAGGGGCCCCTCTTGCCCTGAACCCCTCCTCTGCCCCACCCCTGTAGATTCTCTGTGAGGGTGAACTCCACAGAGCTCTTCCACGTGGATCGGCGTGTGTGGACAACCCTGAAGGGCCGGGATGGGCTTCAGGGTCCACGGGAGCGAGCCTTCCACACGGCCAGTGTCCTGGGCAACTACATGGTGGTCTATGGTGAGGAGGCTTCCCTGATCCCGCCTGCCTGCCAGGAGCCCTGGCCAGCCCTGAGCTGAGGCTCCTTGCGTGAGTGTCCCCCATTTCCCCAGGCTTGCCAGCTATGCCCCTTTCCTCCTTTCCCAGGGGGCAATGTGCACACCCATTACCAGGAGGAAAAGTGCTACGAAGATGGAATCTTCTTCTACCACCTCGGCTGCCATCAGTGGGTGTCAGGGGCTGAGCTTGCTCCACCAGGAACCCCTGAGGGTGAGTGGCCCCTCTGTTTCCTGAGGGGCTCCTGAGGGTCACACTTACCCCCCACAGCGAACCTGGGCTTTGGTCAGGAGCCACTGCAGTCCTTGTCAGGGTGAGCGAGACATCCTGTTAAGAGTTGGCTCAGGAGGCAAGCCGGTACTGCAGACAGGACTAGGGCATTGTTGCCATGGAGATGGGAGGCAGTAACAGCAGCATCAGATCTAGGTTCCAAACCAGGTTTTGCCAGTTTCCAGCTGTCCCAGGGAACTGCCCATGAAGAAGCAACTCTTTCATGGTCACACAGTGGACAAGTGGCAGAACCAGGATGAATGGCCCCAAACAACTATCTGTACAAAAACCATCATTTAATCTCTCTGTGCCTCAATTTCCCCATCTGTAAATGGGGATTATAATAACACCAAAGCCACTGGGCTGTTGTGAGAATAAATTGAGATGATGCACGAAGAGTGAAGACAGACTAGTTGAGGGCTCAGCACATCGTCTTTCTAATGGCGGCCGAAGTCCTGGGGCAGGGCCAGATGGCTCACCTGGAAGCGAGTGTGGAGAACCTTTTAAACTCATTACATCAGAGACTGCTTTGAGAACTGGAAAAAAGCCACAGGCCCTCTCCTCAGAAAGACATTTATATGCACAAAGTGGGCATATCATTTCAGGGGACTGTCTGTTCTCCCACCCCACTGAACAGAAGAGTGAGGACAGAAGACAAGCATACGGAAGGGATGTTAACACTTAAGGGGCGGACAGGAGGAAGGGTCTCCAAGGAACCTGATGTGATCATCAGGGATAAAACTCGGGCTTGGTTTGCAAGACCTCTGATCCAGGGCTCCTCTGCCTGTCCCTGCCCCTCTTTTAGGCCCCTTCACTGCGCAGGTGAGAGTGTGAGGTTTCTGCAGGCCTCTTCCTCCTCCATAGTTTGTGATTCCTTGGGCTAAGTCTCATGTGCTTACAGAGCATACAGGTTATCAAGAGGGTGGGGGAGTCACCAGTTACTGACCTGTCAGTCAGGACTCTTGATTGTAAGTGACAGAAATCCAGCACAACCAGCTTAAGCAGAAAGAATTTGACTCACTTAAGTGAAAACGCCTGGCTTCAGGTTGGGCTGGATCCAGGTGCTCACATGGTAGCATCAGCCATTTCTCTCTCCAGTTCTCAACTGGGTTTACTTCATTCTCTAGCAGACTTGCCTTTCGTAGATGGTCACCAGCAGCTCTGGGGTTATGTTTTACCACTGTAAAATGCCCAGAGGGGAGAGAGTACCTTTTTCCCCCAAGAATTGTAGGAATTGAGTTCCATGCCTGAACTAGTCACTGACACTGATAGGTCTGGGCTAAAACCCCATTTCTGCCAGAAGCAGAGATAGCTCAACTTGAGCCTTGTGGACTGGGAGTGGGAGAGGGTGGTTTTCCAGAGGAAAATCAGAAGCTATCACCAAAAGGGAGGCTGGTGTCCAGGCAAACAGAAACAGGTTAGAGCCAGGCAGCCTGCTTCACAGCTCCCCAAAGGCAAGATGATGGTTCCATTTGTAGAGGAGGAAACCCAGACTCAGAGAAGTCGCGTCTCTTGCCTAAGGCCACATGGCTAGTCAGCAGTTGATCCACTATTTGAACCCAAGTAAGTGTCAGACCCAGGATTTGAACCCAAATTTTTCCGACCCCAAAGGTCATGCTCTGTCTGAATTCTTACATGGGCAAGGGTGTGGGAGCCCCAGGGGAGAAAGGACTAGAGCTGGTGCAGGGCCAGGCAGGCTGGGAGGGTTTCCGTCGGCAGGTGGATTGAAGCAGGAGCTAGGAGACTGGACTGAGCATAGGAGAGTCAGGGTTAGTACTCTGGGCAGGGGAGCCATGAAGGTGCGAGGGGGCTTGGGAGTCTTATGTCCTTGGGGTTTGTATTCTTCTAGGCCGAGCAGCACCTCCCAGTGGTCGGTACTCACATGTGGCGGCTGTGCTTGGTGGCAGTGTCCTTTTGGTGGCTGGTGGATACAGTGGCCGGCCTCGTGGGGACTTGATGGCCTACAAGGTTCCCCCCTTCGTGTTCCAGGCACCTGCCCCGGATGTGAGCACTGGGGTTATCAGGAGAGGGTGGTTGGGGAGGAGATAGCATGGTTCCCACAGATGAGGGAGAAAGTTGGGGGTCCCTGGGAGAAAGAGTGAGGGTTCCTAGGTCCGTGAGAACAGGGAGGTCAGTCCCCAGGTTCAAGGGAGGAGGAATGGAGGTCCCTGAGGCTGAGGGCAGAGGGGCAGTGGTGCCTGGGACTGGGAGAGGATTGGATGGGGATCCTCAAGGTGCTGAGCACCCAAGGGTTCCCTGGGATGATCAAAGTGAGTGGGGACATGGGAGCAGGCCCCTGTCTGAGGAGCCCCCTCCTCCATCCCCATCTCTCTACAGTACCACTTGGACTATTGCTCCATGTATACGGACCACAGCGTCTGCTCCCGAGACCCCGAATGCAGTTGGTGTCAGGGGGCCTGCCAAGCTGCACCACCTCCTGGGACCCCCTCTGGAGCTGTGAGTGACTGTCCTGGCACTCTGTCCCCTAGCACAGAGAGCAGCCCTCAGTGTCTCTCTCTGCTGAAAGCAAGTGGAGAAGGACTACCCCCCTCCACCACCAAGAAGACTTGTTTTCACACCTAAGATGAGCATTCCTGACTTCTGGTTGCTGACCCCTGAAATTTGACCCCCACCACAATCCTTTTGAACTTCTCTGTCCCCAGATTCCCAGCCCCTGTTTTCATGATCTTTTGCATTCTAACCTGGTTTTCAATTCCCTTTTCCAATTTCCTGACCGCTTCTACTCCCAAACTCTTGAATCCACAGCTCTTCCAGAATCACTTAAGCTCCGGTAGACAATAACAATAACCCCTGTCCCCTCCCTTTCCTGCAGTGTCCGGCTGCTAGCTGCCTAGGCCTGGGCCGCCTCCTAGGCGACTGCCAGGCCTGCTTGGCCTTCAGCAGCCCCGCAGCTCCTCCCCGGGGGCCTGGCGCCCTGGGCTGGTGCGTGCACAATGAGAGCTGCCTCCCTCGGCCTGGTGAGTGACCAGTGGCAGTGTGGGAGGGGGCAGCGCTGCACGCCACACTTACCCCCAGTTCCCCCTCTTCTGTCCACACAGAGCAGGCCCGCTGCCGAGGGGAGCAGATCTCAGGCACTGTGGGCTGGTGGGGGCCTGCACCTGTCTTCGTTACATCCCTGGAGGCCTGCGTCACCCAGAGTTTCCTTCCTGGCCTGCACCTGCTCACCTTCCAGCAGCCACCCAATGCCTCCCAGCCTGATAAGGTGGGGAGCTGTGGATGGGACCCAGTGTGGAGTGTTGAAGGGATGGTCCTAGGGTTTTCATTTTCCAAATGGATCTTTATCTCTCTTGTGTTTACCCCGTAAGTCTTTACATTCAAGGGTCTGATTTTTCTTACTCAAGACTACGCTAACTTTCCCCAGAAGATCTATTTGGATTTCTTTCTTTTCTTTTTTTTTTTTTTTTAAAGATTTTATTGGAGAAGGGGAACAGTGTGTTTTTCCAGGACCCATCAGCTCCAAGTCAAGTAGTTGTTCCAATCTAATTGTGGAGGGCGCATCTCAGTCAAGTCGAGTAGTTGTTTTCATTCTAGTTGTGGAGGGTGCAGCTCAGCTCGAAGTCCAGTCACCATTTTTAATCTATTTGCTGGGGGGTGGGGGAGGCACTTCCCACCATCCCATGTGGGAATCAAACCGGCAGCCTTGTTGTTTAGAGCGTGCGCTCTAACCAACTGAGCTAACCGGCCACCCCTGGATTTCTTTCTTATATCCTTCGAGAATCTACCTATTGCAATGCAAGTAAATGTGACTTTTAATCATTTTTATTTCTTGCATAAAAAGTAGTATACTATCCACACTACTACCACTTAAATCCCAGCAACCTTCCCATAAGAGAACTTAAGAAACACCCTCTTTTTTTTTTACAGCTGCATAATATTCCATTTATTTTCTAATGCTGTAGTACTGTAGTTTATTTAAACAGTCTCCCATGATGAACATTGAGTTGTTCCATTTATTTGTAGTTACAAAAACACCTACTAGCAATAAATCATGTCATATGTCTGTCACTTTGAATCTGGGCTCTTTTTGAAAAAAAAAATGTACATACTAGTTAATTATGTAACAGAGGACGTGATATATAGGGTCCTGAGCACAGGAGCTTGTGTTCCCATGGAGTTGGGGTGTGACACCCTCCTGGCACATGGATGTGTTCACCAATCCAGAAGTTCTCCAAGTCTTGTAGTTAAGGGATTTTTTTTTAATTTAAATATGGATTCCTGAGGGCTTAGGTAGAGAGGTGGGGAATTGGGGAAGAGGACTCTGAAGTTTAATGAGAGGTGGGGATGAGCAGGGGCTGGGACCGTGTTATCCATTGTCTGAGTTGGCGTCCTTGCTCTCCTCCCAGAGTGATCCTGGGCAAGCAGCCTCCCCTGCCCCTGGCCTCGGTCTCTTTTTCCACAAAATGGGGAAGGAGCTTGGGTTGCCCAGTCTTTTCTGGCTCTGATGTGGCCTGAGGGGTGTGGGGACTGTGGGCCATTCAGAGGTGCACTCACAAATAACCCCCTCCCTGGCTGGCACAGGTCTTGATTGTCCGCAGCACGACCATCACTCTGACACCCAGTCCAGAGACCGATGTGTCCCTGGTCTACCGCGGCTTCATCCACCCACTGCTGCCGGGAGGGCCCGGCGGGCCAGGGGCTGAGGATGTGGCCGTGTGGGCCCGGGCCCAGCGCCTACACGTCCTGGCCAGGATGGCCCGTGGGCCCGACACAGAGAACATGGTGAGGGTGACTGGGACACTCGGGACTGTTTATAGCTGATACGGGGGCTGGGCCATGTGGTGCAGGGAGGACTGGGGAGAAATCAGAAGCAGGAGATGTAGTCTTCATGGGGGAAGGGCCCTGGGGTTTCCAGTTGTGGCCACAGTTTGGGGGGAATTTTGAAGCAGGTAGGGAAGGTCTGTGTTATCAAGTCAGACTCCCCTGAGGAGGAGGAGGATTGCTGGTGGGTTTGTGGACACTTGGGGGTTCTTGGGGTCTAAGGAACCCCGAGATGCCCTTCCTCTTCCTAGGAGGAGGTGGCTGCTAGGTGGGTTTCAGGGGTTGGGGAGGTATGGAAAGGGCTGAGGTCCCTCGCTGTCCTCACCCCCGCCACAGGAGGAGGTGGGACGCTGGGTGGCTCAGCAGGAGAAGGAGACAAGGCGGCTGCAGCGCCCAGGGTCTGCTCGTCTCTTCCCGCTGCCTGGCCGGGGCCACAAGTACGCGGTAGAGATCCGGGGCCAGCTCAACGGCTCGGCGGGTCCTGGGCACAGCGAGCTCACCCTGCTGTGGGACCGCACTGGTGTGCCAGGAGGCAGCGTGAGTACCCTGGCCTGGGCCTCAGATCCCTGGGCTTTCTGAACCCCAGGCCACACACCTTGGCTTCTGAACACCGGCTTCACTTTGCAGCCTCCAGACTCCCCTCTCTGACCCCCAGACTCTGACCTGTTCTCATATTCTGACCCCTGGCCACATCTCTGCTTCCTCCGGGCCTGACCCCACTGCCCCTGACTTCTGCCCTCCGCACTTGGATCTCTAACCTCTAGATTGTCTCAAACCCTGATCTCCTTTTTGTCTGCTGATGTCCTACTTCCTGACTTTCTACACCCCTGAGTTCTCAACCTTGTTTCTAAACACTTAAGTCTTCAGCTCCAAACTCTGACCCCTACCCCAAACGTCGACTCCTGCCCCTTGACTCGGAGCATGGACCCCTGACCTCCTGTGCCCCTCCCCCAGGAGATCTCCTTCTTCTTCCTGGAGCCCTACCGCTCAGCGGCCTGCGCCTCCTACTCGTCCTGCCTGGGCTGCCTGGCGGACCAGGGCTGCGGCTGGTGCCTGACCAGTGCCACCTGCCACCTGCGCCAGAGTGGGGCCCACTGTGGAGTCGACAGGGCCGGTGGGTCCCTGCTGGTACTGGTGCCTGCCCTCTGCCCACTCTGTGAGGAGCATCGCGACTGCCACGCCTGCACCCAGGTGCCCACCAGACCACAGGGGCCCCAGAGAGGGCCAGTCTCGAGATGGACGCAGCCCAAGCAGGCGACTAGGAAAGGGGGAGGGCCTCCCAGAGCTGATGTGGGTAGCTGGCGGGGAAGGGCCCTTGATGACTGTAGGGGGAGACAGCTGAGGCCATTGCCTTTGATTTGCAGGCAAGAGCCAGGTGGGGAACAGAGAAGAGGAGCTGAAGAGTGGGCTCCTGGCAGTCAGGACGTTCCCTGTCATAAAGGCCAAAATTCCAACTCAGTGCCTCTTCACTAGAGGGCCATTTATGGGCTCAGGCTGCAGAGTCCAATAGTAGGTCTTCAGGCCTGTGACCTCCAGCAATTCAGACCACATGGTCAGGCATCCACCTCCCACCACCCCACATCCTCATTTTCCCTGGAGGGCCATTCCTTGGGAGTACCAAGGGAGCCACAGGGCTCTGGACTTTCATCCCCCACTCGGCCAAGGGGACAGCACCTTTCTGTCCCCACCCTACTCTCACCCCTCAGGTCAACAGACATCCCAGAAGTGCATTTCACTGGCTGTGGTTGGGTCTTGTGCTGACCAACCCTGGGGCCAGTTGATGAGGCCAGTGTGTGTGTGTTGGGGGGGTGGCCCCTTGCTTACCTCTGGACCCCAAGGATTGACTCAATCCCACCTCAACCACACAAAGGGGTGCAGAGCCCCAAAAGAGAGTAGGTATTGGGCAGGCAGAAGCCACGGATGTCACTGGCTGAAGGGAAAGTCTGGAGCTCAGGCAATGGAGAGGGAGGGGGTTTGGAGGAATGGTCTGTGGGTGGGTGGGGGGTCAGGGGTGGTAGGGAGGCAGGGTGCTGCGAGCCTAAGGGATGGGGCTAAGCTGAGCTCTTACTCTTCCATCCCCCCCAGGACCCCTTCTGTGAGTGGCATCAGAGCACCAACCGCAAAGGGGACGCGGCGTGCAGCCGGCGGGGCCGAGGTCGGGGTGCCCTGAAGAGCCCAGAGGAATGTCCCCCGCTCTGCAGCCAGTGAGTCCCAGTGGGCTCAGGGAGGGGCTGTTGGGCGGTGTGTATTGGCCAGCTATGGTGTGACCCTGTCCCCACTCCTCACCCCCAGGCGCCTGACCTGTGACGACTGCCTGGCCAACTCGAGCCAGTGTGCCTGGTGCCAGTCTACCCACACCTGCTTCCTGTTTGCTGCCTACCTTGCCCGGTACCCACATGGGGGCTGCCGAGGCTGGGATGACAGGTGCGATCTTGGTGGCCCGGCTCATGGAGGGCTGGGTGGAGACCAGTGGAGGGGGCTGGGCTGGGCTCTGACACCCCACCACACACACACACACACCTGTCACCCTGCAGCGTGCACTCAGAGCCGAGGTGTCGGAGCTGTGATGGCTTCCTGACCTGCCATGAGTGTCTACAGAGTCACGAGTGTGGCTGGTGTGGCAATGAGGACAACCCCACGCTGGGACGGTGAGGCCTGGACAGTGAGGCCGGGAGGGATGGGGTGGGTGGCCCTCCACAGCCTTAATTCTAACGACTGCTCTGTTTCTCTGCCTCTCTGCCTTTTTCCTTACCGTTATCTCTTTTTCTCTCCTTTCCCCTTTCTCTCCATTTCTCTCTCTGTTTTCTCCCTCTCTACTTTTTCTCTGTCCCTGTGACTTGTTTTCTCTCATCTTTCCTTCTTGGCGTTCTGCTTCTGTCTCTCCTCTCTCCCTTTCACTGTATCCCTGTCTCTGTCTCTCTTCTGTTTGTCTTGTAAAATATTTTTTGTCTGACTTCTCTTGGTTTCTCTCTCTTTCATTTCTCCTGTTTTGCTCTCCATATTCATATTTCTGTTTTTCTCTCTCTATTGTTTCTGTCTCTCTGTCACTGTTTCCTTGTCCCTTGTCTCTTGTTTCTTTATCATCTTTCTCCACCCCACCCCCTTTTTCAATCTCCCACCCACCAGGTGCCTCCAGGGGGACTTCTCAGGGCCCCTGGGTGGGGGTAACTGTTCCCTGTGGGTGGGGGAGGGCCTGGGGCTGTCTGTGGCCCTCCCTGCCCGCTGGGCATATGCCCGTTGTCCAGATGTGGATGAGTGTCGCCTGGGCCTGGCACGGTGCCACCTGCGGGCAACCTGCCTGAACACGCCCCTCAGCTACGAATGTCACTGCCAACGGGGCTACCAAGGTGATGGCATCACATACTGCAACCGCACGTGAGTGGGGCATGGGTTTCCATGGAGATGTTGCCCCAGGGCTACACAGGACGTGGAGGTGGAGGGAGTAAGTGATCATGGTGCTGAGATCCCGTCTATGGAAACAGCCTCCCTAGTGAGCCTCGGGTTTTCACCTTGCAGACTAGGCCCTCATTAAAGTGACAGGATCCCCAATGTAACACTAGTTACTATGGAGACGGGTCACCCACAGACTGTGGGCTGTAGTCTTCAGCACTGCAGTGGAGATGGAGGAGGACCAAGCTGAAAAGGGGTTTCCACAGAGAACAGATCACCAGTGGTGATGTGTTGTTACTATAGAGACAGGAGTTACCACCTGTGATGGGGTTACCTTGGCGACAGGGCCAGCAATATAGTCCAGGACAGTGGAACAGGCAATAGCTTGTGTTGCTGTTGCCATGGAGATGATGGGGTGGAGTGGGGGTGACAGGGGGCTGCCTTGGGGACTCTGGGCCTGCCCAACTCTTCCCCCACCCCTTCCACGGCCCCTCAGTTGCTTGGAGGACTGCGGCCATGGTGTGTGTAGTGGCCCCCCTGACTTCACCTGCATGTGTGACCTGGGCTGGACATCTGACCTGCCCCCGCCCACGCCCGCCCCAGGACCCCCTGCCCCCCGCTGCTCCCGAGACTGCGGCTGCAACTTCCACAGCCACTGCCGCAAGCGGGGGCCTGGCTTCTGCGATGAGTGCCAAGGTGAGCTGCCCTCCTCCCGAACCCCCAGGACTGGCCTCAAGGGAGCCTCTTCAGGGCTCCAGTTTCTTTTTCTCTATGTGGGCTTCAGTGTCTCCTCACCCAGCTCTGGGTTCTCCTGCCCCATTGCCTGCTCCTGACCCCAGACAGGCTTCAGTGCCACCAATCTCTTTGACGGGCCTCAGTGCCCCCATTTTGGGACTTGCTATCACCCCCATTCTGGGTCCTGGTTACCCTCCTTTGAAGCAGCCAGTTTGGATCAGGGGCCAGCTGAGCCAGTTGGTCAGGCCCCTTCTAGCCCTTGCTCCTGACTCTGTGTCCTGCCTGCTGGGGCCTCCACAGACTGGACGTGGGGGGAGCACTGCGAACGGTGCCGGCCTGGCAGCTTCGGCAATGCTACGGGCTCAGGCGGCTGCCGGCCCTGCCAGTGCAACGGGCACGGGGACCCACGCCGTGGCCACTGCGACAACCTCAGCGGGCTCTGCTTCTGCCAGGACCACACTGAGGGTGCCCACTGCCAGCTTTGCTCCCCCGGCTACTACGGGGATCCCCGGTGAGCCAGGGGCCAGGCAGGTGGGGTGAGGGGGGTGGGGTGAGGTGGGATGGGGCGGAACTGATCTGACACCGGCTCTCCCATTTCCTCAGGGCCGGTGGCTCCTGCTTCCGGGAGTGTGGGGGTCGCGCCCTCCTCACCAACGTGTCCTCAGTGGCACTGGGCTCACGCCGAGTTGGGGGGCTGCTGCCTCCAGGTGGTGCTGCAGCAAAAGCCGGGCCAGGCCTGTCCTATTGTGTGTGGGTTGTCTCGGCCACAGAGGTTCTACAGCCCTGTGCCCCGGGGACCCTCTGTCCCCCACTCACCCTCACCTTCTCCCCTGACAGCAGCACCCCCTGCACGGTGAGCTCCAAGGGCACTAGGACGCAGACCCATGTCTCCCCCACCCTATTTGACTCCTCAAACAGACCCTGACCCCCATGTTCCCATTTATTTACTCTTAAAACCCCAAACTCTATTCCTCAGACCCCCAGCCCCTCATTCCTAAGCCCACAGACCTTCCCATTTCCCAGACTCCTCCTATTCTTTGGACTCCAAGTCTCCATTCCCCAGGCCCTCAAACTCCCTTGCCCCAGTCCAGGCATGGCAAACATTTATACTGTGTGTGCCAATGCTGATCAATTGGTAGTGGCCACCAGGAGCTGTGTATTGAGAAGGAGGCCCCAGGCGAGAGTGCCTGATTGATGAGCCATGTCTGCTGTCAACACAGGAGAGGAATGGTAGCCTCCGTGCCACAGTTTGACAATCTGCCCAGGATGTTCAAACAGCCCATTCCTCCATCTTACATTGCCCTCTCCTCTTAAACTCCTCCTCCCAGACCCCAAGCATCCTTCTCTCTCGTTCTCATCACCCCCTAATCCTCAGCTTTGTACCCCTCCAGCTGAGCTATGTGCTGGCCTTTGATGGCTTCCCACGCTTCCTGGACACTGGTGTCGTGCAGTCAGACCGTAGCCTCATTGCTGCCTTCTGCGGCCAGCGGCGAGACAGGCCCCTCACTGTGCAGGCCCTGTCTGGTATGGGGACTGGGGGAGGTGGGACTTCTGTCCTGGGCTGTGTATCCCTTGTCCCTGCACCTTGCCAACTGAGGTGGGCTCAAGACCCAGCCCAACTCTGCCACTGACTTGCTGGGTGACGCAATCCTTTGCCACCTCTGGGCCTCAGTTTCTTCAGCTGAGAAGCAAGTAGAGAGGATTGTGCTGGCTGCCTCTGGAGAGTAGGGCCAAGCAAGACATGTTTGGGGTACTCAGAATGGGGCTGATGTGAGGGTCTCTGAGCATCCCCTCAGCCATGGATCTCAACCAGGGCTGATCATACCCTCGGGGCATTTAGCAACGTCTGGAGATGGTCTGATTGTCATGATTGGGGGTGCTGCTGGCATCTCCTGGGTGGGGCCAGAGGTGCTGCTCCTACAGTGCACAGGACAGCCCTCACAGCCAGGCTCTCTAGGCCCCAAACATCAGCAGGCTTGAGAGAAACCCAGCTTAGTCTGATGGAGATGCACTAGGAATAATTTGTTACCCATGGCAGTTGAAGGGCTCAAGTTTGGAAATACTTCCTTTCACACTGCAAATCAGAGTGGCTCCAAGCTGAGGTAGAAGGCAGAGTTGTAGCTGGTGTACTGTGGACCCCTCGCAGTGAGCAGCTAGAATTGAGGGACCCTCATTTCATTTCACTCAGCAAGTGTTCGCTTAGCACCTGCGGTGAGCCAGGCCTGAGCTAGATTCTGGAGATGCAGCAGTGAACAAGGGACAGAGGTGCTGCCCGCATGGATTCACAGTGTGTGTGTGGTGGGGGCAGCGAGCAAAATAGGCTCAGAGTAGTGAGGGACAAAAGGAAGTGGGAGAGAGTGGGCGCCTGGCCTGTCGGCGGGAGTCTGGAGGGCTTCTGTGCAGAGGTGAAGTTTCGCTTGAGGCCTGAAGAGGGCGGTGTGGGCAAGGGTGACTTCTCCAGGAGGATGAATAGCAGGTGCCCAGGCCCTGAGAAACAGGAACGGGGCGGTGGTGCTGGAGCCAGAGAGCCAGAGAATGAGAGGTGATGATGTCAGAGGGCCTGCAGGGCTGTTTGTTTGTTTGTTTGATTTTAAATATAACTTTACTGAGGCAGTTTTTTACATATCATTAATTCCTGTCAGCTCCACCCAGTCTGCTTTCTAAGGAGACTCGGTTTTACATAAGAGCAGCAGGGAGCTGTGGAAGGTTTGGAGCTTGTGAGTGACTGGATTAGATTCGTCGGCTGCCTCTGCGGAGTGTAGGGGAGCCAGGAAGACCAGTGGTGGGGGTGGGGTGGGGGGCACTGGTGTTGGTGGCTCGGCCAGATCGGTGAATATGAGAGAGATTTAGGCTTTATAAGCAACGGAGCTTGATGGGCTGGATGAAGGAGAGTGTGTGCAGTGTGCAGAACGGTTAATCATGGCAGTGATCATGGATGATCGAGGTGTCTTGCTTCCCTCCCCAAGGCACAGGGTCTTCTCAGAACCTGGGGGTGGAGCAGCGCCTAGACTGCGGCCTTGCTCCATGCTCCTGGCTTCTCCCCCACAGGGCTGCTTGTGCTGCACTGGGAGGCCAACGGCTCCTCGTCCTGGGGCTTCAATGCCTCGGTGGGCTCTGCCCGCTGCGGATCAGGGGGCCCCGGGAGCTGCCCTGTCCCCCAGGAGTGTGTGCCCCACGATGGGGATGCAGGTGCTGGACTCTGCCGCTGTCCCCAGGGCTGGGCTGGCCCACACTGCCGCATGGCTCTGTGTCCTGAAAACTGCAACGCCCACAATGGGGCAGGGACTTGTAACCAGGTACAGGTGGGACAGGGCAAGCCAGGTGGGACAGGAGTGGTGCCCAGGGTTCCCCCTGAGCCTCCTGTTGTCCCCCAGAGCCTGGGCGTGTGCATCTGTGCTGAGGGCTTTGGGGGCCCCAACTGTGCCACGAAGCTGGATGGCGGACAGCTGGTCTGGGAAACCCTCATGGACAGCCGCCTCTCAGCTGTGAGTTGTGGGCCTGGGGAGGTGCCACACAGCCTGGGTCATTCTCCACTCCTGGGCCCACCCCCGAGACCCTGTACTCAGCCTGACACTGTCATGACCTTAGCCTGACCCCTCACTGCCCTACCCCCACCCCCAGGACACTGCGAGTCGCTTCCTGCACCGCCTGGGGCACACCATGGTGGAGGGACCTGATGCCACCTTGTGGATGTTTGGGGGCCTAGGCCTGCCCCAGGGGCTGCTGGGAAACCTGTACAGGTGAGGACTGCCCTGGGGTGATGGGATACCTAAATACGAGAAGGTCGCCTTGGGGTGCTGAGATGTCTGTCACCCTAGAGTCCTCTCAAGGGGGTGCAGACAAACCTTTACAGGTGCAGGACATCCCAAAGGTTGCTGGGACAGTTGTCATAGGAGGCTTACCTCAGGGGTGGGATGTTCTTTGGGTGGTGCTACCCTAGGGTATAGTAAGGTGACTTATAGTTGTAGGAAGGTCACCCTAGGAGATGTTGGGAGACCTGTGTGTGTGTGGGGGGGTGGTCACCTCAAGGGATGCTGGGATGACGGGACAGTGAGGCTGCCTGTTTGCGTCTTGGCCCTAGGTACTCAGTGAGCGAGCGGCGGTGGACACAGATGCTGGCAGGAGCCGAGGACGGGGGCCCAGGCCCCTCACCCCGCTCCTTCCATGCGGCTGCCTATGTGCCCGCTGGCCGTGGTGCCATGTACCTGCTGGGGGGGCTCACGGCTGGGGGTGTCACCCGAGATTTCTGGGTCCTCAACCTCACCACCCTGCAGTGGCGGCAGGAGAAGGTGAGCATCTCTTCCACTCCCAGCCACCACATCCAGGCTCTGGCAAAGATGACCAGAGCAGCTTTTGCCAGCTTTGCCCCCAGAGGAAATGGCTTTCACTCTGGGGCGTGAACACAAGCCCCAGAATTGAATTTCACTGGCCATCTGGGTCACGTTATATTTCCCAGCCATTCTCTGGCCAAAGGGATGTGATACTCTGGTTGGCCAGGCTGGGATACAGCCTGTGGAGTGGATCCAGTCAGCCCTATGCAGCCAGAGTGAGAGTAGGGGGGCAGGGGCTTCCCAGAGGAACACAGGCTGCTCCGGCCTGAAGAAGTGACGTTGAGAGACAGACATGGCAAGAAGTCTACTGCAAGCCTGCCGGGAGAGGGCTGGTTGGAAGGTCTAGGGTCCGACTAGACCTGGGCAGCTCACTACCTCCTTAGTGGTTCGAGGCGAGTGTGGGAGCTTTGAGCCTTGCTTCTACCCACAAGATGACCCCTGACCTCTGGCCACCTGTGACCTCCGCCCTCTGTCCTTTAGGCCCCTCAGGCTGTGGAACTTCCAGCCGTTGCTGGTCATACTCTGACCGCCCGCCGAGGCCTGTCTCTGCTCCTGGTGGGTGGCTACTCCCCTGAAAATGGCTTCAACCAGCAGCTGCTCGAGTACCAGCTGGCATCTGGCACCTGGGTATCCGGAGCTCAAAGCGGGACACCCCCAACAGGTGGGGCTGGGGACAGGAAGGCACAGCACTTTTGACTGTTCCGCTGTCCAGGGCTTCATGTAGACTCTATTCACTCCAGTACTCTATGGTCACTGCCCCCCATACCTTGTTATCTCCATGTCTCCCCGCAACCCCCGCCCAGATTCTCAGGGAACCATCTCTTGAGAAGTTCAGTTTCTCTATTTACCCCTCCCAGATTCCATGATAAGCTGCCCACCTCACCTCTGCCCAGTAGCCGTGGGTCACCATCTCCCTCCCCCAGGGCCTAGGTCATCACCCCTCAGGTATTCTTTCTCTACCTCACCTTCTACCTTTTTTGGTCACTGTCCCTAGGACATTCTGGCCACGGCATCTCCCTCTCTGCTCTTTCCCTGAGTTTCTGTTGATTGTCCTTTGAACTGAAGGGAGAAGGGAGGGGTTGAGAAGGGATCCTAGATCTGTGTCCTCAGGGCCTGGAAGGGTGTTGTGGTCACAAAAAGGGGAACCCAGGATGGTGGGGGAAGTTCTCGATCACCAGCCCTTCCCCAGTGTCTGTGCTCACTCTGCTCCCCACCCCCACCAGGTCTCTATGGTCATTCTGCGGTGTACCACGAGGCCACTGACTCCCTCTACGTGTTTGGGGGTTTCCGCTTCCACGTGGAGCTGGCAGCCCCATCCCCTGAGCTCTACTCCCTGCACTGTCCTGACCGCACCTGGAGCCTTCTGGCCCCTTCTCAGGGGGCAAAGGTCAGGAAAGGAAGTCTAGACTGATGGATGTAGGGGGTGGAAGAGGGAGGGGCCTCCCTATCTATCCCCGTGACTCACGGACTGGCTGGACCCTGGATTCCTACTGCCCCTCCTTTCCAGTCCCCTAAACTAAACTGAAGGGCATCCCAAGTCTTCCCTTCTTGTATCCCTGGCTTGGAGGAAAGGCTCCTCGCTCAGGAAGTCAGAGGCCTGGGTTCTGGTGCAGCCCTGGCAGGCCCCTCCTCTTCCTGCCCCCCCCCTCCCCCGAATCTATAGATGAGGACTGAGGCTCCTTGCGCTTCCTGCCTTCAAGGCCAAAGGAGAGGGTGTGTGGGAGACCGTGAAACCTCGGATGGTTAGAGACAATTGGATTTGCTGTCCACCAACATTTTTCCAAGCTCTTCATGGGGCTGGACTGAGGGAAGTGGAAGTGAGAGACCCAAGCCTCACCCCAGATACCCCCAGCCCAGCTGGCAAAGTCACAGGAAAATGTAGGGTCCCTCCTAAGCAGTCTGGGTTAGGTTCCTGGGGATGTAGGGGTTCAGGGGGAAAGAGATGGTTCTGGGGGCTGCTCTGAGGAATGATGGAGGTTTCCGGGAGGAAGAAGGTGAGATCTGAGGAAAGTTAGGGTGGGGTGTGCTGGTGGGGGGCTAGGGTATGGGGAGATTTGGGGTGGCAGGTGAGCTGAGAGAGTGAGGAGTGGACTGTGGCTCTGACAGGCCATCTCACCACCTATCTCCCCAACAGCCCCGCCCCCGACTTTTCCATGCCTCAGCTCTGCTAGGCGACACCATGGTGGTCCTTGGGGGGCGCTCGGACCCTGATGAGTTCAGCAGCGATGTGCTGCTCTACCAGGTCAACTGCAACTCCTGGCTCCTGCCTGACCTCACCCGTAAGTCCATTGCTGTCCCTGGGAACCCCCGACCTGAGACCCCCTCTCATTCGAAGTCACTTGGGCCCCTTCAGACCCACTGGCAAAGCTCCTGTCCCCTTCAAGCTATCTGAACACCTGCGGGGATGCCCGCCTTCCTTTTTTTCTTAGAAAAGTTTATTTCTTTAATTAAAATTTTTGTAAAAAAAATTTTAAAAACCTGATTATAAAAGTAATAATATTCATTATATGTAATTTGTGAAATAGGAAGAAAAAATCCCCATAATCCTATTCCCTAGAGGCAACCACTATTACATGTGGGGTGTTTCCAGTCTCTCCTGTTTATAGGTTCGACAGGGGTTTGTATCTTGCCTTTTTATTTCACATAACCTTGTAAGCGACTGACTGTGTATGTTTTCTGGGCCTGTCTCCTTTTCTTTTTGCTTCTCTCTCTAACCCCCTGTCTCTAATTCCCTTTTTCTGATAATCTAGTTTTTCCACCACTCTGTGACTCTCTCTTTTTTTTTTTTTTTTTTAGGACTTAAAAAATTGAGGTGAAAGTCACATAACGTAAAATTAACAATAAAGCAGCATTTTGTACCTTCACAATGTTGTGCAACCACCACCTCTATCTGGTTCCAAAATGTTTGTTGTGTTACAATCTCTGCCCATCAGTAATCAGTGTTGTGACTGGACCAGCTCTCCTCGTTCTTATTATGATTGCTAGATGCCCTTCAGCTATAACTGTCAGGAAACTTGGAAAAGATACAGGCTCATTACTTACAAGACCTGGAAACTGCAGAGCGCTCTTGGCTGTGAGCCACAGGGCGAGGTCATGGGTAGAGAGGGAGACTGCACAGGCCTGAGTGCTGCTTTTCTTGGGGTTGAGGGTAGGGGCCTAAGGTTTCAAGGGCTCACTCTCTACTGGTGACTTTAAAATGTATGAGCAGGGATTTGAAAAGGTCTTAGCCCAAATGGTCTTATTGAAGTCAACCAAGTTCTCTAAAACAAAAGAGCCTCCATGTGGGGAGGTGGCTGGCCCTGTGTTTTTTGTTTTTCTGAGACAGCCATCCTTGAAGCGGATGTCTCTTTGAAATGGATGCCTCCACTATCAAAGCTTAAGTCAGGCACTTACATCACACACACACACAAAAAGAAAAAAACAACTGTGAGCGTTTACTCCACAACATTTGTCTCCATTCTTTGTTTGTTTTGTTTTGTTTTGTTTCTAGCTGAGCCATCCTGCTACCTGTTGGCAGCTCAGCGGCTGCGCAGCTCTGGCTGGACTCGAACCGCTGTTGCTCAGAGCTCAAACTTTTGAGCGAGCTCTTAACCAACTGAGCTACTCGGCTGGCCCCTCATTTGTCTCCATTCTTAATTTCACTCTTCGTTCCTTTTTTTCTCTGTTGGTGTCTCTCTCCCTGTCTTTTGTTTTGCTATCTGTGTCTCAGGCCATGTCTGGCCTTATCCTTCTCTGTCCTGCCATGTCTGTCTCTGCTCTCCAGACATCTGTCCCCTCAGGTCCCTCTCTGACTGGCATCTTACTGGCCTCTGTGTGGGTCTCCTACCTGCTCTCTTTCTGAACAATGTTGTCTTTCCCCAGGCCAGGCCTCTGTGGGGCCCCCGATGGAGGAGTCTGTGGCCCACGCTGTGGCGGCAGTGGGGGGCCGCCTATACATCTCCGGTGGCTTCGGGGGAGTGGCCCTGGGCCGCCTGCTGGCCTTGACCCTGCCCCCTGACCCCTGTCGCCTGCTGCCCTCCCCCGAAGCTTGTAACCAGTCTGGGGCCTGCATCTGGTGCCATGGGGCCTGCTTGTCCGGGGACCAGGCCCACAGGTAACCATGTTGACTGACAGCTGCAGGGGAGGGGCGTACTGGTGCCCTTCCAAGGGGGTTCTGTGTTGTGCCAGGCTGGGGGAGGCCTCAGGAGGGTACTGTCTGGTCAGGATATCAGCTCATATGGGAAAATGGCTGGTTCATCACAGGCAGGGGTGGGCTGGGGGCACCCAAGAAGGGAGCCCTGCTTATCGGCTGGAGTATCATCCGAGTGCTTCCTGGAGGAGCTGCGTCTGAAGTGGGCCCTAAATGACCAGGAGACTTTACACCAGCAAAGGTTTGGAAGTGGGGCTGCGCCTGGTGTACTTGAGAGGTCATCTGAGCTTGGGGAAAATGAGACTGGCAAGTTGAATGAGGTCAGCTCAGAAAGGGCTTCTGGTGCTTGGCCGAGGTTCTGGGCTCTGTTGACGTCCACAGACCCCTCATCTATAGTTTGGGAAGCTGAACATCTCAGGAAGCTGAAAGTGCTGTCCTAGGTTTAGCACAAACTCTTTTGGTTGCATGATCGTCCTGAGCTGATGTGAGGTACTAATGGCTTTATTTGTCCCATTAAATGTGTCACCATGTTTAGTACAGAAATATTAAAGGGTTTGATTAATGGGGTGCTCCCCCAGACTCCACTAGGGGTGTTATGTAACAGTGGGCACAGCCACTGCTTTTCTAAAACCTGGAAAGTTCTGAAGCATGTGGGCCTTCAAAGGTTTTGCTTAAGGGATGGTGGCTCGTCACTGTGGGTGACGGGGAGCCACAAAGGTTTGCGCAGGCGAGGGCAGGGGCAGGCATGGGCAGAAAGAGTGCTTGGGGCTGTTGTGAGGGAGGAGTTGCAAGGGGAGTCTGTGGGTAGAGACCAGAGAGGAGGCCATGGCGAGAGGAAGAGGCCAGAGTTGGGCAAGCGGCTGCAGAGGTGGAGGGGGGATAGTCAGAAATTCAGGAGGTTGAAGGCCTCAGTGGCTGCAGGGGCTGTGGAGTATTGTCCCATGTCTCTGGCCTGGGTGACTAGTGGACATGGGACCGTCACCAGTGGGATGGGGGAGGAGCAGGTTCGTGAGTCCTATGCTGAGTCCAGTTTGGGACACATATGGGGGCCTGCAGCACGACGTCCAGGGGGCACCAGGAGGAGGCAAGGGCGGGAGGAGGAGGAAGGATGGGGCCTGGCTGGGTGAGACGAGCCAGGCCTCATGCTTCCCCAGGCTGGGCTGTGGGGCGCCCCCCTGCTCCCCAATGCCTCGCTCCCCCGAGGAATGTCGCCGTCTCCGGACCTGCAGTGAGTGCCTGGCTCGCCATCCCCGGACCCTGCAGCCTGGAGATGGAGAGGTGAGTGGTGCGAGGCAGCGCTCAGGAACCACTGTGCTTTTCAGCTGTGATGGGGTGGGAGGCACTGTGTCAGGAGGTGTGCTGGGGGCCCTGAGGACCCCACAGAGCCTGTCTTCCCCCACCAGGCATCTCCCCCCCGTTGCAAGTGGTGTACCAACTGTCCTGAGGGCGCCTGCATCGGGCGCAACGGGTCCTGCACCTCAGAGAATGATTGTCGGATCAATCAGAGAGAGGTCTTCTGGGCGGGGAACTGCTCGGAGGCTGCGTGCGGGGCCGCCGATTGCGAGCAGTGCACCAGGGAGGGCAAGTGCATGTGGACGCGGCAGTTTAAGAGGACAGGTGAGAGCCGAGGCTTGGGCCCTCAGAGGACAGCTTGGGGGCCTGGGCTCCTGGCTCTGAGGGAGGAGGGGCTGGGGGCCCAGCCTCAATTCTGATCACTGTGCCCCAAACCCCAGGCGAGACCCGCCGCATCCTCTCGGTGCAGCCTACCTATGACTGGACATGCTTCAGCCACTCTCTGCTGAATGTGTCCCCAATGCCGGTGGAATCATCGCCCCCACTGCCCTGCCCCACCCCCTGTCACCTCCTGCCCAACTGCACCTCCTGCCTGGACTCCAAGGGTGCGGACGGGGGCTGGCAGCACTGTGTCTGGAGCAGCAGCCTCCAACAGGTACTGCACATGGCTGGCGGTCCCAGTGTCCTTCCTCTCTGCTCCACACTGACTTTCTCCACTGTCTCCCTCCTCTGTCCTACTTCCTCCTCCATCTCCCGAGCTCTGGTGCCACCATCACGCTTTTGCTTTGCTCCTACCTTCTCTTCTCTCCTCCCAGTAACTCTTTCTTTCCTCCTTGCCTTGCGAGTCTCCCTGCTGTGTCTTCTCGCCACACTTCTGTGCCACCTCCAAACTCCCCAGCCCCGCGTGTCTCCAGCTCTTGTTCACGCTTTCATCGCCCCATCCTTCCATGACTTCCCTCTCCCTCCAAAACCCCTCCTCTTCCCTCCTCCCTCTCTTTCTCTCTCTGCTTTAAGAACTTCAGGTTGTAAGAAACAGAAACCTGCTGGAGCTGGTTTTGTTATAAGGAACTGGGGGTAATTGATGGAGTCTGAGGACAGGAAGTACTGTTGCTCTGAGGGTCTCAGGCCACGTGGTCTCTCATCTCAGCTGTTCTCTGCACATTTCCATCCTCCAGTTTCTCTCAACTTGATCGTCAACACACATAGCCTAAAATGGTAGCCCTTGACCCGCGGTCTAGGTGGCTTTCTAATTCCAGAACTTATAGTCACTTCTGTTTGTCACTACTCACATTCTCAAGGGAAGACTTCAGCTCAGCTCACAAGTTAGGTGTCCAGCCTTGGTCCTAAGAGACATAGCCAGGGACGGGTAGGAGCACATGACTCTAACATAGCAGTTCAGACGCACCCCTCATCTGTGGCTGTGGGCTGGAGAGATGATTCTGGAAGGTCTGGGGAGGTGCTGTATGTGTCAGTGACAGTCCTCCCCTTGACTCCTCACCACATGCTCCCTCATGAAGTCCTAGCATGGTTTAGACGTCCCAGTGGCAGACATTGAAGGCATTTACTGCTCCCCGCAAACCTACCCCAGTGGAAGACAAGAAACATTCATGTCCTGCTGTCACATCCAGAAGCAGTGTCACTGGGCCAGAGTTCTGAGGCTCCGATTCCCACCGATGTTCACTTCCCATTCATATCTTTATTGTGCAAGACCCCATTGAGGTGTGACCACTCACCATCTCAACCCATGAGCCTACATTAATCTTTGGTAAAATGGGAGTGATATCAACAGACCCCATCTGGGGTGTTTCCAACGCCAACGACCGATTCACCCACTCTCTGGACACCAGCTGGGTGTCCCACAATCCAATTCACCCCAACACCATCTACCTGGCATTAGTATCAGATCCCACAAGTTAGAAGGCTCAGTCCTGCAAGACTGTCTCCACTTCAGATGCCACTCACAAATCCAGGGGTTCCACCAGTCCCTCCACAGGTTCGATAATTTTCTAGAAGGGCTCACAGAACCCAGAGACACATTTACTTACTACAGTAATACCAGTTTATTATAAAGGACACAACTCAGGAAGAGCTAAGTGGAAGAGACGAACGGGACCAAGTAAAGTGGGGATTTGGAGTTCCCATGCCCTCTCTGGGCACGCCACCCTGCCAGTGGATGTGTTCACCAGCTCTGAACCTCAGTGGAGAGTTTTTTATAGAGTTTAACCTCCAGCTCCGCCCCAGGTCAGTGGGAGAGGCTGAAAGTTACACCCCTCCAATGACTTGGTTTTTCTGGGGACCCCTTCCTAAGTCACCTCATTGGCATAAATTCAGGTGAAAGGGGCACCTTGTAAATAACAAAAGACATTCCCATCACTGAGGAAATTCCAAGCATTTTAGTACCTTGGTGCCAGGAATCGGGACAAAAACACAAATATATTTTTGTGTTGCAGCACACCACCCCATAGGCAGGTTGTACAAATTAGATGGGAGGATGTATTGACAGCGTGGAGCAGAGCCTGCCTTGCAGTAAAAACTTGGGAACGCCCCAGGTTCCACCCACGGGGAGGATTCCCAGTCTCCACTGTCTGGGACACACCTAGAGGATCACTGCAGCTGAGTGAGGAGGGGATGTCCCCATGGAGGCCCTCAGTGTGACCCTGCAGTGTCTGTCTTTAACAAGCAGAGGCCTCTCCTTCCCAAGCCTGGGGTCCTTTGGTGATATGTGTTCTCTCCAGATATTATTGAGATTGCCATTACTCGTCTTTGTGGGGACTCCAGGGACCAGAAGGCAAAACCAGAGAGCACATGCTGCTCCCCCAGCCCCTTGTCTGCCGGGCTCTCAGAGCTGCTCTGGAAGTAAGGGGTCTGCCAGGCGAGAGGCAGGAGGAAGTGGTAGGGCTGCTGACTTGGAGAGCACAAAATTGATGCTGCCTGTGAATGTGAGACGACTTCTGCCAGATCTTCTAAAGGTTTCTATGAAATCTAGTTAAAGTGCTGGCTTAGATTTTTAAAAAAGCACCACAGCACAGCTCAAACCTAACTGGTGTGCTGGCCAGACCTGTTATGATTTGGCTCAAGGGCAGCTGTATTTCAGCCATCCAGCTATGTTCTTTTGAATGACTTTGGCCTCAGAGCCTGGGGCAGGCAACAGAGTGTTCTCTTCCCTGGCTGGCTGGCTTCTTTCCTCCTTTCCTTTCTCCTTGACCAAATACTGTATTGAGCACCTTCCTTGTGCCCTGCACTTTGCTAGGCTGTGGGCAAGTGTCCGCAGATGACCTGGGATCCTGCTCTGGGAACTTATGTTCATCTGTCTTTGCCAGGAGCACAGGAAATACAGTTACAGTGTTGGGCAGCCACGCCATTTGGCCATTAGGGCGGTCACAGCAGAAAGCACTGTGCATGTGCAGACTAGGGCCTCGGGCTTCTCTCCACTCCCTTATAGATTGCCCCGCTGTCTGTCAGTGAACCAAATTTAGATCTGGAGGCCTAGCCTGGCAGCGACTTCGGCAGTTGAGCAAGGCTCAGCTCATTGCCGGCGGTAACCCTCAAGAGGCTCAGAGCTCTGGCCACAGCAGTCAGGGTTTTCTATTTCAGGATTGCATGGTGGCTTTGCTTTTTCCTAAGTGCTTGCAGCCGGCCAGCCCAGACTAATCGCTTTCCTCTTATACTTTATTTAAGGCCTGAGCAGTAAATAAAATGCTCTTATACTCTGAGGTAAGTTCCCAAGGGTCTGACCCTCACTGTGCTGCCTGTCTGGGTCCCGGGACATGATGAGTGATGGTGTGTGAGCTGCTGCTCAGCCTCTGACTCGGGACTCCTCAGCTTCCCAGACTAAGGCAGGAGCATCCTATAGCCCCGGCAGCAAGGTCCCCATTTTTCTAATCGACTGTGGCTTGCAACCCCCCCTCCTGATCCTGGTTTCTGTCTCCACCTGGGATCATTGCCTGCTTTTGATTGTGAGAAGCAGCAGTGCCCTGAGCCAGGTGGGTAAAGGGGGCTCATTACACCAACACAGTTGTACCTCTTGGAAGCCAAGGTGGAGAGTGCAGCTAGGCGTTACTAGGGACTGGATACGGAGCTGGAAAGCCGCCTTTCCACCTGTGTTTGGGGTGTGGTTCTCATCTCTGCTTCCATCTGCCTCTGCTGTTTTCCTGCCACCCTCCTCTTCATTGTTGTCATGTGCTCATCCAGACTGCCCTGTCAGCCCTAATTTGCATAATTTCCTAGTTTCAAGGATGTCCCTAATCTGACTTATTGTGTTTCCCTGAAAATAGCCGGAGAAGAAGCCCTGGCATGATTCCTCCAGGATATGGAGGGCACACACCTCTCACATGAGGGTTTTATGACCTGTTTCAGGAAGAAGGGTACCTTTTCCACAAACTCCTTCAGCTTAAAATATTCAGTATGCCAAGGTGCCATATTTCGGCACTTAAAATCATGTGAGAGCTTATTTTCCAGCTAGGTCTTATTTTCAGGGAAACAGGGTAGTTATAGATGCTTGAGAAGGAGAATGTGATGACTCCAGCTGGTTGTCCACTTTGGTCCACCTGGCTATGGCCAGGGAGGGTGAGCTATCCGAGTCCAGGAAGATGCACAGGATGTGTTCGTTTGACCCTCTTTCTCTGCATTTCCCCTCCCCTGGACAGTGTCTGAGCCCCTCCTACCTGCCCCTGCGATGTATGGCCGGAGGCTGCGGGCGGCTTCTCCGAGGACCCGAGAGCTGCTCCCTGGGCTGTGCTCAGGCAACCCAGTGCGCTCTGTGTCTGCGGCGCCCCCACTGTGGCTGGTGTGCCTGGGGGGGCCAGGATGGGGGTGGCCGCTGCCTGGAGGGTGGACTCAGCGGCCCCCGTGATGGTGAGAAGGGTTTAGGGGTGCGGTGAGAGGGGCTGGTGTGGAGAACATAGGGGGCGCTGGGGGTTGTCTCAGAGGTGGGGCTCAGTAGAAGTAGGAGTGAGGGCCTAGGTGGCTGGGTGGGAGGTGCAGAGGCCCCCAGGTGAAGCCCTGTATCCCCATGCCAGGGCTGACGTGTGGGCGTACTGGGGCCTCCTGGGCCTTCCTGTCCTGCCCCCCTGAGGACGAGTGTGCAAATGGACACCACGACTGCAATGAGACACAGAACTGCCACGACCGGCCCCATGGTTATGAGTGCAGCTGCAAGACAGGCTATACCATGGACAAGTGAGGCTGCAGCCAGACTGGAGGCCAGGATGGGACTGAGGGGAGTGGGGCCAGGCAGACTGTGGGGTGGGAGACTGTGGGGAGCAATAAAGGATGAGGTGTGGACTAAAGCAGGACAAAAGAAAACAGTCCAAGGTGTGAAGGTAGTGGGATTGATCCAGGAGGGCATGCGGGTTGGGGGGCTAGGTAGCAAAGAAGCAACGTTGGTGAGTTTGATAGGGTACCCCGGGAAGAGGTGGCATGGGCTGGCTCCTGGAGTGGGGAGAGTGATGGAACAGAGCAGGGATGAGGATGGTGGGTGGTGAGCTCGCCGCTGCCCTGCCCTAACACCTCCCCACGCCCCCTTGCAGTGTGACAGGTCTGTGCCGCCCGGTGTGTGCCCAGGGCTGTGTGAACGGCTCGTGCGTGGAGCCCGACCACTGCCGCTGCCACTTTGGCTTCGTTGGCCGCAACTGCTCCACAGAGTGCCGCTGCAACCGCCACAGCGAGTGTGCCGGCGTGGGGGCCCGTGACCACTGCCTGCTCTGCCGCAACCATACCAAGGTGGGCTGCCTGGGCCTCCACCCTCCTTGCCTCCAGCTGAGCCCCGATAAGCCAGGCACAGGGTGGCGGTGGCATGACCCTTTCCAAGAGATGTGAGAAGACTTTGGGAACAACCTCCGAGTTTGTGTCACAGAGCGGCTACCCTGGAATAGTGGTCAGAGTTGCCACTGGGCCTGGTAGGGTGGTCATGTGGAGGAAGACTTCAGATAGTTTAGGGAAGGGCTTTCTGAGCTCAGCACTTTGGGCTGGAGGGGAGTAAACCCCCCGTCAGTGGAGGTGTGCAGGCGAAGGCAGAGGGCTAAATCACAGATAGGCTGGGATTGCCTAAGCCAAGTGCCAAGCCTGCCGCCCTCCTGTGGTGCTCTCAGAGGCTGTCCCTTCTCCACTGTCACGCACCCCCATGATTCTCCAATCCCTCTGACTGCCTTTTCCTGGCTCCCAGGGCAGCCACTGTGAGCAGTGCCTCCCGCTGTTTGTGGGTTCCGCAGTGGGAGGCGGGACCTGCCGGCCCTGCCATGCCTTCTGTCGAGGCAACAGCCACGTCTGTGTCTCCAGGAAGGAGCTCGAAATGGCCAGGAGGGAGCCAGAGAAGTACTCGCTGGATCCGGAGGAGGTGAAAGGGGCTGGAGGCCCGAGCTCCTGGGTCTGAGGGAGGCGAGGACTGGTCCATGGCTTTTTGTGATCGCCCTGTCCTTCCTTGGCTAGGTTGAAAACTGGGTGACAGAGGGTCCTAGTGAAGACGAGGCCGTGTGTGTAAACTGCCAGAATAATAGCTACGGGGACAAATGTGAGAGCTGCCTCCATGGCTACTTCCTCCTGGATGGGAAGTGCACCAAGTAAGTAGGAGGGGTTTCTTGCCTTGCCCTGTTCACTGGGCACAACTCTGGGAGCCAGACACCCTTCCACAGTCCTCTGCCCTCCGTCAGGAGAAGATGAAATCCCCAGGGAGTCCCCAGGCTGGAGCAGGGGTTGGGGGACGGAGCTGGACTTAGATAAAAGACTCAGAGTAGTACTGAAACACAGGCTACAGAGCAGCCCCAATGGCGATACCGGTGGGCAAAGATGTCCACCGAGGGAGAGGCCTTGAGACTCTCCCCCCGTTCTACCCTCTTCCTTCTGAATGGTCAGCCCAAGCTGGGTTCTAGCCCTGACTCTTGCCACCTATCACCTCTGTGGCTTTGGGCAAAGGGCTGAACCTCGTGAGCCTCCGTTTCCTCTTCTGTCCTAGGTTGGAGCTCACATATGCAGCGTCCAGCCTGGGCCCCTGTAGGTCATGGGAGCACTATAACCCCTGTCTTCCTCCCCTCCTCAGATGCCAGTGTAATGGCCATGCGGATACATGTAATGAGCAGGACGGGACGGGCTGCCCATGTCAGAACAACACAGAGACGGGCACCTGCCAGGGCAGCTCCCCCAGTGACCGCCGGGACTGCTACAAGTACCAGGTGCGGCTAGAGAAACGAGTTAGGGGCCAAGGGCCCCACATTCCCAAGGTGTCAGAGCTGGGAGCAGGCAGCCTGGGCCGGGCAAGACCGACAATGTTGTTTTGATCTCTGTGGTCGTGGGATCAGAGTCAGGTTGATAGACTGTTCCTGAACCCCAGTCAGTTTCAGGACCCAGGCAGTGGTGCTGGGGACCCAGAAATGAGCCTGTTGGGGGGCTATCAGACTGGTGAGGAGGCAGACTACATTACAGATGGTTACAACTTAAAGGTTACCAATGTCAGAAAACTCATCACATAGTAGCTTAAGCAAAAAAAAAAAAAAAAAGTATTGACTCTCAAAATAGGTCTGAAGTCTACCTACCTTCAGGAATGGCTGGATCCAGGTGCTCACAGTGCCATCAGGAGGCTCTTTTCCTGCATCTTGACTCTGCTTTCTTCATTGTTGACTTCATTCTCAGACAGATTTTCCTCCAAGTGCCAGCCCTCACTTGATGACCTGAGTCTAATAGAGGATCTCATTAAAAATCTCAATAATCTGGTTACTAACAACCAGATTAAAATTCACCTTGAGTCCATTTCCCTTTTCTTTGGCCGGGATGGGGCTCCTGGATCCCCTGTACTAGACACCTGGTTGACTGCCATGTTGCAGGCTTGTCTCCCACAGAAGAAATATTCCATGCTCCCCCCTTGGAGTACAGCTCCGACCACCCCACCCACCCACCCACCTTCTCTCTCTAGTTCTAGAGGGGAGAGAACGTCCCTTACTTGTCTCATTCTTCCCCACGCATCTACAGAAACATCATATCTGCAAAGATGCAGTTCCACCAAAAACGGTGACAGAGCTTCACAAGCCTTCCTGACCCCTGACATTTCCATTCTGGACCAGAATTTTTGCTTTCTTGATGCATAATCAAAAGGCCTGTTGGCCTTCGCCAAAAATGGCAGCTCCGGAAATTAATTCAGCCCTTCTCCTCTAGCAGCTCTGTCAGCATCTCGGAAAGCAGAGGTTTCTTTAGGTTCTAATAATGAATGTTAGCAGTGGTAGCTAGTATATGGGGAGCACCTGCCAGTGAGCTGGTGCTGTACTGTGGAGACAGCACAGATGTGGACGTCTGGTCAAGGCTGTGCTGGGGTTTCGGTGAGGTGTGGACGTAAGAGGAAAACAAGGCCCAGAGATGTTCTGTGTCCTGTCCCAGGTCGGACAGTGGTTGGAGCCTGGATTGACCCTGGTCTGATCTCAGAGCTGAGCAGTTTGCACCGGACTGCAGGAATCAAAATAGCTGTGATCCACTCATCCATTCAGCACATATTTACTGAGCACCTACTATATGGCAGGCACTGTGCGAGGCGCTGGGACACAGTATGGAACAAAACAGGCAAATGTTCTGTCCTCAAGGAACTCCCAGTCTCACGGAGGAGTCCAGCAATAAACAAATCAATAAGGCAGATACACAGCGTGGTAGTGATGAGCAGTAAGGAGGAAAATTAAGCAGAAAGGATGGCTAGGAAGTGTGGGGAGTGGAAATGGTGGATACTATGGCCAAGGAAGGCCTCAGTGAGAAGGCCTCACGAGTAAAAAACCTGATGGAAGTGAGAATGCCAGACAAGCGGACATAGGGGTGGGATAGGTCCGCGTGGAGAGTCATCCAGGCAGAGCCTCAGCCAGTGCAGAGGCCCTGAAGTGGGATGTACCCAACACAGTCCAGAAACAGCACGGCTGGTGGACGAGGCTGGCCCACCCTGTGCTGTGCTTGTGATTGCAGCAGTCCTGTAAGCCAGCTGTGTTACCACCCCTGTACAGAGGAAGACTCTCAAGTTCAACGGGGTTCAGTCACTCTTCCAAGGCCACACAGCTAGTGAGGAAGCAGAACCAGGGTTCAGCAGTGGTCTTTATCGCTGCGCCTCAGAGTTCCAGAGGCCTTGGCTTCAAGGTGCTGTGGTCACTGGAGTGACACCAGGGACAGCAGTGCTGGAGTATAGTGCCCTGGCAAGGAGGCTCAGGGGGGTCACAAGGAAGCTGCTGAGGGCAGTGGGGGAACTCGGGCCTTGGCTACTTACCAATAGGTATAGAATGTCAGTCCTGCTTGGAGCAGGGCTGGGCTTTGAGCTCAGCCCTGATGGCTGTCTCCACCCCCCACCCCTGCCTGCAGTGCGCCAAGTGCCGGGAGTCCTTCCATGGGAGCCCACTGGGTGGCCAGCAGTGCTACCGCCTCATCTCCGTGGAGCAGGAGTGTTGCCTGGACCCAACATCCCAGACCAACTGCTTCCATGAGCCCAAGCGCAGGGCCCTGGGCCCTGGCCGCACTGTCCTCTTTGGTGTGCAGCCGAAGTTCACCAATGTGGACATCCGCCTGACGCTGGACGTGACCTTCGGTGCCGTGGACCTCTACGTCTCCACCTCCTACGACACCTTTGTGGTCCGCGTGGCCCCAGACACAGGCGTCCACACCGTCCATATCCAGCCGCCCCCGCCCCCACCCCCACCACCTCCCCCTGCGGATGGCGGGCCTCGGGGTGCCGGGGATCTGGGGGGACCAGGAGCAGGGAGCGGGCAGGCCACTCCAGTGGAGCCACGGGTGCGGGAGGTGTGGCCACGGGGCCTGATCACCTATGTGACAGTGACGGAGCCATCAGCAGTGCTTGTGGTCCACAGCGTGCGGGACAGGCTGGTCATCACCTACCCGCATGAGCACCACGCCCTCAAATCCAGCCGCTTCTACCTGCTGCTACTGGGCGTGGGAGACCCAAGTGGGCCCGGTGCCAACGGCTCAGCGGACTCGCAGGGCCTGCTTTTCTTCCGGCAGGACCAGGCCCACATCGACCTGTTTGTCTTCTTCTCCGTCTTCTTCTCCTGCTTCTTCCTCTTCCTCTCGCTCTGCGTGCTCCTCTGGAAGGCCAAGCAGGCCCTGGACCAGCGGCAGGAGCAGCGCCGGCACCTGCAAGAGATGACCAAGATGGCCAGTCGCCCCTTCGCCAAGGTCACCGTCTGCTTCCCGCCGGACCCTGCTGCCCCGGCCCCTGCCTGGAAGCCGGCTGGGCTCCCACCACCCACATTCCGCCGCTCTGAGCCCTTCTTGGCACCCCTGCTGCTGACGGGGGCTGGTGGGCCCTGGGGACCTGTGGGAGGGGGCTGCTGCCCACCGGCCATCCCCACCACCACTGCCGGCCTGCGAGCTGGGCCTATCACCCTCGAGCCCACCGAAGATGGTATGGCTGGTGTGGCCACACTGCTACTCCAGCTGCCTGGCGGGCCACACGCACCCAATGGCGCCTGCCTGGGGTCAGCCCTTGTTACACTGAGACACAGGCTGCATGAGTACTGTGGGGGTGGCGGGGGTCCTGGGGGCAGTGGGCATGGGTCTGGTATAGGCCGGAAGGGACTGTTGAGCCAGGACAATCTCACTAGCATGTCCCTCTGACCCATGCTGGTTCGCCTGATGGGGCTGCCCTGAACTTGGGGCCCTTCTGTGTGGGGGCCCCTGAACATTATCCTCAGAGACCTCTGGTTTCCTTCCCCCAGGGAGAACCTTCTTTGTTCTTCATTCAACAATTATTTATTGAATACCTACTATGTGTCAGGCACTGTTGACGGCACCAAGCAAACAGGAACCAAGACAGAGGTCTCCCTGATCTCGGGGGACTGATGTGGCTATAGAGACCTCGGGGTAAAGTCAACTGGGCATTCAAGAAGCTAGACAAAGACATGGCAGGAACTGGCTATGGGAAGAGCTGTGGGAAGTGAGTTCCAGGCAGAGGGAACAAGGTGAGGTGGGAACCAGCTTGTTTTATTGGAAAGTTCGGAAAGCTGGCCAGTGCGATTCCAACTGAATGTGAAGAGGAGGTAGGGTCGGGGTCAGGCAGGGGTTGGATCACCCAGGGCCTGTGGGCTTTGGTTCTCAGGGCAGTGATAGCCGTCGGACAGTTTTATGAGGCGGAATGACAGGATCCAATGTATCTATTTAAGAGGTCACTCAGCCGTGGTGTGGAGAATGGGTTGGTGGCGGTGAGAGAGGCAGCAGGGGGACCAGAGATGATGAACCAGTTCAGGGTGGGGGCCGTGGGAAGGGGCGTCAAGGACAGATGCAGGATGTAGGCAGAACGATGTAGTGATGGTCTAGATGTTGAGGCGAGGGAGGGAGGAAGCCAGGATGACCCCAATGTTGTGGCCCAAACTGGGTGGATGATGGGAACATTTGTTAAGATGGGCAGACTGGGCCTGTGGGGAAGACGAGTCCAGTTTTAGATCTAAGATGCCCTTTAGACATCTCTTAATTCAGGTCCAGCCGGGGAAACAAACTATTCTGAACATTGCAGAGGAATGAAGTGAGTGCAGGGGACTGGCTGGACTGGTGAGGGACACTGCTGAGAAGAGGCAGGACAGTAAGGCAGCCCAGGGGCTCAAGCAAGATCAGGAAGCTGCTGCTGCCACCCCCAGGCTGGAGAGACAAAGCTCAGACGGTGTTACCTGACCCAGGACCAGGGTCACCCAGCTCAGAGGGAGCACTAAGCCTGAGATGCTGCCCCAAGCCTGAGATGCTGCCCCAGGCAAGGTTGGAGATAAAAATGGTGGAGACCTCAACATGTACCTCTTCTCAGACAATGTTGCCTTGATGACTTCTGGGCTCTCTCCAGGGGCTGCCCCCGACCCCAGCCATCACCTTGGACTTCTGAGCTCCTCTGCCCCTTGAGAACAACCCCCTCCATCATAGCCACCTTGAACTTGAGACTCTCCTTTCCCAAGACTCCCATCCCCCAGCTGCTTTTTTGGACCTTGCATCTTCCCTTCTTTTGGGGGCTTCAGTCTAAGAGACCTGCCCCCGTGTGCCATCAGAGGCCATCTGAGAGGCTAGGGAGCGATTGAATCGACCAAGAGCACAGGGAAGACTGGTGTCCCAGTGCTGTCTGCATGCAGGAGAGGGGAGTCTTGGCTCTCTGAGCCAACACCCGAGCTCTGGATAAAGTGGATAAATGTCCTTATCTTGGTGCCCCCTCGAAGCCACGCAGCCTGGGCCTGACTCCTTGCTTCCCGTCCTAGACAGGAGTCGGGGTGCTGCCACTACAGAAGCTCTTGTTCCCAGAGGGACAAACTGAGGGGTCATGAGGGCCGTGAGGCCTTTCGCTCTTCCCCGATGCCTGTTGCAGGGAGACCCCAGATTGTTTCAGGAGGGAAAACAGACTGCCTTGGTCCCAGTACCAGATTTAATTCTGGTTCCTGACATAGAAGTTCAGGCAGTGCGGAGACTGAAATGAGGCCCTAGCCCTAGCACAGTGAGCTTTCCCTAATTCCAGTAGACTCAACCAAAAGTATCCTGGGAGCCTTTAGCTGCCAGTGGCCTGGCAGACAAGAAGAGCCCTGAGGCAAGGGGAGGTGGGAGCCGGAGCTCTCTGTCCCCTTGGCTGGCCTCTCTGACCGTGGAAATCTTGTTGGGAGTATTAAACTACCGTATTTGCCGGCGTATAAGACGATTTTTTGGCCCTGAAAAATATGCCTCCAAGTGGGGGGTCGTCTTATACGCCAGGTACACTTCAGATAGACTGCCCATAGTGCTTGTCCCGTGCCATAGTGGCCTCCCGATGCCCGCCCACTTCATTCCACATACCGTTCAGGCATCAGCAGCGCTGCTGGGTGTATGCTCGGCTGTTATGCGATTTTGCTGTTATGCGATTTTACCACACTCGCAAAATCGCATACAGCCGACCATACACCCAGTATGATAGCGCAAAATCGCGAATCGCGATTTATGTATATGTTTGATTACATACAGCCTTGTGACAGTTTTCCTGCATGTCATAAGCATTTGAATATAAATATAAATGTTGAAATCAAATCTGATATTGTTTTACCTTTTATTTGGTGTGTGGAAGGTGTGCGGAAGAGGGGGTAGTCTTATACGGCGAGTATATAAGAAACTCTGTATTTTGAGTGGAAATGTTAGGGGGTCGTCTTATACGCCCAGTCATCTTATACGCCGGCAAATACGGTATGTACTTTCTCTGTGAACCAGCCTTTAGGCACAAGCCGGCCACTTCATCAGATGTTTAGCCAAGGATACGGTGATGTGTGGGACTCAGGGGCATGTGGATCTCCAGTGTAGTCCGTGAATATCAGTATTTTCAGACTTTCTGGTTAATTTAATGGATTTTCAGGAATTCCCTGCCCACACGTGAGTTTTGCTTTTCTGAGCTGATGGTAGTACCTAACCTCCAAGATATGACTGTGAACTTGTATTTCCTGAGCACCAATGCTAGACAGTTTGCTTGGCTTATTACTGCTGTGGTTTTATTTGATCTTTCCAACAACTGTATGAGGTAGGTACTGTGTAATCCCTATTTTGCAAATGAGAAAACAAATAGGTTTTATTTAGCTGTTGAGTGATAGCTGTCATTTGAGCCCAGACCTTTTGACTTTCAAATCCATAAGCCCTGGTGGCCAACCGACCGACCACTAGGCTCTTCTGCCTCCTGAGGAAAGAAGGCACAGGTTGACCTAGCTGAGAGCCGGCCCAGCTCAGAGTAGGCACTAGGAGCAGAATGTTCAAAATGGCCAATTTCTGCTGGGGATAAGGTAAATTTCCCAACTGGGAAGCTAACTAGCCATGGGACATGCTGCCTCAGGGAGTCCTGAGGCCAGTGGAGAGATCATTGTGCATGACCAGGAAGGAGCCAACGTGGTTCTTCGACTGCTCCATGCTGTGCAGGGCCTCTTTGGTAAGGTCCCTTCCTAGAGTCACCTGTGACTTTGCCTTCATAAGCAGAGCATTTTTACTGTGGCTGGACCTTTTCTTTGGGATGCAGAGCCACCCTTCCTTCAACTCCTGTCATTGTCATGCAGATACCCATGTATAAATGCCCCATGGTATGTGTTCTTCATCCATTGTCAGCTCCTCAGCTGTCACCGCTCCCTGGTATCCATGCACCTGAATGCAAGAGGCTCACGGAATGAGAGAGAAAGCCTGGGTGTGGGAGGCTAGAGGCCTGGATTCTAGCCTATGTGTGGCCATCAACACCCTAGGGATTGGCAATGCTCAGGAAAAGGGGGGTGGGGTGGGAAGGTTCCAAGTGCCAACCACACTCCATGCACTGCGCTGGGTGCTTGACATGAGCCTTAATCTTCCCAGCATCCCATCTGGGAGATTCAGGCTTGTCCCCCCATTTTGCAGATGTGGAAACTAAGTCCCTTGCCTAAGAAATCAGGGCTAATTAATAGGCGAGCCAAGATTCTGACACCAGCCTGACTGAGTTTTCATCGCCCGCCCCCACCCCCAATAACCTCCAAAATCACTTCTCTTTACTAAGCCAGTGTCTCCCAACTGGGATAACTTCTTATCTCCACCTACAATGGGTCCCATGCTGTCCTAGGTGCTGGGGACAGAGCAGTGAACAAGGTTCCTGCCCTCATGGAGCTGACAAGCCAGTTGAAAGCCTGATAATAAATAAACGATGAGATATGTTGGAAGATGACCAGGAAAATAAAGCAGTGAAGGGGAAAGGGGACTGGTACTTGCTGTTTAATGTAAGCTGGGAAGGGAAGGCCTCTCTTATAAGATGACATGTGAGTAGAAGTGGAGGAGGGAGCCATAGAGATATCTGAGGGAAGAGAATTCCAAGTTGAGGAAACAGACAGTGCAAAGACCCTGAGGTGGGAGCATGCCTAGCATTTTAGAGAAACAACAAAGACGTATGATTGGAATGGAGGGGATACAGAGATTGGCATATGGGGAACCAGAGGTAGATCACGCAGGTCCTTGAGCTAGGCGAGGACTCTGGCTTTTACTCTGTGCAGAAGGAGCTGTGAGAGAGTTCTGAGCAGAGGAGGGATGTGTGATCTGTCTCAGATGTTCACAGGGCTCCTCTGGGGAAGCAACTAAAGGACCAGTGGAGGCAGGGCAGGGAGTCCAGTGACGAGCCACTGCATTAGTTTAGGGTGAAGAGGAGGGTGGCTGAAACAAGGTGGGGGCAGTGGAGGAGGAAGTGAGATTCTGGATATATTCTGAAAGTGGAACCAACAGTTTGTTCACAGATTGGATGCTGGGTGAGAGAGAAAGTGACTGAGCAACTGGAAGGTTGGGGCTTGCTAGTTTCTGAGATGGGGAAGACTGTGGGAGGAGCAGGTTTGGGAAGGAAATCAGGAGTTAGGGGTTTTTTGTTGTTGTTGTTGTTTAGATTTTATTGGGGAATTGGGGAAGGGGAACATTGTGTTTTTCCAGGACCCATCAGCTCCAAGTCAAGTTATCCTTCAATCTTAGTTGTGGAGGGCGCAAGCTCAGCTCCAAGTTCAGTCGCCACTGGGCAACCTTGTTATTAAGAGCATGTGCTCTCACCAGCTGAGCCATCCGGTCACCGGTTGACAGCTCAGTGGCCCATGTGGGAATCAAACAGGCGACCCTGTTGCTCAGAGCTCGTGCTCTAACCAACTGCGCCACCCGGCTGGCCCAGGAGTTAGGTTTTGGATATGTGAAATTTGACCTGTCTGTTGTATATTCCAAGTGAAGATGTCACTCGATGGTTGGTTCCACAGATAGAGAAGAATAACAGCAAATAATACAAATAATATGTTAATATTAGAATAGATAAAATAGTATTATTCATAAAATAATAATAAGTTTATTAAGTTCAGTCTTTGGCCTTTCCATCTATTTTATCTCTCGCTCTCAACAGTAGCCATAAAATATATTAGGGGTTATCCTCAGAGGGGGAAACAGGCTTAGAAAGGATTATTAACTCATTAAGATAACATAGTAAGTGGCAAGAGTCAAGACTGGATCCCAGGTCTGTCCAATTTTGAGACCAGAACATAATCTGCTAGTTGCTTTGGCAATAGAGAGAGTGGATTGAACTGGCTGATCCTTAAGGACTTCTTCCTGTTCCCAGAGAGCCTTAAACCTGGCAATTCTCTGCTTTGGAAACAAAGTTCCCCAAATCTGTTAGAACTGTGTGTAAGATAAGAGTCCATAGGTATTGAATCAGCAGGGGGAGCTCTCCTAAATTTTTTCTTTGAACTTGAGCCTGGACTCTACCCAGAGGGCCTTTCTGGTTTTGCTTCTTTTCAGGATCTGGACAGAGCTTCAGGTAGGCAGCTAAGGTGGGTTCGTTTTACTTTGTGAGGACATCCTGATTTAGAGAGGGAAGAGACTTGCCAGTTTCATCCATAGAAGGTAGGGGTCAAAGCTCTGCCTGGGCTGCAACTCCTTCCACACCTAGGCATCTTCCCCGGGTCCCCACCTTCCTCATCAAGCCTCCTTCTCCACCCAAATGCCTTCTCTGGGACAAAAGACATGGGCGGAGTTGGTTTTCAGGTTTTTATTGTGGGTGTATTTCTTGTGGCAGGATGGGGTGGAGGGGCAGGCCCTCCCAGGGGGGGACAGAGGAGGGCAGGCAAGACAGGTGGGAGAGGAGGGTCGGGGACACTTCTTTACTCTCGGATCTTCAGTTCTCGCGCCATCTGACAGAGGGCGCAGGGCAAACAAAAGGTGAGGGCCGCCCAGTCGTGCCCGACAGAACCCTAGAGGGTGAGAGAGAGAGAGAGAGAGGTTAGGAGCCCTGCCTCGGGTCCCAGGAGGCCAGTACCCAGTCTCTTGTCTCCGCGGCTCACGGCCCCGCACGCACCTGGATGCGGTAGCGCTCACGCATGCCGGTGCGCAGGGAGTGCAGGCCTCCAGGCAGGTAGGGCGCGCAGCAGCACTCGCCGAAGTCGTCGGAGATGCGGCAGGCGAGGCACAGAGGGGCGAAGGTGCCGCACAGGCCTGTGGAGGACGCGGGGCGGTCAAAGCCGGGCGGGGTGGGGTGGGGGGGAGCCCACCCGGTGCCTCCTGCCGGCTCCGCCCCGGGGAAGGCTGAGGGTCCCCGGAACCAAGTTGAGGGTCCCAGAGGGAACTGAGTGTTNGGGGTGAGGGGGAGCCCACCCGGTGCCTCCTGCCGGCTCCGCCCCGGGGAAGGCTGAGGGTCCCCGGAACCAAGTTGAGGGTCCCAGAGGGAACTGAGTGTTGAGGGAAAGCAAAGTGAAGGTCCCAGAGGGAATGGGGTTGGGTTGGGCTTAGAGGTTGGGAAACAGGGTTTGAGAGTGCAAGAGGGAGGTTGAGGGTCTGAAGGGAAGCTGGAAGGTGTGTGAGGATCCTAGAAGTGTTGGGGGTCCGAGGAGTGCGTGAGGGTTAGAGAGTGGGAATTAAGGGTCCAAGGAAGGGAGAGGGGAGTGGGGTTAGTAGGGCTTCGGAGGGGGTGGGAGGTGATCCTTCTGCTCTCCTCCGGCCTGGAGGGGAGGGGCGGGCACTCACAGACGGGCATGTCGTTGCAGCAGTCCGTGAGACCGGTGTGCCAATCACTGAGCTGGGTCTGGTAGCAGCTGCTGGCACACTGGGGCTGACTGGTCACTGGATAAGACATGGCTGTGGAGGTGGGAGACTGATGTCAGAGGGCAGCCTTGCAGCGCCTCCTGGGTCCCCGCACCCTTGCCGCCTCTCCATCTGCCGGGCAGGCTGGGCGGGGCCGCCAGGCCGCCCACTGAGGGGACATCACTGCGCTCCCTTCCCTTCTGCCACATCTGAGCATCGACACCCCAGTTTGTCCCATTGCAGGTGCCTCCTGCACTTCTGGTTGAGCTGGGGGTGGGGGGCCCCTCCTGCACGTCTGGGGAAGAGTGGGCGCCACATGTGGGCGGGGCCAAGACGTGCTGCTGCCTTGTCTGGGCCTGGGGTGCTGGGTTCCCGCATTTCGGGGGCTCTCTGGGGTGCAAGCAGGCGCCGTCTGTCTTCAAAGCCAAGGTGCCCAGGGGAGGGAAGCGGCCAGATTCCGGGGACTAGAAGGGTTGCCGGTCCATCCAGTGGTCCCACCTTTTCCTTTCACGTTGTCGTGCATCTCAAACTGCATCTTGCTGGCCCTGAGGAGGTGGCGTTGGGGACGGCAGAGGTGGCAACGGTGACAGCGGTGTAGTCTGTCCAAGGGACACTGGATACTGGGGGAGGGGAGGGCAAGGGGCAGGGGCACTGGGGGCTGTGTTCTCAGGGGGAAGGATGCTGGAGAGAAAGAGTCCAAGTCAGCCTGCTGTCTAGGAGAGGCACGGAATAGGGATGTATGGGGTGGGGGCGAGAAACTCGCCCATGTCTGTCCAGCTGCCCGACAGGCCCCAGAGAACCCTCCTCATTCCAGAGGCAGAGCTGAAGAGACCAAGAGACAGAGACAGGCAGAGTGAGAGACAAGGGGAGAAGACATCAGAGCCAGGTGCCTTTAGAGATGCCACCAGTAACGCTCACGCCTGCCCAGCACTGTGACTTCTCTGCATGCCCATTTCACAGATGGAACATTGAGACTCAGAGAGGTGAAGAGAAATGCCCCACATCTGATAACCGAGGCCAGGAAGGTTAGTAGAGGGGGTGCTCGTCCCCAGGATTTTCAAATTCAACCCAGCGCCACTCATGGTGAGGAAGTACAGGGGGCATTGCATTGAGAAAGACAGGGATGTCCAGAGAGAGAGAGACAGTCAGAGGTCTACAAGGGGACAGAGAGATGTGAGTGGAGTGGGGTAAGGGCATAACAGAGCAGAGGTGCTGACCTCAGAGCAGAGCGCTTAGAGGGGTGCTCCTACCTGCAGGAAGGTGATGGCGATGATGGAGACAGGAGACGGGCACTGAGTTCTCAGTCTCAGGCCAGGAGCTGCTTATATTTGGGCGGGCCATGAGGCCCTGGGCGGGGCTCTGACGGGTGGCTAGGGAGCCAAGCCGGTTGGGCTGACCCTCTTCCCCCCACCACCGGGGCTTCCCCTCCCTCCTCTCCATTCCCCATCTCCCCACTTCCTCCCTCCTGCATTGCCTCAGAGGCTGGAGGAAACTGGGGGTCCAGGGATGAGGAGCTGGGAGTGGGGATAGAAAGGGGAGTGCACAGAGCTGGGGAGAGTAGGTGGAGGGGAGGCACAAGGGGCAGATCTGGGTCAAAGTAGGGACGAAAGAGAGGGAGAGACAGAGATATGGGGAAGGAATGGGGGACATAGAGACAGAAGGGGAGGTCAAGACTGGAGAGAGAGATGAGGAGATTCGGAGAGATGGAGGAAGAAGAGAAAACATAGAGGGATGGAGACATAAATGCCTAGACTGAGGCACAAAGATCTGGGGAGAAATAACAAGAAAGGGGAGACAGGCTGGAAGAAGAGAGATGCAAAGACGGAAAGGTAGAGGGGCAGGTAGGTGGAGGCCATGGCCTCAGAGGGAAGGGAAAGGGGGAGAGGAGAAAGGTCTGCCCTGTGGGAGAGAGTGCAGTGTGGGCTTCCTTTGAGGAACTCTCCCATCATCCTTAGTGAGGGCCCCAGTTCCCTGGAAGAGGGGGCATTGTCCTGCCATTCAGGACCATGAGGCACATGGGGGGGGGCAGTATGTTTTGGGGTTGACTCATGCTGGAACCAAAGTAAATAAACACACCGCACCCCACTTCTAAATTGGGAAGGGTGGAGGCTGGGAACTGAGAAGCCTGGTTCCTGAAGGAGGTGGCTGTGGCCTTGGTCTCCCGAGTCCTAACAGAGTAGAGACCTGGATTTCTGGGCCTGAGGGAAGAGCGGGCTGGGGGCCTGATCTCTGGACCCTAATAGAGGAGGGAGAGGGGGCTCAGAATCCTGGGTCTGAGGGAGGAGAGGGCTGGGGTTCAGATTCTTGGATGAGGCCAGGCTGCATCTCTGAGTAGCGGGTCCTGGGATTCCAGACCTGCTGGGTTCTTGAGAGGTGAGCGAGCTGGGGGCCTGGATGCCTGAGTCACCAACATCTCCCCCCACAGGCCTGGTGGGGTTGGAGGTGACTCAGTGAGGGAAGCAGCCTTAGAACCGGGTGGGGTTCCCAGCACGGGTGTCACCCTAAAAATGTAGGAGGCACCGGAAAATTGGGGTGTCAACTGCAGAGAAGGTGGTGTCATCACCCCACTGGGTATGGGTATGGGGTGATGGCGGGTGGATCACTCTGTTGGCCTGGGATCCCAGCTTTCCCCTCACCCCCTCGTCCAACACATCAGGTCCCAAGCCTTGGTCTCCTGGTACCACGCAGATGGCGTGCTATCCTTGTCCCCAGACCAGTGGGCAGCACTTGGCATCCTGCTTGTGTATGTCCATCACTTGGCCCGGGATCCTGAATGTCGGTCGAACATCTCTCCACTTCTGTTCATATCCCTGTCCCTCCATCTCTACATCTTTGTCTCTCCAGCTCTAAATCTCTCCTCTGTATTTCCTCAGTCTCTGCCAACCTGTTTCCAAATTTCTGTCTCCCCACCTCTGAGTCTCCCTCCTGCCAAGCTCTGTGTCTCTTTCCCTTCTCCTGGGCTCTCTGCCTCCTATCTCAGCACCTCTCCCTTCTCCGGGCCTACCCAGTTGTTCAGGGCCCTGTCCCCCAGTTGTTCAGACCATGGGCTGCAGGTGACTCAGGGTCAGTCATCTCCGAGGACCGTGGGGCTCCCTGTGTGACAACCTGAGTTGTCCTCCAGTTTCCTCTCCTCACTCTGACACAGTCTTGAGGCTGCAATTAGATACAGCAACTCATGTAGATGAGGAAATCGGGACTGGGGAAGCTGTGAGGTGGCCTGCTTAGGGGTGAAGAGGAGGGCGGAGGGCAGGAAGAGGAGAGGCCTGGGGGCTGAGCAGTGACAATGGCAGAGTCTCCAGCATCTCGCCTCCTCCCCCTAAAATAGGGTTGCCAGATAAAATACAGGATGCCCAGTTAAATACCTTTTTTATAAGTATTTGTTGTTCATCTGAAATTCAAATTTAATTGGGCATCCTATATTTTATCTGCTAAATCTAGAACCCTACCTTCAAAATAAGAGGAATACAAGTACCTGATGCTCTCTTTTTGCAGAACCCAGGATTCTGGGTCCCCAGCCCTCAGGACCTGAGAGTCTAGGCCCCCAGCCCCTCCACCCTCAGACCCAAGAGTCCAGGCTCCCAGCTCCTTGCTCCCCAGAACCCAGAAGTCCAGGCCAGGCCTGGGTCCAGTTGCCCAACATGGGTTTCACAAGGCAGGTGGTGCCATCCATGGCCCTGGTGGAACCGGTCCAGCTGAGCAGACAAGTGAGGTGGCCCCCCCTTCCCTTCCTAAGCCTGCTGCTTCCTCGAGGGCCAGCCCAATGGGGCTGGGAGCAGAACAGAGAGCTCTGGGTGGGTCCCTGTGTCTGGGTTTGGGTGTGTTGTGTCTCTGTGTCGTGTGTGCTTCTCTGGGTGCTGTGTGTCTGTGTGGAGATTGTCACGATATGTGTCACTTTGTGTGTCCCTCTGTTATGGGGTGTAACATGTGTAGGAGCCTTTTTTATTTGTTTGTCTCTATTGCCCCCCCGTTAGTCTATCCACTGTGTGTCTGAGTTTGGGTGTGGTTTCGGTCGTCCAGATTCTGTAATTCTGACTGGATTAAGGCAGGAATTATTTATTGAGCGTTAGCCTTGTGTGATGGCCTTGAGAGCCAGAAAGCCTGAGTTCCAATCCTGATGGCCTCTTCACTGGCTGTGAAACCTTGGGCAAATCACTAAATTTCCCTGGATCTCAATTTTTCCATCTACAAAATGGGTTGTTGTGAATATTAAATGAGTTAATTCATGTAAAGTGCCTAGACTTGTGTCTGGCACATAGGGAATATTTTGTGTTTATCGTGATGATGACGGTGATGATGACAATGATGGTGATCTGTACTAATTGCTTGGGATACAATAGTAAACAAAACCAAGTCTTTGCTCATGGTGCTATTAGGGAATTGAATGAATGCCTATCAGTGGCTGGGCATATAACTGCATAACGGGGTTCTCTGTTTTGCATGTAGAATAGGGTATTTCTGTGTGTGTTGTCAGTGCAGCGATTCTGTGATTGTGTGCCTATGTTTGTGTTTGTAGGTGATTGCGTGTGTGTGATTCTGTGTATGTGATTCTCTGTGTGGGTGTAAATGCAAGATCATTCCAAGGATGTGTTGTAAAGGCACGTGTTTGGGGTGATCTTGCATTTCTGACTCTGAGGTGCTGGGAATGCTGGGAATGTGTCTGTATCTGGGGCCTTGAGAACTTCTTTCTCAGCTACTCCTTTACATGTCCCACAGGTGGCCCTAGGAGGATGACGCCTTCCAAAATGAGCCTCAGTTTCTCCCTAATGGGGATGATGGGCCTGTGGCTTCAGGAGAAATGCCAGGGTGAAAGGGAAGGTGGGAGGAGATGGGTGAGGCCAGGGAGAAGCTGAGAAATGAAATGAGGGGGACACGAGAGATGGTGGGATGGGGCCCGTGGAAGGGCTACACAGAGAAACATGTTTGTTCATCTATTCCATTAGCATTGGCTGAGCCCCTGCAATGAGCCAGGACCTCTGGTGGGCATTGGTTCAAGGTCTGGGGGAAAGTGGAAAGACCCAGAGAGTGAAGACCCACCAGCAAAGCTATTGCTGCCCTAGGGTGGCCCACCTGTCTCCACAAGGGGCTCAGTGACAGTTCTGAGTGATGGAGACCCAGTGATGGAGAGCAACAGAGAGAGCCCTGCCCCTCCCCGGTCCTTCCTTAAGTCTGATCTGTCCAGGTCAAAGAACAGAGGTTGTGGGGGAAAGGCCCCTCCCAGGCTTGGGGAACCCCCATGAATCATTTTCTTATCATCTAGTAGTAGGATAATGACATACCTGCTTCCTCCTAATCATTATTTTTTACCTCAACCAGGCCCAACACCCACAGCAAAAAGGGCTGGACAGCATGGTGTGTGGGAGTCAGGGTAGGAAATACCTGCGGGTCTCCATTCTTGGTCCTTCCCTTAGGACTCAGGAATCCTGACCCCTAACCTACCCCCCACCCCTCAGGAGTCGCGGCTCTCAGCCCTTCTCCTCTTTTCCCTTGTCTGCCATTTGTTTTCTTTGGGCCTGACTTTATCTCTTTTCTTTATCTCCATCTGTGTTTTGTGTCTCTCCTGTCTCTTTACATCTTGATTTTCTCTCCCTGGGTGTCAATTTTCTCACTTGTAAAATGGGGACTATAATAATAATAATAATAATCCAATCTTTTAGAGCTGTTTTGAGGCAGACATGAGATAATTATGTAAAATGCTTAGGAAAGAACCTGGGCTACAGTAAATTCCATACAAGAGAGTCTATTATTATTGTTGTTTTCAATATTGTAATCTCTCCATTGGTATCTATGTTTTTGTCTCCACGTGAGTTTCAAGTCTCCTCCCACTCTGGATTCCTTTTGCAGACAGCGCCCTTCCCCTGGCTTCCCTTTAGGGATGAGGAAAGGGCATACTGAGGCCAGAACTTCTACGCTTCTTCCTCTTCATCTCTAGTTCAAGCCCCACCTCAGGACCCAGAACTCTTGCCTGAGGAAAGGACCTAGCTCCAATCCCGTAAATAGCCACATAAAAATCCTGAACCTCAAATATGTCATCCCTGGGCAGGCCAGTGACTCTTGGGACCCAGAAGTCCCCGTCCCTAGACCCTGACCTTTCAGGTTCCCAGCTCCCTCCTCCCTCGGACCCAGAAGTCTAGGCCCCCAGTCCCTCCTTCCACAGGTCGTCAGTCCTTTTCTCCCTCAGGCCCCCAGCCTCGTCCCTCAGGACCAAGGAATCAGAATTCTCAAATCCTCATCCGTCCTCAGGACTCCAGGATCAGGCCAGTGTATGTGTAAGCCAGAAATTCCATTCCCCGTTCTTTTGCAGTCAACCACGCCCTCAACTACCCCCCCATTTCTGTCTTTCCAGAAGCAAGTCTGACACAGGAGGCGGAGTCTAGATGTGATAAGCTATGCTTGACGTCAGTCATTATCATCCAGCCAATAGACATTCCTCCTCCTACCATCCTGGGCCACTCAGGGCGCCGTTCCCTAGTAGGCGGGGCCCACGTCCTAAGTCGGACAGCAATAGGCTTTCAAAGACGCCATTCTCCGTCTGTCACTCCAGTCGGCCAATAGGCGGGGCACTTCGGCGGTGGGACTCCTAATGGGTTCCACAGAGGCTGGAGCCGGCTGGTGAGGGAACAGGCTCTGCGGGTCCGGCCCGGTAAGCCCTTTCCAGCATGCCCAAGGTTGGGATTTTGGACATAGCTCGGACAGGAGACGGTGAACTTGGTGGGCTCGAGGCGGAGGGAGGAGCTTAGCCGGGGCGACTGTCTATTTTGCTTTGTTGGAGAAACTGAATTCCCGGATGCACAATCTCAGATATTCATCCATCCATTCCATTCCTCCCACCCTAAACCTGATTCTCGTCTGCACCTACCTGCCCTGCCCACCGGTCCGTTCGGTCCTTCCTGCCCTCGTTAATTCCCTCACTCACTGATTTCCTCATATAACCACTCACTCACACTCGCTCATTCACACCTTCACGCACCCATTACTTAAATATTTCCTGAGGTTTCCGGTGTGCCGAGATTCGTGCTGGGCGATGGTGGTGACCAAGATGAGTCAGGCCTGGGCCTTGCCCTCAAGGAACCCTGGGGTCAGATGAGATGACAGATCCACACGTTGATGGACAGGGGTGTGCAGAGGCGGGGAGTCTAAGGAGAGTCTTTTTTTGGTTTGGCGGGTTAGGAAAGGGTTTCCAGAGGAGGGGCCATTGGAGCTGGATTTTGGAGGAGCAGGAGGTGCCAAGCAAGGGTGGAGGAGAGCTTGTGAGGAGGTCCTTTTAGCATGAGCAAAGACAGGGAGGTGTGCAGGAGTATTACTGTCTGTAGATGCCCAGGCAGGCCATTCAGGCTGGAAGATGATGAAAAGGTGGGCAGAGGCCAGGATGAGGAGCTTGGACTTTGTTCTGGGGATGGAGGGTGGTGGTAGTAGGGAGCCATGGAAGAGTTTAGAAGCAGGGGAAGATCTGGTCAGAGCTAGAGCCAAGAACTGGAGGAATGAGACTGGAAGCCAGTAAGTAGCCCAGAAAGTAACTTGAGCAGGAAAGAAAGGATGGATGGAGCCTGGAATCGGCCAGAGGCTGAAGGGATAAGGCAAAGATTCAGGAGGAAGAAAGAACAGAATATGGGGTTTCATGAGCTTATGGAGTGTGGGGGTGTCCAGGACAGGACCCAGTGCTGTGGTCTGGGGGATGGTGAAGCCATTCTTGATATGGAGTCAGAAAAGAGGAGCAGGTTGGTGGTGATGACCGGGCAGAGATGAACAACGGGTCCTGTGTGCTGGACAAAGGGAACTGTGACTCAGGCCAGTGGGTCTGGACCTTCTGGGAGAGTTCTGGGCTATGGTTCCCTCCCCCATCATAGGCCCTAATTTAGAA
>NW_017732174.1:222742-238482 GCF_001890085.2 Hipposideros armiger | reverse complement strand
GCATTAAAATGTTTCATGACCTCTAAATACACACACACACACACACTCACACACACTCCCTGCATCAACCTCCCTTGAATTATTTCTCATCCCTTTTACAGCTGAAGTCTTGTGGTGCATCCACTGGCTCAGTCCCTTATCTTCCATTTCTTCCTCAACCCTCTTCATCTGGCTGCCCGCCTCCCATGGCCCTGCAGTGGTTCTGAACAAGGTCACCGAGGACTCACCCGCTCATTGCTGAGGCCTGAGGGTAACATTTGGGTCCTCATCTGACACAGACCACTCCCTCCCGTCTGACATTCCCTTTGCTTTACATCCTCTTCTTTCCTTGTCAGTTTCTTCCCTCTCCAGCTGCTCCTTTGAACCCTCCAGGGCTCACCTTTCACTGCCCACCCTTTACTGGGGGCTATGGTCCTTGGGGCTGTGTCCTGGCCCTCTGCTTGTCCCACCTGCCCTGTCTTCCTGTAGAGGTTCTAGTCCCTCAGCTCCAGTCAGAAGTGAGCACCCAACCCACTCTCCTGCCTCTTGGATTCTCACTAATACCTTTTGATCTTTCCGTGTGCAAAACAGCCTTCAGCATCCCTCCCACACACCTGAGCCTCTTTCCAGTAGACAGCCTCACTGTCCACCTGCTCCCCTGGTCAGACCTGAGTGACATTGTGGTCCTCTTGCTCTCCTGTCACCTGTTCCATCCTCAATAAGCCCTATTCATCCAGCCTGTTATGGTTCTGGGATCTGCTCCACCCCTACCCTCATGGCCTCTGCCCCTGCTCAGGCCTATCTTCTCCACACCCAGCCTCCTCTGCTGCCACCAGGGCTCGTCTTGCCCTTTTCAGCCTATCCCTCAATGTCTCAGAAGGCTTTTCAGTGCATGAGCTGATCCCGTCCCTCTCCTGCTCCAAGCCCTTCTGCATCTCCTACTGCCCTTGTTATAAGCCAAATCGCACTCCAGGCCCTTGAGGATCTGCTCCTGCTGACCACTCCAGGCCCCTCAGGACATTCCCCACTTTGCATCTAACCTTCTGGCCAGGCAGAGAGAGGCCTTGATCACTGTCCACTGGCTCTCACAGCCTTGCATATTTCTTTTGCTTAGCAAACTTGTGCTCATCCGTTAAGGTCAAGCTTGGATCACCTCCTTTGTGAAGCTCTTCTTGACTATCACAGATGGAGCCCATGACAGCCTGTGTCTGCCCCCATCTCTTCCCCCATTCTCCCTGAGTCCCTTGAGGGCAGGCCCTGGATAGAAACCATCTCTGCCCCAAACCCAGGGCCTACAAAAGGGCAAGGCTACAGTCTTGGTTGAGGGACTGAGTGACTGTCGCAGCTGGGCAGAGCTGGGGCCTCCAGAATTTTGGGTGACCAGTTTGTTTCTGGTATCCTGTTAGCTTTGCTCTAGTTCTCTAGGTTTGGGTTTCATTTGGTGGGTGCTGGGGTTGGGTTGGTAAAGGGGAGTATCTGAGAACACAGAGTGCCCTGGAGCTCTACCTGGATTAAATGTGCAGGGGAGGTGGGTCTGTTATGGGGGAGTCCTCAGGACCTGGAAGTTGGGCCCCCAGCCTTTTATTCCAGTCCCAGGTTTCTCGGTTCCCAGCCGCAGAGTTGATGCTGCCCCCTGGTGGACGATCCCACTTGCGAGAGGCCAAACTAATTAAATACTTTTATTTACAAACAAAAACAAACCGACCTGCAGGTAGGGCCAGGCCCCGCCCCTGCGGTGGTTGCAGCAGCAGAAGGCAGTGGTGGCGTGCAGGTCCAGCCGTCTAGGAGACTGGTTTGAGTGAGCCCCCTCCCCCTCCGTCGTCTCCCCACCTCACTTAAGGCACAGACCACCCCCTCCAGCCGCCCGAGGCAGGGAGGGAGCGACCGGAGCGGCCAGGAGCCCCTTGTAGTCACCGTCCTTCCCTGGGCGCATTCACCACGGAGGCCGATGCAGATGGGAACAAGAAGCCTTTAGTGTCGCCCCCCACAGCCCCCACGTCCCCACGCGGCCTGGCTCCCGCTGGTGGCTCAAACCGGCGGCAAGGAGGGCCCAGGCGGAGTGAGGATCAGGCGGATACGCTCCACGCACAGCGCTGCTGCCTGCCGCGTCTCCTGGCACACTGCTGCCAAGCTCAGGAAGCCATGTGGCAGGTCCTCCACAACGCGCAGCGTCACAGGCTTGCCCACGTTTCGCAGCCGTCGTGCAAACATGACCGAGTCGTCCAGGATGGGGTCCAGCGCGCACGCCTACAGGACGGCGGAGATGGGGCACAGGGAAGCAGCAGATGAGCCAAAGGAAGGGGAGGGACACGTGGACATACGGAGGAGGGAGACATGATGGGGAGTTACAGAATGAGTTTAATTGGGCTCTCTGGCCTCTGCCCGTCTTTTCCTTCCCCCAGAGATCTACCATCTCTTTCCCCTTTCCCTGACTCTTCAAGCCCTGTGGTTGCTCCACAGCCCTATGGAGCTCAACAAGATTGCAAAAGAAAATGGCAGCCCTGACTCCCTTCTGCCCTCCCGTTCCAGGCACTCCCTCCTGGTGGTACACCTCTCCCCTCAGGCCAGGCCCCGCCCCAAGCTCTCTTCCCCAGGTGCACCTGCTCCCCACCCGCCCCACTTCTCACCGGTTCGTGGTCCCCATCTGGTGCTTACCACAATGTGCACTGGTGGCAGGCTCTGCAGCATGCTGTCAGGTGCCAACAGCGGTGACATGAAGGGGTTCTTGGCGATGGGCGATGAATACAGGGGCATCCGCGTGGGACCCTGGCTGGAGCGCCTGGGGTGGAAGCCCTCCGGGAAGGCGGCACTAACACTGTGGCCTCTGTTTTTGGTGTTCGACTCATCCTGGGCCTCAACCTCTTCTGGCGCACCCTCAGACCCAAGTAAGAAGTTGACGTCTGAGGGTGTGGAGGGGCCGAGTTTCTCGGCTGACAGTGACAGCTCAGAGGTGTTCGATGTTTCCGTGCTGCCCCTGAGGCTCAGGTCATGCAGTGTCAGGCTCTTGAGGGGGTCTGTGCCCAGCGGGTCCTCAGGCTGGGCCAGCGCTGCTTCAGACACGCTGCGCCGCATTGGCTCTATGAGAAGAGCAGGGTCAGGGGCTGGTGGGGGCAGATCAGCTGGGTTGGGTGTGTGTGTGGCTGGCAGGGAAGGTGATAGGAGGGGCAGAGGCCTCTGGAGGAGAAACTGCATCCTAGGAAGGGCTGTGGAGGCCTGGAGTGTTCCCCTAGACACCTTCCTTGGGGAGGGATGGGGAGCTCCCTGGTGCCCAGGAGCAACTCCAAGGCCATGTGGAAGGAGTCACGTGGTCCTGGAGGTGCAGCTGTGTTCTCATGGAGGGGTGTGGATGTGTGTGTGTGTGGTGACTGGGAAGGTTAAGAGCAAGTCATTTTTACCTCTGGGAGTCTCCGTTTCTTCATCTGTACAAAAGGGATAAAAATAGTCCTTCATAGGAGGTGCTGAGGACTCAGTGGCCTAAGATATGGGATTAGGTATTGCTACCTCCTGGGAGGTCATAATATATCAGTATTAATATTTTATTACCAGGCTTGGCACCCTGTTCCAGATGCCTATGCCTCCTGGTCCAGCATGAGGCCCAGCTAACGTATGGCCACTTGACACAGAGGGTGTGAATGGATTAAAGTGGAGTAGGGAGCTGGCCCATATGGCTTGAAAGGGAGCTAAAAAGAGTATTGGAGGCATATTAGATTCCCAGGGATCCCCTACCTGTTGTAGCCACATAGATCTGTTCCCAAAATGTCCTTTGTGTTCTTCAGTTTTATCCCTTCCCTTTGGGTGACCAGGCAAGCAAGTATCCAAATAATGCTACAGATCTGCTTCCGGCCCACCTGGTATGCCCACCTTGGCCTCAGTTCCATTAATTTTATCAGGCCCACGCTGCTTACCACTAGGACAAGGACCCTGTATTTTCCAGTTGTTTTTCACTTGTCTGTATATATCCATGAAGGCAAAATGCGAGATATGAGAATAATTGTATAAGTGCTCTGTGACCCAGGGGTTACTGGAACAGAGCTGTTGGTGAGAGTCACAGGGCACAGCCAGTCAGGGTTGCTGGCATTTTCTAAGAGCACCTACTGTGTGCCAGGTATTATGCTGGGTTCTTGGCACAAATGGGTGCATGCAGTTCTTACAACCACCTTATGAGGCAGGTACTCTTGTTGTACCCATTTCACAGAGGAGCAAAGCAAGGCTCACAGATACCATTATTTACCCACGTCACCCAGCAACCGCTAAACTAGTGTTTCTGCAGGGGGCCCTAGGGGCTTACACCTGTCTGACACCTTTAGCCTACAAGGAAACCCCAGTACTCAATCGTCTATTTGTCTAAAATTCAAATCCCTTTTGTTTTTGTATTTATTTGCATCTATTTGAATATCCTAAAATTAAAAAACTTAAAACACATCCAATTGGTATAACTTTCTGAATAATAATTTTCTGAATATTCATCTGCTTTTGAACATGCAATTCCTATTAACTCAGAAAATACTGCTGATTTGCTAGAGATAGAAAATAAGTTGAGTTGGTTGTGCTTTAAAATCCTTAAAATGTTAAAAAATGGTGGGAAAACATGGATCCTTGGATGGAAATGATTTTGGCTGCCTGAGGGTCCTGCCACCCACCCAAGGCTGGGAATCTCTTCGACTTCCTGAGGTCCACCCAGTCTGTTGATATCCCTGCCCCAGCCTCATAGGTCTGCTCCTGGAGTTGGGGTATTATCCCCATGTACCTCTGTTAAAAGTCTGGAAAGAATCTTAGAGAGCTAGATTCCCATTTGAGGGCCCAAGGGATTCTAGTAGCCTTCTCAGGACTAAAAACCAGGACATGGGCAGGCTTTTCTGAGTCATTTCCCAGGGTGCCTTTCTGGGAAAGACTGTTTGGAAAGCTAAATCTTATAGTTCCTGGGACTGGGATGAACTAGGGGACCAGAAGTCCCTGAACTTCCAGGATGTGGACTGTTGTAGAAAATCAAGGCTTTGTGACAGAGACCAGGGATAGATATGGGGCAGAACCAGGAAGCTGAGCTTTGCTTCTCTGAATGCCCCAGGGCACGGCCCCTTTCCTGCCCCAGGACTTGTGGTGTGCCAGGTTGACTCTCCTGGGCATCCCGGATGAGTGCCTGAGGGAGGGCCACACTCACCTCCCATGGACACTGATTTCAGGTGGGACTTGTGCCCGCTCAACTCCAGGAAGGAGTTGAGCCACGAGGAGGCACTCAGGCGGAGGTCCCTGAAGAGCAGGGCTGTGTCCCGCCGTACCAGCCCCATCATGCCCAGCGCCTTCTGGTCCGAGTCAGAGTGGTCCTCTGTCTCCCCACCTGCGGAGTGTATGTGGGGGCTGAGTTGATCCCTTCTCTTTCTGGGACCAACACCCAGAGCTTCAGACATCTGTGCCCCCAGGGACCCAAGAATAGCTGATCACTTCAGTAGGAGTCTTAGATTCCTCAGCCCTAGGAGACTGGGCTCTAGCCCATCCCTGCAGGCCCCAGGCATCCTGGCCCCTTAGTCCCGGCTATGGGGGTGTGGGCCTTACCCGCATAGGCACTGACGCACTTGCAGAGCACGCTGAGGGGAAGCAGGGGGTCCATGAGGCTCATAAGGCGGGAGGGAGAGGCGGTGGACTGCAGCATTGTGGCCGGGTAGGCTGCCATGATGCCATCTGGCACCCGCACCCCATAGGCTGCTGCCCGAAGGGAGACGGTGAAGCAGAGGTTCCCGCCTGCGCTGTCCCCTGCGAGGCATATCCTCTCGCCTGTCGAGCCTGGTTTGGAGGGGGGTTTGGTTATACCTGGCATGGGGGAACTCAAGCTCTGGGCCAGGAGTGCTGGGTTCTCAGAGGGAGGGTGTGGGGGCCCCAACTCCAAGGTCTAGCCAACTGCATGGTTAGACACTGGTAAACTGATGCAGGGATTTGGACCCATTTGGAAGATAGCAATCAGAGGACCAGGATGACTTAGGAGATAGAGAGGCCTGGAGATCAGGAAGCTCTGGGGAAGCTTGGGAGGCTGGAGGGTGGAAGTAAGGAGGATGGTGGGGGTTGGGGAAGAGGGGACACAGAGAGAGGGAGGGAGATGGAAGCCAGGGTTCAGGCTGTCAAGGGGCCATGGGCCCTGTGCTGTGGGGCACAGTCCCACCCTGCTCTGTGTCTCCCAAGATGTAGGAAGTGGGGGGTCAGAGGAGCTGAAAAAGTGGGCTGGAGATGTCAGGGGGTGGGGCAACAGGAAGGAAAGAAAAGGTCAGAGAAGACCACCTGAGGGTGGTGGGAGAATGGAGTGTCAGGGCTGGAGTAGGGAGCAGGAGGCAGAGGAAGTGGTTGATAGAAGGTTGGTTGGGTAAGTAGTGGGGCAATGGGGAGAGAGCGCTGAGGCAGAGATGGAGGCGTGGGCAGGAGCGGGTAGACAGGTGGCAGAGGGCTGGGTGGTAGGAGATGGAAGGGGAGGCAGGGGATGCAAGACTGAGGCTTGAGCAATGAAATGGCTCCCCTGTGGTGTGGGCTAGGGGCTGAAGCAGGCTGGGGCAGGAACGGGAGCTGGTGACAGTGAGGGCTGGGCTCACCGAGGAGGGCGCAGTGCTTCACGGCCCAGCAGTAGGCGTAGAAGCACTCCTCCAGAGCTCGGGGGAAGGGGGCCTCGGGGGCCAGGGAGTAGTCGATGGAGAGGATAGGGACGCCCAACTCCTGGGCCCAGCTCTTGAGGTAGGGCTCGTGGGACTTGGAAGTCTGGGCCACGAAGCCACCCCCGTGGAAGTGCACGATGAGGGACTGTGAGCGGGGTGCCTGCTGCGGCCGAGGCCACAGGTCTAGGCTTCTCGGACCCTCAGACTTCACCAGGCGGCTGAGCTCCTCACTGTCCTGGGGGAAAGAGAGGAGGAGGCAAAGAGGTGGGTGAGGATAGGGGGGCCTGTGTGGGCCCCCCCAAAGGGATGTACTCAGGGAGACAGAAGGGAATGGAGGATGGAAGCGAAAGAAGGGAGGCATCTGGTTGCGGGTGGGTGTTGGGGAGGGGCTGCCCATGCCCTTCACTCTGTACTTGTTCCTGGCTGAGGAAGGGGCCCTACCTGTCCTTCACGCAGGTCGTAGGAGATGAGCCTGACGAGGACTGGCCCGGGACCCGTGTGGGCCAAGGGGGGTGAGATGGTGACTGTGAGCTTGGGGTCAGCGATCAGCGGCATTTCAAAGGCCTCTGGTGGCAGGCTGAGCAGGCGGCTTACCCTCACAGTGGCCGATGCCATGTTTGCTAGAGACTGGTGGGAGAGAACAGAATGCTAGAGCATTGGGGAGGGGCGGCATACAGGGGTCCCCCTCACAACTCCCCTCAGATGCCCCTTTTTTCTCTTATGTGCCATCCCTTGGCTTGGAGCCCTGCAGAGACCTGGTGTGGCCTAGATTGGGTCTCTGGGCTTCAGTGTCCCCATCTTGTAACAGGTTGGGGGCTCTCACTGGGCCTCATGCTCACCGATAGCACCTCGATCTCAGTGATATTCCAGAAGGCTTTCCAGAAGTGCACATCCAGGTTCTGAGTGATACGCTCAAACTCGGCCCCACGCAGCTCTGGGTCGATTGCAAAGCGGCCGCTGGTGAAGAGGGAGCTGGCAGCCACACCTGGGAGTTGGGGGGAGGGGGTGTCAGGGAAACCAAGTGGGCCAGGCTGTGGGGGCAGAGTTGTGGAGGGAGGGACAGACAAGAGGGGAGGGGTGGTACGGACAGGGCCCGGCTGGCCAGGACTCACTGAGACCGGTTTCGTTGCGTTTGTAGTGCTCCCCGAAGGATACCAGCCCGATGGAGATGGTCTGCAGGAATGGCCTGATGGCGGGTGTGAACTGTGGAGAGAGGCTGCAGTTACCCACTGCCCAGAAGAGGGACTGGGGGCAGGAAGGAGTGAGGGGCAGACACTGTCATTCAGCAAACATTTAGTGGACTCCTACTGTGTGCCAGGCACATACTATATAATGCCAAGTAATAACTAATGCTTTGAAAACACAATAGGTGGAGGGGACACAGAGTGATGACTAGGGGTCAGGCTACTTAGATGGTCTCCAGGAAGGGACTTGAGAAGGGACCCGAATGGAGCGAGGCTGTTCTTGCAGAGGGCACAGCAAGTGCAAAAGCTTTGAGGCGGGCAGTGCTGAGGGTGGATAAGAAAAGCTGGGGCCAGACTGGCTGGAGCAGAGTGAGCTAGGGGACAGGGGCAGAGGGTGAGCTCAGAGATGCAAAGGAGGCTCACACAGGCCTGAGGAATTTAGATTTATTCCAACTGTGGGGTGGAGCCACTGGAGGGTTGTAAGCTGGAAGTAAGATGACACAGGGATTTCCTGAAAGTCAGTGAGGACGGCAGTGGGGACCGGGTATGGGGCAGCAGGAAGGCAGATGGGAGACGGTCAGAGATAGGGCCAGAGATCTTGAGGCAGAAAGACAGCCAAAGGGGGAGACAGCATCTGAGAGGAGCCAGGCAGCTCAGGAAAGACAATGGGGAGACAAGATCAGAGAAAAAAAGCCACCGGAGGCTGAGCATGGGGCCAGCAGCATTCTTCTGTTCATTTGGCAAATACTGGCCCAGGTCCTACTGCACACTAGGCACTGGGCTGGAGCAGGAGCTGAGCAAGACCCAGACAGGGGAGGCCTCTCCCCTCCTGCGGCTGACATGTTATGGGGGGAGGCTGTCCTGTAACAGCACAGCTAGCCCTCAGAGTTGCTGTCAGGAATGGCCCTGCCCCTGGCTGGGGGCCCAGAGAGCCAGAGAGCACAGGGGTGCCTGGCCATTGTGGCTGGATGCTGGCTGGGGTGGCTGTAGGATCTCTCTCCCGTGACTCCAAGGTCATGGCTGGGACACAGGGAGGAGCTGGCTGGCCCAGCTGGGCTGATCAATATTTGTGGGTTCAGCTCAGGAGAGGGGAAATTCCCCCAAACACCCAGGCTGGGTTGATGAGGACAGCATGTCCCACAGGGAAACACGGAAAGGTAGGGTGAGATAGAGGTTGAGAGACTGCCAAGATCAGCTAACACTGAGGTGGGGGGAGGCCCTGAGAGGATCTGAAGGGCTACAGGGTCACGCAGCTCCAGAAAGTCCTGCTGGGGTTCCCTGATGTGGCTGGGGACTGGGGGACCTGGCACTGACCCCAGACAGTGGCAATTGGGTCTCTGCTCTGAGCCTGTTCCCTCCACCCCCCAATTTTCTGAGTCACCAAGCTACTTTTCCTAGGAATCTGAAGGCCTCTAGGCTGCCTCCCTCTCAGTGCTGTGATGGGCTGTATCTCCCAGAGGGTGGTCTGGGTGGGCAGAGGGTAGGAGCTTGCAGTGGGCAGGGGTCAGGGTCCTAGTTCAAAGGAGATAGGGGTTTCAACTAGGTTTTCTTCACTATCACCAACTTGGATACATTCCTTTGCCCTCCCCCGTGAAAATCCTGATTCTACAGCTCCTTAGGTGAGTCAAAAAGCCCAGGCAGACCTGGGTCAAGTTGGGTCTCTTGAACTTCCGTAAAATGGGGTTTGCAACCTCCCACCTAGGCCTCCAGTGGGGATCACTAACGGGGTGTGCGCTTACAAATGGGCCTTTGAGAACAATACTGACTACCCTCTTAGGGGGTCTCAAACTCCAATGATTTTGGGGGCCAGACAGGTCATATAAAAGAGTGAATGGATCCCCTAAGTGTACAACGATAGACAGCAGTGGGTGCCTGGTGCAAAAAGCTATGCTAGTTAAAGATTTCTTGCTACATGGTGGATTCAGCTTGGAGGCCACACGTTTGAGGTCCCTGTGGGGCTCTGTCTGCTCTGTCTGAGCTCCAGACAGCTTCCCCTTTCCCTGTCTGCAGGTTTCTGAATCATGACCCTTGTGGTTATTCTACTATTATATTGGGCCAAGTTAGGGGTCACCTGGTACCTTCATCTGGACCCAGAGGGCCAGGGCGGGGGCTCACCTGGAAGCCCAGGCAGCGGCCATAGAAGCAGCCCTTGTGCAGAGTGACATACTCGCGCAGGAAGTCGGCGGTGATCCCCTCATCACCCTCGAAGAAGAGCTCCCCGGGCTGGTTGGTGGTCAGCAGGCGCTGGGCGTAGTAGGTCAGGGCGCGGAGCTGCGTGAGGGCAATCAGGTAGGCCTCCAGCTCTGCCAGGTTGTGGCTGGCGCGGAAGAAGATGCTGCGGCGGTTGGAGGCCACATAGCGCGACTTATGCAGCAGGTGTGCCAGGCAGCAACGGGCCGTGTGCACCAGGCTGCGGTACCCGTTGGCTGGCGTCTCTGCGTCCAGGTCAAATAGGTGCGCCACGCCCAGCAGGTGGCCCAGGGCTGGCTCCAGCCCCAGCGCCTGCTCCCGAATTCCCGCAAAGACTCTCGACAGCCGCCGTACTGTCTCCCCAGGGCCTTGGCTCAAGAAGAAGGCCATGTTGTCCTCCGCCAGCGTCACCAGTGACTGTGTCATTGTGTGTAGGTCCATGCTGTGCATGAGCCGCGAGGCTGCAGGAAGATGGAGAGGCTTATCAGGCAGGGCTGGCTCACTCCTTGCTCAGCTGGGACCCTGGGCTCCAGGAGTCCTGGCTCTATCCCCCTCCTCTCTCAGATCCAGGAATCAGAACCCAGCTTTCACCTTCGGACCCAAGGCTGGAGTCTAGGGTCCCCATCCCCTTCTTTTCTTAGGACCCATGAGCCCAGGTACCCAGACCCTGTTTCACTCCTCAGTTGCTAGGAGTTTGATCCCTCAGCCCATCCTTCCTCAGACACAGGAATCCAGGTACCTGGATTCAGGCCTCCTCTTCAGGTTCTAGGAGTCCCTGCTCTCTCCTCTACCCAGGAGTCTTCCTACCCCTTTCTATCTTTCAGGGACCCAACAGTTCAGGCATCTGTCTCCATTTACTCTCCTGGGCCCAGGACTCCTTCTAGGTTCTGGGAAATCTGGACCCCAGTTGGTACCCTCTCAGGACCCAGGAGTTCAGGCCCCCATTCTCCCTCCTTCTCAGGCCTCAGGTGTCACCCACAGGCCCTTTCCCTCAACCAATATTTGGGAGAATTCAGCCCTCAGCCCACTCATTCTCATCTACCTGATGGTGTCCCAGAACACTGATCCCAAGCACAGTTTTCCTTCTGAACCCAGGAGTTCATCATTCTAGCCTTACTTAAAACTGGAGTCACTCTTGGCCCTTCCTTGTCCCTCAAGTCTGGCTGTGGAACTCCCTCCAAACTCCAGCTTCCTCCCTCTTTCTCTGCAGGGTCCCAGAGCTTGGTTGTACTCCTCCCCGACCTGGGCCCCCTGGCCTTTGAGCCTGTCCACTTGGCTTAGATTGCACGGGCCACCCCTGCTCCCCTGCCTGGAACAGCAGTACTCATAGTCATCGCTGTCACTGACCTTGAGCTCATTCTGTGCCAGACCCTGTGCTAAGAGCTTTCTGTGTGTTTGCTCATTTGTCCTCGCTCTTTGAGACCCAGACTGCATCGGTTCATGGTTTAGCTATTAGTGGTATCATCCCATTTTACAGGAGAGGAGACTGAGGCTAAGAGGTGTTAAGTAAGGAGCTGAAGACTGCATTGAAAGCGCCAGAGCAGTATTCAAACCCAGATCTCTGGGTCCAAAGCTCTCTTCCTCCTGGGGCTCTGGAGGCTGGGCCTCGCTCTGGTTCTCAAAAACTTGCCCTGGACTAGGCCTGACTGCCCACACTCGAGTGTCCCCCTTGGTGGGGATGCTGCCCTCTGCTCCAGACTCTTCCTGCAGCCCACCCAGCACCTTGCCTGGCTCCTGGGTGGATAGTCCCACCCCCACCCCCACCCCCAGTGTCTCCTCTCCCTTCCAGGTCCTGGTGTTTGGCAGCGGCCATTCCTGTCTCCCAGCTGGCCGTGCACTCACCCCTCCAGGCCTCTTCGGAGCTTCCCCCAGGCTTGGACTGCTGGACTGTAGGACTGTGGCTCGTGCCTGGGGTGATAAATCGGGGGAAGGGCCCAGTCTGCCCAGGGTGTGGCCACTGCTGCCTGCACCTCCCACCCACAAGGGACAGTGAGAACCACGTGCTGTAAATAGAGCACAGAGCTCAACTCCCTGCCCCCCTGCCTGCTCCCAGCCCCAGCTCAACTTGGAGTCCTTGTCCTAGGCTCCTCTTACTGAGAATCCTGGCATCCCCAGCCCCCTCCTCCTTCAGACCGAAGAGCGCAAGGCCCCCAGCCTCCTTTGGACCCAGGAGTCTCAAGCCCCTGTCCTGAACGAACTCCCCTCTCACCCAGCCGGGCTGCCCTCCCGCTCTCCAGGGTGCTCTCAGGGAGCAAAAGCCCCATGACCTCAGCTCCCGCCCCTCAGGCTGGCCCTGGCACAGGCGGCCCCAGCTGTTATGGGGAGAGAGAGGGTAGCCAGCCCTGCCTGTCCCTCCTGGGAGGACAAAAGCCGATTAAGGGCAGTGCCAAGCTCGGCTAGGGGCCTGAGCCACAGGTCCTACTGTGTGGTGTTCCCACACCAGGCGCCGTATATCTGCCACTTACGCTTCACAGCCCAGCCTGCTATGACTGTCCTCCTCACATACAGAAAATCAAGGCTCCAGGAGACACTTCATTCGTGTCAATCCACGTGCACCTTGCCTAACCAGCTTTTTCATCCTTTAGGGCAGCGGTTCTCAACCTTCCTAATGCCGCGACCCCTTAATACAGTTCCTCATGTTGTGGTGACCCCCAACCATAAAATTATTTTCGTTGNAAGGCATTCTACATGCTAGGAAACTGGTCAAGTTTTTTTTAAAACCTATATTATCTTTGCTATGACTATGTCTGATTCTTTTCTATACCTGCTTTTCCCCCCCACTTAGCTCTTACCTCAGAAAAGTTTTTTGAAAGAGCAAAAGAATACAAAGTTGGGCAGTGAAGAGAGAGAGAGAGAGAGAGAGAGAGAGAGAGAGAGAGAGAGAGAGAGAGAGAGAGAGAGAGAGAGAGAGAGAGAGGTAGAGAGAGGTAGAGAGAGGTGGTGGGAAGAAGTGTGTGTAGATATAGAATCTGGATTGAGTTTGGAGTGAACAGAGTAAAGTGGGTGGGTCATCTGGATTGAATGTGAGTTGCCAGACCCCATTTGAAAGAAACGATTTTGACCTATTACGTTTAAAAATATTTATTGATTTCTGATTGCTAGTTGCGGGTTGTATTTAAGGTCAGATGGGACCAGCTAGGAAGCCGGGGTTTCCTGGTTTCTTTCAGATAATTAAGCTTACTAAGCCTGGGTAAGGAGAGGGCACGGGAAAAGACTGATAAGAGAACTCACTGGAGGGAACAATAATCAAAGTAATCGAGGAAAAAATGCCTTTTGAGAACGCGAATGATTTAGGGAGTGAGGACAGGGAGGGGGAGCCTGAGGTGGGAGAAGAACATCCTCTAGGGTGCTTACTGCCTTCTTGACTGAGAATGTTTCATTGGGGGAGTGGGCTCTCAGAGCTCCTACAGAGGCAGAGCGAAGCTTGCTAGCTGACAACGTTTGATAAATTGCTGGCAGGCTCTGGAGCGCTTGTTTGGCTTCCGGTGGTGCCTTCGGTGCCCTAGGGTGAAAATAAAGGGGAGAGACTTCTATTAAAAAACATTTTAAAAATTTATTTTTATGAGAGCTTTTAAAGTTATAAAAGTAAGACTCATCCAGTGGAAAAAAATATATATCCAGGAAAAAGTAAAAGGACACCTCCCNCGCGACCCACAGGTTGAGAACCGCTGCTTTAGGTCTTAGCCTGTCACCTCCTTTAAGAGGCATTCCCTAACTGCTCCTCCCCATCAGAGGCATGGCCCCCACCCCCAGCACTATTTTCTGCCATCATACTTAAATGTTCTTCCTAGAATTTTACACATGTACAAGTACACATTTGCTTCTTTACATGTTTGTTGTTTGTCTCCCCCGAGGGGGAGAACCAGGCTTCAGAGAGCTGATACGTGTGGAGATCGGGCTCTTTAGGAAAAAGACTATAAAAATCACAAATACAAAATTAGATATAGGGTCTTGGAAGGGGCCAATGCAAATGAGGCCTCAGTGTCATCTACTTGGCTGGAGGTGAATCCTCCTGTTTCTCCCCCTTACGTGCTGTTCCCATGAAGGCAGCGGTGGCCCCAAGGCCTAGCACATAGGGCTCAGCAAGTATTTGAAGGAGGAAGGAAAGCATGAAGAGTCAGACTGGAGGGAGAAGATGATGGATGTGACCTTGGGAGAGGACCACCCCTCCCCAGGGCAGGCGAACAGGTGGAATGAGGCCTCTAGAGGCAGCTCAAAGCTTGGTGGCTATGACAACAGAATACTAGCCCTAGCCACTTGCCAGGTGATTCTGGCTGAACCTGGTTTCCTCATCTGTAAACTGCACTTGACCATTCTGCCCACAGAGGGTGGGAACTGCATTTTGTAAATGGTGCCCCCTGGGTGACCTGTTCTGCAGCTGTTTGCTTGGTGGTTCTCCCCTGGCCTCCCTCATGTGTACTGGGTCATTTTTCTCTGGCACACATCGCCCTCTAACATACTACATAATTGATTCTGTTTGCTGTCTCCCTCACTAGGTTATAGCCTCCCCGAGGGCAGGGACTTTGTGTTTTATTGCTGTACCCCCAACCCTTGCAGTGCCTGGTGTGCGGCAGTGTGCCACAGTGTGTGGTATTTATTGCATAATGGACTGTGGTTTCCCACTTTATAAAGCCGCTATTATTTACTTCCTGTCTCTGCGGTGGGGTTCTTTATTGAAGAAGAGGATGGAGGAGACCTGGACAGAACAAGTGACTTGCATAAAGCGGTGGGGAAGAGGCTGGATCCCAGGCCTTCCTGACTCCAGGGCCCTGCCCTTTGTCCTGGTCCAGGCTGTTCCCTGGGGGCTGGGCTGGGTGGAGCTGGCAGGAAGGGATGTTGAGATTGCCAGAAACTTGCCAAGAATCCCAGGCAGAGGGCACTGGGGCAGGAGCAGGCCCACTAGGACCGTGGGCGAGGACTGGGGCAGAGGTAGGGCAGAGGGGTCCTACTGCCTGGGCACCAGCTCTTTGCCCTAAAAAGCCACTGTGCAGCTGAACCCAGCCTGGATTTTGGCCCCTGGGGACTGAGCAGGGCAGTGGGGAAGGAAGTGGGGGGAGGATGGAGGAAGGGCCAGGCATGGGGCCTCAGAAGGGCAAGGGCTTCTGATGGGGAGAGGCCTGGGAGCAGATGTAGGAGGGGGGCCAGTGAATGTAGCCCTCCCAGTGAATGTGTTCCTTGAGAAAGAGCAAACACTGATCTAATGGCTGCTGTGTGTCAGGCCCTGTTCCCTTTATGTGCTTCACGTGAAGTAACTCATTTCATCCTCCCCATGACGCATCAGGTAGGGACCATTATCACCCCTTTTGGAAGATGAGAAAACTGAGATACAGATGACATGCCGCCCATGTCATGGTGTCATAGGTCACAGAGCCAGCAAGGGTGGCATCTCTTGTCTCTGCTGTGTTTCTGTGTGTATCTAAGTGTTGCTCCTTCTCTGTCATGTCTCAGTTGTGTGCTTTCTGGGTGGTCAGGCATGAGTGTGGAGGCTCACATGCATGTACGTATGTACAGGTCACGGCCAGTGTTGGTTCTTCTCGCCTGTGTTTATGGGTGGGTGTATCGACATTTTTTTCTCCACTTGTGCGTTTTTCTGTTTCTTGGTATGTCTGAAGGTATGTTTGTATGCATGTGTCACAGCTCGTTTGTGTTTCTCAGCCTGTGAGTGTATCTGTGTTTCTATTTCTCTCAGACTATGAGATTGTGTGGGTATGTGTTTATATGAGTATGGATGTATATTTGTGCATACTACGGTCTC
>NW_017732174.1:216298-222308 GCF_001890085.2 Hipposideros armiger | reverse complement strand
TCCAGCCTCCTCTCTTCCTCCCCTCCCTTGCTGAGTTTCCTCTGAGCTGTAATGTGCTGCTTCCTTAGGCCTCAAGATCTCTGCCATTGTGTTCCTTGGGTCCTTCCTGCCCCCTTGCCAAGCAGTCAACACTTGCTCATACTTGGGTCCAATGTCACCTTCTTGGGAAGCCTCCCTCTTACATTTTCTCAGGAATTTCCCTCTTGTTTTTATCACAGTTTATAACTATATCTGATTCGTGGGACTATTTGATTAATATTTGTGTCCACAGCCCACATGTGAGTGTGTCCTCACCTCTGAGAGCCCAGGACTATCACAAGTGTACAGTGAATGTCTGCTGAACGAATCTGTGCATCTGGAGCCTTTTGGGTCCAGAATCAAGGTTGGGCACACAGCAATTTTGAGCTCACACACTCCCTGCCCTCAGGAGACTGGGAGCAGCCATCTCTCTGCCCTCACTGGCCAGGTAAGGAAGCCCAGGTGACTTTGCTTCCTCAAAGCCTCGGTGTCATCATCTTGGAAATAACGTGATCATGACACTAGTGTCATTAGGTTATACTGGCAAGATCAAACTGATGACTAGGACTGTTCCAACCAGCCTGGATGCCCTTGGGCCAGGGGCGAGGTCTGATTCACCCAACTGAGGCCTGGTACCAGGGCAGGGCATCAGGAAATGACAGGCAGATCTCAGAGCTTTGGGGAATGAGCCTGTTTCAGTAGGTGGGCCAAGGATTTGTGAGGACTGGCTCAGCCATGTGCAGGGAGCCCTGCCCAAGAGGATTCTGACTTCTCATGACAACCCTAAGCATGGCACAATAATTATTATCCCCATGTTACAGACCTACAGTTCCTTCACTTATTAATTCAATAAATATTTAAGTGCTTATGTGCCTGGCACACCAGGCTCTGGAAATGCAAAAGAAGGCAGACACAGCCCTATTCTTAAAGGAGCTCATTGTCTAGTGTGTGTGTGGGTAACCTCCCCTCCTGAGGGCTTGCTGTGTGCTGGTGCCAAACACATTACATTCACTCAAACCTCGCAACAGCCCTACAAGTCAGGCACTTTCATCATTATGTCCATTTTAGAGCCAGAAAGTTGAGGCAGGGGAGGAGGGAGCCTGTTGCCCAGTGTACCACAGGTCATAGCCTGAGGAACCAGGTCTTCTATGCCCATGTACTTAGCCATGGTCTGTACTGCCTCTGGGCACTCTGTCCTGCTTATGAGGCTGTCTTGCCGTGTGACAGCAAATGCCCTACGGCACGAGTCTGAGTCAGTTTGAGCCTGCATGTGTCTGGAGCCAACTCTAGTTCTGTCCTTGGCAGGGATGAACAATGCAGTGTATGGCAAGGAGAACAATGAGTTTGGGGATCCCTGGGGCCCAGGAACTATGTCAGTTTCTTTTCTGCACAGGAACTTCCCACAGGTCCTCACTTGGATTGACAAATATTCCAAAGAGAGGGAGCCTCTGCCTGAGGCTTGCAACATCGCCATTGGTCTGTCAGTCTTTCTCTAACCTGCTTAGAGCCGTAAATAATGTGACACCCTAGGGAACCCAGGTGGCAGCCCTTCCTTCTTCTCCTGAGGGAGGGTGTGGTGGTTGGAAGCCAACACAGGAACCCCTAGTCCTACAAAGAGTGTGGGAGAGGAAGTTAGGCCCCAGGGGAGTCAGGCTGAAGCAGGTGGACTGAAAAGAATGGATGAACAGACTGAATGAGGGATGGGAGCACAGGTCTGTTTTGAGCTGTACTGGCCCCCTGGCATTGCCCACTCTGGGGTGCCCCTTCCTCCCAAATTACCGTGACTCACCCCTAAACTTCCTCTTTCGGCAACAGCTTATAAACCTCTTCCTTATCATTTTCTCAAGAGTGCCAGAGACCTGAAAATCGGCGCTAGAACCATTTCCCAGGTGGGAAACACTGAAGGCAAGAGTTGCCTACAGTCACGCGACGAGTACAGAGCCAGAGCGGGAAGCCTGGTCCAGGAGACTCGCATTTTGGACTCTCCACCCAAGGCAGTAGTGGGGCGTCCGATAGTCTCTATGCTGGGGGTATATTCCGCTCTCACATCACCCCCCTCTCACAATGGATCATCCCCGCACGTCCATTGCAGAGCAGCAATAGGCCAGTCCACGGACTCCCCTACTTCTCGTGGAGGTGGGTCAGTCCAGTCACTCAGTCCCCAGTTCCCAGTGCGATGTCCAAAGTTCCTTCCGGGCTGTTGCCAGCCCCCGCGCGCTCACCTTTGGTCTTGACTTTTCGCCACCGCCGGCGGCTACGGCTCTTGGACCCCTTTTTGTCCTTCTTCGAGGCCGGGGCCCCAGCGGCCCCGGCGGGCCCCTCTCCCTCGGCTGACTCCATCAATTCTCCTGGGTCCCTGCGCGAGGACCAATTCCAGCCGCTAAGCCCCGCCCCGGGAGCCAATCCAGGTTACACACCACCGGCGAGCCCCCATACCACCCAATCCTGGGCTTGCTCCTCTTTGTGTCCCGCCCCCTGAGCGATCCGGCCCTCGCGCCACTGCTAAGGCCTAGCCCCGCCCCCTCATACGCATTAAAGGACCCGCGACCAACAAAAATGCAGCCCTGGAGGCGGCGATAAACGTCCTTCAGGCAGGGCTAGGGAGTCGCACGGTGGACACCCTAGCAGAGAAGCCTCGATATTATGACATGTTGGTTTTCAGCCTCACCTTCCCACTCACCTTCCCACGTAGGTATCCCCTAGAATGCGACCCGGCGCATCCGCTGGAGGGGGAGAACTGGGTGCCGCTGAGCCACTGCTTGGGGGTAGGGGGCGGGGCCAGGTCCTCGGGCAATTCAGAGCCGGGGCGGGGCGCTAGCGCTGGAGGTGTGGCTCTGCCTGCGAGCCGTCGGAGGAGGAATCCTCGCCTTCTCCCCAACCCTTGCCTCCTTGTTAATTGCTCTCTTTCTCGCGGTTCTTTTTTCTGCCCTCTCCTCCCCACGAGAATGGGGGAGGGGCAAGGAGAATGCTCCGCACCTGCGCATTAGCCCCAAAAGCGGGCCCACCGGTAGGGAGGAGCGGCGGTGGAGGAAGCGCCGCGCACCTGGGAAAAGGCGGGAAACAGAGGAGGCTTCCGGCTTGCGCATGCGCACACAGCCACTGCCTCCCGGGCGCTCGAGGAGAGGCGGCCTGGTCGCCTTGGCGGTGTGAAGAAGGTGTCCCTTGAGACTGGGTTCTGGAAGCCTAGAGACACAACTCTTAATCCTCAGCGCCGGAAAAAGACCTGGAACCCTTTCTTTCCTTCCTGCCTCTCCTCGTTGCCCTCCCAAGGCCCACGACCAGCCCTGGCACGGACAGACACCAAGTACCCTCATTTCCTCAGACCTGAGAGAGACAGGCCAGCCTTCCCGGCTGGGTCATGCCTCTGGCCTGGGTCCACCATTGCCAGCCCTCGGACTAAGCCTTACAGTGTTCTTAGCTTGTGGAGCGGGGCTGGATGTTTTCTTCCCCCTTGGGCTACTTCAACAAGTAACCCCTTATTCCAGGGGGAAACCTTCCTGCCCGCTTCTGCCTGGCAGGGCTTTGGAGCCTAAAGGAGGAGAATGGGAGCTGGAGCCTGCCCCTTGGGGCACCACTGCCTGCTTCAGAAGAGGGAAGGGAGTGTTGGCAGCCATCACCCTTGCCTCCCGCTCTCTGCCACTGTCCCTTCTTTCAGCCCCAACCTTGCTTGGGACTTTGGCGAACCCCACAGCCCCTCTCCCAGGGTTCCCCTTTTGTAAAAACCCACCCCCAAGGGCCTCAAGGCCTCCCGGGACTGGGGGTCCCCCGGACAAGCCCGGCGAACAAGAAGGGGTCTGCGCTGGGAGCCCACCCCGAAGCCGCAAGGATCGCTCAGGCCTGATTTGGGCCTAGTTGGGATGGAAATTCCCTGAGGGTAAGGGCCACATTCAGCCTGTGTCTGTGCAGCCTTGGGCAGTGATGGCTTCAGAACTGTGCTCAGTGGGTTTGGGGACAGATGGATGAATACTGGCAGGAGGGTGGCTTCCCTTCTGTTCTGGTCCCTAGCCCAGAATCCCTTTCCACTCTGAGTTCCCCCAAAAATCCTTCCTAGGGAGGCAGCCTGGTGCCTGGGAAGAAGTCCGACCCTAGCTTTGGGCTTCACCCCTCATGCCAGATCCTTTACATCTCATTGCTTGGGCCTCCTCATTGATCAAATGGGGCTTTTGATCTTTGTCTTGCTGTCGAGGGATCACCTGAGCTAACCTGACACACTGGCAGCTCTTAGTACTTCTTGACCTTAGGAATGACTGTCCCTAGGAGGCTCCCATTCCTCCAGGCTCAGCTCACCTGTGTCCTGGTAGTGTCTGCGATCCTGGCTGCTGGTTTTCTTCCCATGGGCTGATGTCCCACCACATCCTGACTTCGCTTCATAACCAGGCTTCCACGTGAAGGCCAACTTCATCCCCTGGGCCACTGTTTCACCGCTCATGGCTGGTGAATCGTTCTCAAATGGACACTCCGAATCTGATTCCGAGTCTAAATCTGTGACCCACTCCAGAAATGTCTTCCACTCTGAGGCCGGTTGCTGTATGGATAGTTCATGCAGTTTTGATAGAAACCCCAACTCGATCGAAGATCCCTGCTGGGATTTGGCTGTTTGCTGGGCTATAGGATCTGACTGTCCTGATTTCTCTTGGGACATAGATTCCGTCTGGGCCAGAGGTGTCGATTCAACTTCTGCTTGAGCTAGAGGTGGCTCTCCGCGTCCCTCTCCCAATTCTGGCTCCTGTTGAGTTCTAGATCCTTTTCCTGGCCCAGGTCCCTGCTGTAATGCGGTTTCCTGTTGAGTGAAGGGAACCCTTTGGATGGGAGGTGATTGTTGTGGTGCAGGCTCCTGTGGGGCAAGAAGTTCCTGCTGTAAAGCAGATTTTTGTTGTGCTCTAGGTTCCTGCTGGGATTCAGCTTCATTTTGGGCAAGGGGCTCTTGCTGAGTGAGGGGTCTTTGCTGGGAAGCAGGCTCCTGTTGGGTATTGGGTCTCTGCTGAGTCTTAGATGCTGGCTGTGCTGTGGGTGTCTTTTCTGGGCCAGGCTCTGGCTGGGTGATAGGTGTCAGGTGTGGCTCAGGTTTCCAGTCAGGCCTAGATACTGACTTAGAACCTGACACCACTGTTGTTATTTCCCTCATGAGAGATGTTGATCTTCCAGGCTTCATCCTTCCCGTCCCCCTAGCTAGGCTTCCTTTGTCACAGACCCCTCATTGATTCCTCATGATGGCACCTCCCTTTGGGTTCTACTCCTTCATCCTTTCATTCCTGGTCTTACTTTTTAAGGCAGTTGGCAAGTCGGCCGACCACTGTTGGACCCCACTCCTGTGCCAAGTGAGGCTCTTCTGTGCCTCCTGTTGTGGGAGGATGGATTAGGAACAGGGGGAGGCTGTGTGCCCTGCACTCTCCTACCACAGGGGAGGGGCTTGCCTTCTTGTGTCATAAATAAGGCCCCACCCCAACTCACCACTCAGTGAAAATGTTTTTTTTTTTCTCATAAGGCAGCATCCCAACTTAGTCCTCTGTTTCATCTGGAGTGACAGAAGCCAGATTCTGGATGAGTGTTCCTTCCCCCCCCCACCCCCCACCCCGCCTCTTCTGATGTTAGAGGAAAGGGTCAGAGGGGGAGGCAGTCTCTATACTTTTGTAATAATCTTTTCCTCTTTATTTAGTCTTTTGAATGGTTGCCAGTTTAGTTTCCTTATTGCTTTATAATTTCAGTTCCATGTTTAAAAAAATGATGTCCTCCTGTTTTTACAGCTTGAAGCCCTTTTCAGTAGCATTTGGGATCTTTCACACCATCTCCCTAGCCCTGAACCTATGGTTCTGCATATGTCTTCTGTACTAGTTTGGAAACTCACAGAGTACAATGACCCTTAATGATGACGGTGATAATAACAATCATAAATCCTAAAGGCATTCTACATGCTAGGAAACTGGTCAAGTTTTTTTTAAAACCTATATTATCTTTGCTATGACTATGTCTGATTCTTTTCTATACCTGCTTT
>NW_017732174.1:213007-214193 GCF_001890085.2 Hipposideros armiger | reverse complement strand
GCCCTTCCATATCTTTTTATATGTAATCATAATAGTTTAGTTTAAAAAACAAAAATGAATTTATACTATACATATTGTTTTGCCCTGTGCCTTTAACACACCTTTTATTATTGCAAAATATTATACATCTATAAAGTTTATACAAACTTATAAACTTTCAGTTCAGTAAATAGTTCAGTAAATAGTGCAGTTCAGTAAATAGTTATAAAGCAGAGGTTCGTGAAACTAGAAATAGAATATTGCCAGCAAACCCTCCCTTTTCTGATCACTGTTCTCCCTCTCACCCTCACAGAGGTAATCCTGACTTTTACAGTAAGCATTTACTTCTTTCTTTGTTGTTTTACCACCTATTTATGTATTCCTAAATATCTTAGTTTAATTTTGCCTATTTCTGAATTTTAGTTACATGAAATCATACTGTAGTTATTTTCTAGTGTCTTGGTTACCCAGTGTTATGTTTGTAAGGTTCCTTTACATTGTCACATATTTGTTCATTCTCACTGATATATAATATTTGAATATACCACCATTTATTTATTCATTGGTCAATTTTCAGTTTGGCGTAGTTATGAGCAATGCTGTTATGAAATTCTTGTACATGTCTCCTGGTATATATAAGCATGCATTCCTTTTGAGAATTTACTGAAGAGAGGAATTGCTTGGTGACAGAGCTTAAACTTTAGTAGATAGCTGCCAGCACTTTTTTTTCCAAAGTGATTTATCAGTTTACACTTTCATTAGCAGGATATGAGAGTTTCTTTGTCCTACTTTTTGCTAACACTTGGGATTGTCAGACTTTACAACTTTGCCAGTCTGATGGTGTATAGTGATATCTGTTTGGTTTTAACTTGAATTTTCCCAATTACTGATAAGGTTGACTGCCGTTTTATATGTTGATTAGCTATTAGGATTTCCTTCTCCAAAGGGCCGATTCAAGTCTTCTGCCTATTTCTCTGTTGTGTTGCCTGACTTCCTTTCATTAATCTGTAGGAATTCTTCATATATTCTGAATGTTAATCCTTTGTTGGTTATATATATTGCAGATATCATCTCCTACTTTTAGATAGTCATTTTATTATTTTGATGACCAAAATTTCTTAATTTCAGTGAAGTTAGATTTATTAATCTTTTCTTTTATGGATTATATTTTTTGTATCTTGTTTAAGAAATCCTTTCCTGGGCCGGC
>NW_017732174.1:205252-210822 GCF_001890085.2 Hipposideros armiger | reverse complement strand
TTGTCTGTTCTCAACCCTTGCTTCACCCCTAGTTGATTCCACAGAGTGACTCTGGTTTAAGGAAGGTCATTCTTTTGAAACTTACTGGTTTTTCTCACATTGCCCTTGACATGATCACAGGGACACTGCTTCTTTGGCAGCCTGGGCAATGCCATGAGTTTTCTTCTAGGAGCTCTCAGTAACCAATCTGAAATACAGGGTTGCTACTTAGACGGGAGGGTTAATATATTTGAGAGTAGGGCAGGGCTTTACTTGCCACCACCTTCCTTGCTGTCCATTTCCTTTTTCTTACTGCAATGGGTGAAGAAAAGGGTCAGTACAGAACAGTGAAGATATCCAGATACATATACACATATATTTCTGAGAAGTTTTTTTTTTACCTGTGTTGGCTAAAAATATGATGGAGAGGGCATTGGGATATCATTAAGGAGACCCAAAAATAAGGAATAAAATCTAGGTATCAGCCTTTAATAGCTGCTTTACCTGGGGCAAGCCATTTTGCCTGTCTGATTTCCATCTTACCTGTGAGTAAAATAAGGTTGAGAATAATATCCAGGAAGTTTTGGAAGGCAGTCCTGGGCTCTTAGGGGAAAAGTAAGGGGGAGGGAGCAGGCAGAGATTTAGAAGTCCAGCTCTTGACTGAGACTGAGGAAGAAAAAAAATGTTGGTGCTGCATGTGGTGGGCTGGTGGAGAGGGGAATGGGTGAGTCAGCTCAGACAACTTCTGCACTGGTCCCAGGGACTCAGGGGAGAGAGTTGGGATTGAGATGGTGAATCGCTGTTGTTGATACTGAGTTACTGACCTTTGCACTCACATTCTTGGCCACCTTCCTGGAGCCACCTCCCAGAAGCCTGGTGTTTGTCCCTGTGGCCTCTGGCAACTCCTGTGGGAAGGAAACAGGTCACTTCCAGGCACTAGAAAGGGAAGGGGCCAACAGAAATAAATGGTCCCCCAGCATTTGTGCTACCTAGGTCAGCGCAGTTCCATTTCTCTTTCTTTTTTGCACAGGGATCTAAGAGTATTTTAATTCAAGTACTCAAGAGAGGAGTATTTTAAATGGATAAGGAATTGAGGTTGAAAATTGGGCCTAGAGAAAAGCTTAATTAGAGGTATGTGAAGAAAGAATGGCTTCTGGATGGAAGAGAGGACAAAAGGTGGGGCTTCATCAAGACCTTACCCCACCCCCCAACACACACATTAAAGTTCTCATGAATTAAGGAATGAGAGCAAGGAGCAGATCATTCCATAATAATTCCAGGATCTTCACCTGACCTCCAAGTTTGCTGTATTTGAATCCCTAATTTTAGTTCAACTATAAAATAAAAGCATGGTATTTACCTTTGTTTCTCTGAAACAAAGCCATGCCTCTTTTCAGGTATGTTTTATCACCCAATGCTGCCTTGTTGCCATTTTGTGATACCTCAAATATTTTTATGACAATCAAGGATGATGGTTTATATACAGACTTGAGGTTCTGGAGCTAGAACAAGGCCCAGATGATGTGTCCCCTGTATAGCTTTTTCTGAGATTCCTGGCAGAATTAAGTATGCCTTCACATCATTCCCCATCATATTTAAATACAGGTCTATTGTTGCAGTTTTAGTTTGTTGTTTGAAGTCTGTTGCGGACTGAATTGTGTCCCCCCAAAATTCATGTTGATGCCCTAATCCCCAGTACCTCAGAATGACAGTATTTGGAGATAGGTCCGTTAAAGAGGTGATTGAGTTAAAATGAACACACAAAGAGACACCAGAGATGTGTGTGCACAGAGGAATGACAATGTGAGGGTGTAGCAAAAGGGGTCCATCTACAAGCCAAGGAGAGAGGCCTCAGAAGAAACCAAACTTGTCAACACCTTGATCTTGGACTCTATAGCCTCTAGAACTGTGAGAAAATAAATTTGTTGTTTAAGCCACCCAGCCTGTTGTATTTTGTTATGGCAGCCCTAGCAAACTAAAAACTTTCTCCTTTCTAGACCCTGAACCAGTAGCTTAGTAGTTATTCAGCTGTATGGTTCCTGATACATGGTAGGCACTTGGTAAATATTTGTTCAATAAGTGGATGGACAAGTTGTCTAGAGAGGGCCCTTAGAGATCATTTGGTTCAGTTCAGGTCTCTTATTTCCCAGACTTGTGCCCTTTCTGCCACACAGATGGAGGGTGTTGCACCATTTCCTAAGTGCTAGTTTCCAAATGTTCTCATATGCTGTTTTGAGTGCTGTTAAAGTAATTTAAACAGGCAAAGCCCCTGCCATCTGAACTTTTCCAATATTTCATTCTCACTTGACTTCTACTCCTAGTTCCGGGGAAAAGTCACAGAATATTAGAGCCAGAAGAATCTTGGTTGAATCCCTTCATTGAGGTTGTTGTTGTTGTTGTTTTTTCATTCTAAATGTAATACAACTACATTAGAGAAAATTTGAAAAGTACAAATAAAGAAATTCTTTATTCTTACCAACTGTTGATCTTTTGGTGTGTTTCCTGCATATGATTTTCTTTATATAATGATAACCATAGTTTGTGAACAAATTTCTTTTTGTTCACTTTATAAGCATGTTGCAGTGTCATCTTCATTTCTAATGATGGCACAATACACCCAACAAATTATTTAACTGTTCTCCCACTGCTGAATATTTAGATTGCCTTATTTCTGGATATTGATAAATTTCTGTGTGCTTGTAACTGTTTTCCAAATTTTGTATTATTGCCTTGGGCAAGATTTCCCAAAGTGAAATTTCTGGGTCAAAAGTTAAGAACAGTTTTATGTTTCTTGATATCATTACCAAATTGTTTTTAAAAGGATTGTATTAATTAACTAAATCACTATCTCTTATTTTTCAGACAAGGAAACTGAGGTCCAGAGAGAGCAAACAAAATGCCCAAGTTCATAAAGGTAATGGTGACAAATCTAGAACTAAAACTCAAGAGTCTTAATCTGTTGTACTTTCTGCAGCCCTGCATCACCCTAATTTTATGGTGTGACTGAAAATGAAGCTGCATGTTACTATAGCATTTATGGACCACTTTTATGATTTTTGCTATAGCTTATACCACCTCTACTATTATTTACTCCATATGTTTTCTTTAAGTAAACTTAATTTATTTAAAAATAACCTTATCCTATGCAATATTATCTGTGAAATTATAGGGTGATACATGATTAGATTTTTCTAACATGCATTAAAATAAACATATAACTATTAAAATAAAAACTACTTTATGTTCCACGTAAAACAGCTTTGGAAAATACTGACATGGTGGAATAAGCATGGATTTTATACCCACGCAGAACTGGGATTAACTACTTGCTCTGCTACTTAACTATGTAGTCTTGGACAAGTCACTTAGCTTTGATTTTTGGTTCTCTGATTTGTAAAATGAGTGTAGGAGTATCTACCTTGCAGAGTTGTTAGGAGTAAATGAGCTACTGTGGGTGCCCAGTGCCCAAGTAGGTGATCAGTACATGATAGTTTTTATTGTGGTTATAATTGCGGACTTCTAGTTATTTCCCAAAGAGAGTGTCTATATTGGAATATTAGGATTGTTGCTTTTTGCTGAATTGTACGTGTAAAGAAGTTACTTCCACTTATGGTAGATCTATCATTATTTTAATGTCCCAGTTCTGCTACATATTAGCTTTATGATTTTGGACAAGTTGCTTAACTTTTCTGTGCCTCATTTACCTAATTTGTAAAATGGAGCTAATAGTACATTAGTGTGTGTATGCATACATCTGTTTCCTAGCTTTGCCCACTAGAAGACATGGGCAATACCTAATGTCCATGGTTTGTGAATACCATTCTACCATGAAAGGAACCAGGGCTCCTTGGAGAAATGGCTGATTCCAGACCTAGGGATATGTAGCAGAACTGGGACATTAAAGCACAAGATGAGCTTGAAACATCTCGTTGTATCAGAACTGTTAAAAAAATGACATGTCAGAAAGACATAGAAACCAACTTGTAGGAGCTCTCAATGGTCAATTTTGGGGCAATGTAAACAACATAATAAAGAATGATAGTAATGGATTATAATTGATAAATATTCATGAGTCTTTACTTATATAAATAAATAATTGAAAAGTAAATGGGAGAGAAGGTACAGTTCTTTCTTACAGTAGAATTCCAATTAATAAATGTAGAAAGAATGATGGAAATAGAAAATCACCATTTGGCTAATACCATAGAAATATTTATTGTAGGCAAGAATCATCAATGGATTTTAAAAATTAGTGGGCAAAAGTATGATTAGAAGAAACAGGCTATTTGCATATTCTCAAAATATCTCTCTACAAGATACTTATTAATTACAATGGGAAACATAGTAACTTTATAGTAGAAAAACCTGGCAGACACCACCTTGACCAAGTGTTCAAAGTTAATATCACCAGTAATGAGATTGATGTCATAGGCTTTCTGATCTGGTGCACTGAGAAGGCACACATCACTTCTGTGGTGTTCTTGCCAAAAATGCATAATTTGACTTAATCATGAGGAAACATCAGACAAACCCAAATTGAGGGAAGTTCTACAAAATATGAGTATCTGATTAGCAGTCTTCAAAAGTGTCAAGGTCGTGAAAGACAAGGAAAGCAGAGAAACTACTCTAGATTGGAGGAGGCCAACGATAACTTTATTCAGTGTAGGATCCTGGATTGAATTCTGGACAAGGAAAAGGACATTAATGGGATGATTAGAAAAATTTGAATATTTGTACATTAGTTAATAGTATTGTATCAATGCCAATTTCCTGGTTTTGATGATCGGATTATGGTTATGTAAGATGTTATTTGAAAAATCCTGGATGAAGGATATACTGGAATTCTGATTATTTTTACATTTTTAAGTATGAAAAATGGAAAGTTAAAAAATTTTAAAAATACATTGGATTTCTGTGAGGACACAATGAGGTAATATGTGTGACATGCTTAGAACAGTGCCTGCCACATAGGAGTGCTGAACACATGTCAACTATTATTATAAGTAATTTTATATTAATAAGCACTGTTATAAGTAATGAGTAAGCTATTATTATAAGTAATTGATTTCCTAACATTCTCATATATTCTCACTTATATTTCCCCCCTCTTTCTTGTGAAAAGCATATTGAGCATGTACAAGTATGTGGTTATTTTAAGAGATAAAGTAAGATCAGGTTTTAGTTTGAGAACTTTTGGGGGTTGGTGGGGTGTTATTTCCTCTAGCCAGACTTTGTCCTCCTTGCAATACTGTGCTTGGCTGGGAAACAAGCCTTGAGCCTGGTGGCCACTACCGACGGGATGTGGTTTGTAATAGCGCCACCTGGCGGCATAGTGAGTTTCCCCATTCATTGTCCCTATGCCTTAGAAATTTTACTCAGTCCACTTATGTAATGAGAACTATTGGTGTAGAGCAGCGGTCATCAACTTGTGGGGACCCAGGCCCAGAGCCTAGGCTAAGACCCCCCGCCCAGAGGAATGAAAGAAACTTCTGCTTCAGCAAAAATTAACAAAGTATCTTGTCAAGAAAATGGGAAAAGATAAGCTAGGTATGCTTTTTAGCTTGCTTGTTAGGGAAAAGATAAACTAAATG
>NW_017732174.1:201927-205022 GCF_001890085.2 Hipposideros armiger | reverse complement strand
GCTCTCTCTTTTAATGAGACGGACACCCGAGCTTGGGAATAAAGTCTTTGGAATGAGAACTCTTTGTCTCAGTTCTTGTTAATGACCTGCTCCCCAACAAACTGAGGAGTGGTTTCCCTCGTCAGGAAACGTCTGGAGATATTTTTGGCTATCTTATGGGGTGGGAAGGCTGCTATTGACATCTAGTGTGTAGAAACCATGTGGACACTGCTGAACATCTTACAATGCACAGAAGAGCCCTCTACAACAAGGAATTATCCAGGCCCAAATGTTAATAGAGCTGCTATCAAACCCAGGTATAGAGTCTTCAAGGGCAGCATTCTGAACTTAAAAACCTGAGGACTTATTCTTTCTCTCAGCAAATATTTACTGAGTACTGTGCTGTATAGTGTGAGGGATATGGAAACAATACACCAGATTGTGTCACCGAGATTTCAGCCTACAAGGGGGCGGGGGGGCGGGGAGGGTGTGGAGGTAGGAGAGGCATATCAATACCTTCATTATAAGCCAGAATATGATAAGTGCAAAGAGAGAGTCAAGTTAGGGCTGAGCATGTTCACAGTAGGGACAGCTCATATGTAGTCATGGGAAGAATCAAGGGGGCCTGTGGGGAGGAGGTGGTTTTGGAGCTGGGTGTATGAGCAAAATTGAGCTGTGGGAAAGTATAAGACCTTTTCAGGGAACAGCCAACAGCCTAGTTTAGGTGCAGCACAGAGCTTTTGTTAGTAAGTGGAGAAGGTGGATTGGAAAGGCAGGTTGTGTCTAGAGCTTCGAATCCAGACAGAGGACTGAAGGTTGTGGACTGTAGCCTTGGGGTCTGTCATAGTGAGGGAAAGGCCTTCCATTCCAGAATGATGGTCTTGGCCGTGGGACCCAGCAGCTTCCAGGGAGCTCTCTACAAGGGAGAAGAAGTCTGAAATTGGGGTGGAGTAGGGTGGACTTCTGATTTTAGGATCGAGTTCATGCTGAGGATGTAACAAAGCTATTTCACCTTAAAGTAGCCCTTGGGAGGATGGTTCTCTCAAGTAGAAACATACATGGGATGAACTCTCTTCTGCATGGTTGTTCTGCTAAGGGCTGGGCCACTGGAGCCGATTAAAAAGCCCTAACAAGGGTCTGCTTTCCAAAAGGTGAGCTGTTAAAACAGGGCTTGGTATAGTTAAAGCTTCAAATCTATCTGGTGGTATGATTTTTATAGTTTATTACTTTACCATTAAATAGCATTAAAATTGTTGGTGGGATGTCTGGGGCACTATAGGGAATATAAGGAAGGACTTCCTTATCTTCTACGAATGTACAATTGCCCTCGACACCTTTACACCACCACCACTTTGGGGAAATTCATTACTCTTCTGGAAAAGGGATTAGGGGAGAAGGCAAAGGAGCAGATATTTGTTGAACCAGAGTTTTTGTGGGTTTTTTTGTGTTTTTTTTTTTTGCCAGCTACAGTTTCAGACATTTTCACATACACTATTTCATTTAGCTCTCACAACACTTTTTGGATGTAAGTACAGTTTTCTCCCTTTTGTAAATGAGGAAACAGGCACTCAAATAGGTTAACTTGCCCCAAACCCCTATTGCTAAAAGGAACTACATTTTTTCTCTTTTTTTTAGGGAGGGCGTAGCTCACAGTGGCCCATGCGGGGATTGAACCGGCAACCTTGGTGTTATTAGCACCACGCGCTAACCAACTGAGCTAACCACCCACTCCTAAAAGGAGCTACATTTTAATGCATATATATATATTTTTTCCCCCACATTTTCTTTCCTGTTTTGCCACATTTCCCCCTCCCCTCCTTTTCCCTCTTTTGTAGAAAATTAATCTTACTTACCTGGATTTGGGTTGCTAGAGACCACGGACATCAGCATTAGGGGCAGCAACAGAAGGAGAAAAGAAATTAGAACTTTCATTGCAACTGTTGGTGCTGCTGTAAGCTGCTTGAAGAGGGTGTGGAAGGTTTCCAGTTAGAGGCTCCTGACTTCTTGGGATGGCTCAGGCCACTGTATTTGACTTGTCGGTCTGCGCTCTAGTCCCAGGCCAATGTTCCCATTAGAAGGCGAGAACAGCTCAGTGACGCTGGCCTTGTTAGGTAACAGGTTGGACCATGTGTTTTACGGGAATCTGGGAGGTAAAACTAGTCAAACAAAAGACGTGAAGCGTTCTTAAGAACATAAGTAGGTGGCTGTTAACTTGGCAGCAATACTTGTTCCCTCCCCTCCTCCTTCCCGCTTCAGTATCCCCAGTGTGTTATGATTTTTTCCCCCAAGCCTTTTTGCTCCTTTGAATTTCCTTATACCTTTCACTGACACTTTCTAGCTTAATATCTGGCAGGAAAGTGAGTACTTAGGGTTGTCAGAAGAGAGGATGATAGCCTGTTTCCCCCCTGTCTTCCCCGCTCCCGTCCTTGGTACAATATCAGCAATAGTGGTGGTGTTGCCCGGGAACTTCCCCTGTGTCCTCACTCTTTACAGTTTCCTCCACTTCACATAAGGTGGGAAGCAGACAGGATCAAGGAGGAGAGGCTTTCTCTCTTGCCTGAAACATGGGTCCTAGGAGCAATGGGTTAGACCAGGCCTCCTTGTTGTTGGTCAGGAAGGTGGCTTTGGCCTAGTTACTCCAGCCTAAAGGAGAGGGAACTTGGTTGGTGGAAGATCCTTAGGACCTCAGGTCCAAGAGGGTTTGAGTAACAGGAGCCATAAGAAAGGCCGCTGTGGATCTTGGCTCCAGACCTTGTTTGGAAATAACCTAAGGCAAAAGAAGAGGGTACACTACTTAAAGTAAACGTTAAAGGTTACAGAACATTAGCACTTACACATCATGACTCATTCCAGAGACTTTAGGAAATGTGCTCAAAGAAAGAGGAGAGGCCAGGCTTGAATGCTGCATGATAACGTTTAGGGGCTAAGGGGGAATGAACAAAGAGGCCTCTAGGCAGGAGTGAGAAAGGCGGTGTGACTGTTTCACCTAAGAGGAAGAAAGAGGCAAGGCATGAGTCAAGTCCGTTTTGATTTTTAAAAAAGATTTTTATTAAAATATAACTAACAGGGCCGGCCAAGTGGCGCAATGGTTAAGAACTGGCTTGGGACGCCAGAGG
>NW_017732174.1:192317-198953 GCF_001890085.2 Hipposideros armiger | reverse complement strand
CATTGGTCGGCCGCTCACAGCGGCTCACGGCAGCTCTCGCCCACTGCCAGCCGCTCTTGCTGGCTGCCAGCCACTCATGTAGCTCATGGCAGCCCACTGCAGCCCTGCTGCAGCCTACGCCGTCGCTGGCGACTCACAGCAGCCCAGTTCCAGGTTGAGCTGTTGTTCATCATCTTAGCTGTAGAGGGCAGTGTCACTGGCCCTCATGTGGGATCCAAACTGGGACCCTGCTGCTCAGAGCTGGCTCTCCCAAGCGAGCTCTTAATCAGCTGAGCCACTCGGCCGGCCTGTGGCTAGACATTTATATAATTTAAAAAGTGATCCCTCTGACTAGTACCCACCTGGCAATATACATAGTTTTACCATATTATTGATTATATTATCTATACTTTACATCCCCATGACTATTTTGTAACTACCAATTTGTATTTGTTAATCTCTTCACCGTTTTTACCCTGCCCCTGACCCCCTCCCATCTATCACCCCAATAGATCTAGTACCCATCGACACCATACACAGTTATTACAATATTATTGACTATATTCCTATGCTACATCCTCATGACTACCATATAACAACCAATTTGTACTTCTTAATCCCTTCCCCTTTTCACCCACCCTCAATCCCCCTCCCATCTGGCAACCATCAAAATGTTCTCTGTATCTATGAGTTTGTTTCTGTTTCATTTGTTTGTTTTGTTCTTTAGATTCCTTATAAATGAAATCATATGACATTTGTCTTTCACTATCTGACTTACTATACTCAGCACAATACCCTCTGGGTCCATCCATGTTGTGCAGATGGCAAGATTTTGTTTTTCTTTCACAGCTGAGTAATATTCCGTTGCATATATGTACTACCTCTTCTTTATCCATTCATCCATTCATGGATGCCCAAGCTGCCTTTATATCTTGGCTTATGTACAATAAATAATTCTGCAATGAACAAATGGATGAGCACGTCTCCTCGAAGTAGCATTTTGGGTTTGTTCGGATTACTAGGTCTTTGGCTCTTGTTATAGTCCTTGTTTTAAAGTCTATTTTGTCTTGTATAAGTATTGCTACCCCAGCTTTTTTGTTTGTTTGTTTCAATTTTTCTGAAATATCTTTTTCCATCCTTTACTTTCAGTCTCTGTGTGTCTTTTGATCTGAAGTGAGTCTCTTGTAAGCAGCATATGTAAGGGTCTCTTTTTCTTTCTTTCTTTCTTTTTTTTTTTAAATTGGGGAATTGGGAGAGGGAACAACATTGGGGAATTGGGGAAGGGGAACAGAAAAGTTGCTGTCCTTTTGTTCTTCAGCCTAGTTGTGGAGGACGTCGCTTCACTGGCCCATGTTGGTATTGTGATCATTGCACTCTTCCCGGCTGAGGCAGATTGGTTGCCGGCCATTGGACTGCCACTCACTGTGGCTCACGGCAGCTCACTCCGGCTGCTGGTCATTCACACTGGCTGCCAGCCACTCACGGTAGCTTACGGCAGCCCACTGCAGCCCCGCTGCAGCCTACGACGTTGCCGGTGACTCATGGCAGCCCAGCTCCAGGTCGAGCTGATGTTCACCATCTTAGCTGTAGAGGGCGCAGCATCACTGGCCCATGTGGAATCTGAACCGGCAGCCCTGCTGCTCAGAGCTTGCGCCCCCAAGCCAACGCTTAACCAATGAGCCACTCAGCCAGCTCCAAGGGTCTTGTTTTCTTATCCATTCATCTCCCCTATTTTTTTTTTTAGCTGAGCCATCCTGCCACCTGTTGGCAACTCAGCAGGAGCTCAGCTCGGGCTGTGAATCAAACCGGCAACCCTGTTGCTCAGAGCTCGCACTCTTGAGCAAGCTCTTAACCAACTGAGCCACTCAGCCGGCCCCCTCAGCTCCCCTGTCCTTTAATTGGAACATTTAATCCATTTACATTGAAAGTAATTGTCGATAGGTATGTAGTTATTGCCATTTTATATTATTATTATTATTATTATTATTATTATTATTATTATTATTATTATCTTAAAGAAGTCCCTCTAAGATTCCTTGGAATCCTGGTTTGGTGGTGATGAACTCCTTTAGCTTTTTCTTGCCTGGGAAGCTCTTTATCTGTCCTTCAATTCTAAATGATAGCTTTGCTTTGTAGAGTAATCTTGGTTGTAAGTCTTTGCTTTTCATCACTTTGAATATTTCCTGCCATTCCCTTCTGGCCTGCAAAGTTTCTGTTGAGAAGTCAGCTGATGGTCTTATGGGAGCTCCCTTGTAGGTAACTAACTGCTTTTCTCTTGCTGCTTTTAAGATTTTTCTCTTTGTCTTTAACCTTTGGCATTTTAATTATGATGTGTCTTGGTGTGTGCCTCTTTGGGTTCATCTTGTTCGGGAGCCTCTGCACTTCCTGGACTTGTATATATATATTTCCTTCACCAGGTTAGGGAAGTTTTCTGTTATTATTTCTTTAAATAAGTTTTCAATTCCTTGATCTCTTCTCCTTCTGGTATCTCTGTGATGTGAATGCTGGTACACTTGAGGTTGTCCCAGAGGCCCCTCAAACTGTCCTCACTTTTTTGGATTTTTTTTTCTTTTTGCTGTTCTAATTGGGTGTTTTCTGCCACCTTATCTTCTAAATTGCTGATTTGATCCTCTACTTCATTTAATCTGTTGATTCCCTGTAATATATTCTTCATTTCTGTTTCTGTATTCTTTATTTCTGACTGGTTCTTTTTTTATGTTTTCTATCTCCATTTTTATAATTCCTATCTCTTTATTGAAGTTCTCCCTGAGATCACTGAGCATCTTTATAACCAGTGTTTGGAACTCTGCATCTGGTAGATTACTTATCTCTATTTTGTTTAGTTCTTTTTCTGGAGCTTTGTTCTGTTCTTTTATTTGAAACATGTTTCTTTGTCTCCCCATTTTGGCTGCCTCCCTGTGTTTGTTTCTATGTATTAGGTAGGGCTGCTATGTCTCACTGTCTTGGTAGAGTGGCCTTTTGTAGTAGGTGTGCTGTGGAGCTCAGTGGTGTAGTCTTCAAATCCTTTTTACCCTCTCAATTTTCAGATTATTCCTGCCTATTGACCTATTGGAGAGTTGATTGTAGTCTTTGCTACTACAAAGTTTTTAAAGCACCTGCAGGGGACCAGCCACTGTTCTAGGCAGTGGAGATTGTCCTCCTGTTGAAGGCTAGGGCTTGGCCTGAGCTTGAGCTGATATAAGCCACTGATGTGGTTTCTCTCTGGTAAATTTTACCAATGGTCTCTGTCCTTAGGAGGCTCAAGTCTAACCAAGGAGATGACATACACTTAATAAAACCTAGAGATATATGTGAAACCAAATTTCAGAAGTAGCAGAAGTTCACTGTGGACTAAGAGCAGCTCAAGGAACTCTAGGTCAGGTGGAACTTGCACTGGTCTCATGGTGGGGAAGGATTTGGGTTGGTGGAGGGCAGAAAGGAGGGCAGTGTAGGGAAGAAGCATGAAGCTAATTGGATGGGGGTCTTTGAGGGCAGGAGCTATTTATTGTTCAATTTTGTGTTCCTGAACTTATGTAGGGCCTGGCACTCTGGGAGTACTCTATAAATGTTTGTTGAATTGAGTAATTTTGTTTTTCTTTTTTAAAGATTTTATTGGGGAATTGGGGAAGGGGAACAGTGTTGGGGAATTGGGAAAGGGGGACAGCCAAGTTGTTGTCCTTCAATTCCAGTTGTGGAGGGCGCAGCTAGCTCAGCTCCCAAGTCCAATCGCCATCTGGCCGCCCAGCTTAAGGTGCCGTGTTCAATCTTAGTTGCGGGTGGGCATAGCCCATCATCCCATGTGGGAGTTGAACCAGAAACCTTGTTGTTAGGAGCACGTGCTCTCACTAGCTGAGCCATCCTGCCACCCGTTGGCAGCCGAGTGGCAGCCCAGCTTGGCGCAGCTCACCAGCCCATGTGGGAATTGAACCGGCAACCCCGTTGCTCAGAGCTTGTGCTCTTAACCAACTGAGCCACTTGGCTGGCCCCCGAGTGATATTTTTGTAACACTTTAACTAGGCCTGATATATTAGAAAGCATGTGAAAGTGCAGTCCATTACCAGGAAGAAAATTTTTATTGATAAATGGTCACGCATATACATGGAACCTAACGGAGACATTTTACTTTTCCCATTGAGTTGTCTGTCAGTCCACTCCCAGGCTGCTGCAGGATCAGGGAGCTCCTCCTCAGACCTTCCTCTTAGTCCCCTCAGTCTATGTACCCCTTTACTCTCCCCAGGTCCTGGCTCCCTGTCAGTTCACTCTGTCTGACTTTCCTCTCCATGGACTTGGGGTGGGGTATAGGGGTCCTGTGTACCACAGGAGGGGGCTTTGGGTACCTCAAGTCCATTGATATTGACAAGGAAAAAATTCTGAGATGTTCTAAATTAAAATTACAGCAGCCAGAGAGTGAGAGAAAGAGACAGAACAGTTACCCTGTTAATAGCTGTGGACCAGCTCTGACAAAAGACTGCTTGACATTCCTGTATATCTGTTGGAATTTAGGATTAATTTCCAGGTGACTATTTCCGGGTTATTCAAAAGAGAATAGCCAGGTGCCATTGAACCCCAGGAACCTCTGCTTATTTACACACAAACTTTCCAATCTGCTGCCCACAACTAATCCACAGGAGCAGACACTTCTTGCTTGCAAACTCTGCTGAGCCTATTCCAGAACTAGCCCATCCCCTTTGTCTATAGCTGATGTAAGTCCTTACATCTTTCCCCTTCCTACTTGATTTGCGAAACTTGGGGATGACGGACATGTTATCTTTTCTACCTAGCCGTACTGCTGGTGGTTTAGACTCTATGCCCCAAGACCAGCCTTCTCGTTCTCCTTCTTCTTCCTTTTTGGTTCCATCCACAACCTAGAGCTCAGTGAGGGCAGGGACCAGGTCTGACTCATCTTTGTCCCTCCAGTGCAGGCTGTAATAAATATTTCTTAAAAAAATAAAACTGAGGGCTGGCCGAGTGGCTCAGTTGGTTAAGAGTTAGCTTAAGAGCACAAGCTCTGAGCAACAAGGCCGCTGGTTCGATTCCCACATGGGCCAATGACACTATGCCTGAGCTGAGCTGCCGCTGAGCTGCCAACAGGTGGCAGGATGGCTCAGCTGGTGAGATCACGTGCTCCTAACAACAAGACTGCCTGTTTGATGGTGGCTATGCCCGCCCGCAACTAAGAGTGAACTCGGCACCTTGAGCTGAGCTGCTGCCAGGATGGCTCAGTGAATAGAGCGTGCACTGTTAACAACAAGGCTGCTGGTTCGATTCCCGCATGGGATGGTGGCTATGCCCACCCACAACTAAGATTGTAACACAGCACCTTGAGCTTAGAGGCTGCGAGCTGCTGACAGGCAGCCAGGTGGTGACTTGCGCCCTCTATAACTAAGATTGAAGAACAACAACTTGGCTGGTCCTCCTCCCCAATTCCCCAACACTGTTCCCCTCCCGCAATTCCCCAATTAAAAAAATAATAATAAAATAAAATAAAACTGAATAAAATATATATATTTACACCGGTATGGGATGACTGAGCTGCAGCACAAGTAGGAACAACCGGTATCCTCAAAGCAGCTGTCGTGGCATTTGGCTTTCTAAATATACATGAGGTTCCCAAAATGGGGAAATGGGTAGTCTGCTGCTCTGGACTGAAACCCCTAGAAATCGGAGTTTCCTGTGGTTGACATACTTCACTTGCCCTTTGAAAGTGACAGGAGAGTGTAGGGACTTCAGAATATGTCATTTGGGGAATGGCTGAGGGAAGCTGGGTGGAGTTTATTGTGTTTGTTCACAAATATTTGAAAGTCTGTTGTGTGAAAAGGTATTAGACCCATTTCAGTGCCTACAGAGAGTAGGACTAGGATTGGTGAGTATGCATCAGACACATTTTGGCTCAGGATGAGAAAGAACTGTCACAGCAAAGTAAGTTTCCTTGAAAAATTACAAGTTTACTGGTAGAGTTCAGGCAGAGGCTGGATGTCTGAAAATAACTATCACGGTGATTTTTTGTTTTAAAGGTTACAAGAGCAGAGCTTGGCTTGGAACCCAGGTTTCCCACTAATAATCACATTTCATTAGGTACTATAAAAACTTCCCTTTGAAATGTGACATCACTCTGATGCAGGCTGAGCTCTGTCTAACAGTTAGTTCCAGGTATTGTGGGTGGTTGTGATTCACTTATCTAATATGTGACTTGGACTTCACCCCCTTTGCCAACCCGGACTCCCCTCTCTCCTTTATTGGTGAAAACGTGAAGATTTAAGTGCATTGACTGATAATGACCACAAGGTGGCAGTGCTGCCCCACTGGTGTTTCCGCCGATATGGGCAAGCCCAGGTTAGGATTAGGAAAATGGCACAAATGAAGTCAATAGGTAAACTTCTTTTCTTCTTTTTTTTTACCCCCTGTAAAGTGACAGAGTTGAGGTGAGTCTGAAACCATTGTATTTTAGAACTGGAAGACACTTTAGAGGTGTCTCAAACTTTAACGCGCTTACAGACCGCCTGAGGGTCTTGTTTAAATGTAGATCTGATTCCAAGAAGAAGGAAATAGTACCCTTTGCAAAAATATGGATGGACCTAGAGAACATTATGCTAAGTGAAATAAGTCAGTCAGAGAAAGACAAATACCATATGATCTCACTTATACGTGGATTCTAAA